>NW_024412432.1:5640866-5977322 GCF_014898765.1 Herpailurus yagouaroundi | reverse complement strand
AAAAAAAAAAAAGAAACTTCTGTTTTTAGTAACAGGACACTTAAGAAAAATAGAGCATGTGAGGGGTGCCTGGGTGGCTTAGTTGGTTGAGGGTCTGACTTTCTTTCTTTCTTTCTTTCTTTCTTTCTTTCTTTCTTTCTTTCTTTCTTTCTTTCATTTTCACATCCAAGTTAGTTAGCATATAGTGCAATAAGGATTTCAGGAATAGAATCCAGTGATTCATCCCCTACATATAACACCCAGTGCTTATCCCAAGTATTCTCCTTAATGCCCCTTGCTCATTTAGCCCATCCCCCCGCCAACCCCTGCAGCAACCCTCGGTTTGTCCTCCGTATTTAAGAGTCTCTTATGTTTCATCCCCTCCCTGTTTTTATATTACTTTTGCTTCCCTTCCCTTGTGTTAACCTGTTTCGTATCTTAAATTCCACGTATGAGTGAAGTCATATGATATTTGTCTTTCTCTGACTGACTAATTTCACTTAGCATAATATACTCTAGTTCCACCCACGTTGCTGCAAATGGCAAGATTTCACTCTTTTTGATTGCCAAGTAATAGTCTATTGTATATATATACCACATCTTTATCCATTCATTCATCGATGGATGGGCTCTTTCCATACTTTGGCTATTGTTGACAGTGCTGCTGTAAACATTGGGGTGCACGTGCCCCTTTGAAACAACACACCTATATCCTTTGGATAAATACCTAGTAGTGCAATTGGTGGGTCATGAGGTAATTCTATTTTTAATTTTTTGAGGAACCTCCATAGTGTTTTCCAGAGTGGCTGCACCAGTTTGCATTCCCACCAGCAGTGCAAAAATGTTCCTCTTTCTCTGCATCTTTGCCAACATCTGTTGTTGCCTAAGTTATTAACGTTAGCCATTCTGACAGGTGTAAGTGGTATCTCATTGTGGTTTTGCTTTGTATTTGAGGGTCTGACTCTTGATTTTGGCTTAGCTCATGATCCCAGGGTTGTGGAAACCATGCTGAGAGTGGAGCCTGCTTAAGATTCTCTCTCTCCCTCTGCCCCTCTGCTGCTCATATGCATTTGTGCTCTCTCTCTCTTTCTGAAAAGAAAATAATAATAAAAAAAAAGAACAAAATAGAGAATGTGAAATACCAACATAGAAAACAGATAAAGGTAAAACTGCTTTGGTTGTAATCAGGGAATGTGTGTGTTCAGTATGCACTGATGTGCAGAAAACAGATTTGGTACAAACACCAGATACCATTTCCTTACTTTGAGGGCTTGGGCAAATGTCTTTACCTCTCTGAGCCTCAGTTTACACTTTTATAATGGGCATAATCCATAGTTCCTGTTTCTGGAAGATCATGAGTGTTGGGCGTAGCACATGTAAAGCTCTTAGCGTGACCCTTGAAACATATTAGGAGCTTTAAAAATGGTAACTCTTATTTATCATTTATTATTAATTTTTATAATTTATTTTTTCATACGTTAATATTATATTATCTCTCATTGAATTTTATTATTTATTTATTATCATATATTATTATCAGATGATAGGGCAGCTTAGCCCCTAGGCTGTCAGGAATAAGTAAGGTTTGGTAAAAGGAGGACAACAGAATCTCAGGGATTCTATCAGTTGACTATGCCCCCAGAAGTGCCGCGTAACAAATCGTCTCAAGACCCAGTGGCTAAGGCAGCAATCGGTTATTGTCCATGGACCTGCATTCAGCTAACCCTGGTTGAACTCTGCTTCTAGGGTCTCTTATCCTTCTTTTGGCACCAGCAGGTTGACTCTCCTGGGACCAGTGGGCTAGCCTGGGCATATTCTTGTGATGGCAGAAACAGAGGCACAGGAGGGCAAGCCCAATCACCCAAGAAACATTTGATCTTGTCATGTACTAATTTTTTATTTGTCCAAACAAGGCACACGCCTGACCCAAACTTGACGATCAGGGAAATAGACTCCCCTTCTTCCGTAGGAAGAACTTCAAAGACATGTGGCAAAGAGTTTGTGTACAGGGTGGGGTGAATGATCAGGCCATTAATGCACTTTCTCTCGGGGAGCATCTGGGTTTACGGTGTCAGTAGGAGAGGAGAGGGGGATCTCATGAAGACCTGAGGAGTAAACGGAGATGTTGGAAGGGAACCAGAATACTGCAGAGTCAGGGAAGCATTTGGAGAAGGGATATTCAAGAAGTGTCGGGTGCTTCAGAGAAGATGCACAAGGTGAGGTCAGAGAAGAGGGAGGAAATTGTTAATGTCAAAGGGAAATTGTTTATGACCTTGAGATACTATCGAAACACACAGGCCAATTAATCCTTTAATAGCCAGGCTGTGCTGGCTGACCTGCTCCTATCCAGAATGAATAGGAAAGGTTTATTGTTTTCTTCATCAAAGGGGACAAAGAAAACTGGCAAATTATAATACTGACTATTCAGTATTTTTGTGTGCATTTTTAATGCATCTATAGTAAGACCTTGGATTGTGAACAACTTGTTTTGTGAGTGTTCTGTGAAACGAGCAAACATTTCTAAATATATTTTAACTTGATAAATGAGTGATGTCTTGCAATAAGAGTAGTAATAGGAGTAGTATATGAGGCCGGATGTCACATGATCACAGTTGGGCCAATAGTCTTGAAATTCGCTTTGACTGATATACAAGTGCTTTGGATTACAAGCGTGTTTCCAGAATGAATTATGTTCCCAAACCAAGGTTTTACTCTATATGTTTTTCTGTGTAAACTGGTGCATTGAGCAACAAAAAGCAGTTGGGCAAGGAGTAAAGTAGTATTTACTTCTTCAGCATGGGTGGTTTCCTAGCACATGCATATATGTATCTCTCTCTATATATCTATATGTGTATTCTTTTACTTTTTTAAATGTTTATTTACTTTGGAAAGGGAGAGAGAGAGAGAGAGAGAGAGGCAGAGAGAGAGGGAGACACAAAATCTGAGGGAGGCTCCAGGCTCTAGCTGTCAGTGCAGGGCCCAATGTGAGGCGTGAACTCACAAACCATGAGATCATGACCTGAGCTGAAGTTAGATGCTGAACTGACTGAGCCACCCAAGCGCCCCTAGCACGTGGCCCATATAGAAAGTGAAACTCGGTTCTGAAATCCACACTTAATTCAACTAAAAAAATTAGGAAAACACAATTATTGATGAACTCAGTGAGCAAGCCCAGTGCACACATCATGCCAAAAAGATATTACCCAGGACCATCTGCACCAGTGGTGTGCTTGCAATCACAAAGCAGGCATGGATTTTGAGGATTTGGTAATCAGATTGAGTTGATCGAGGGAAAATTCTGTGATTTCACACTCGCAGAGTCTCTTAAATTAGAATTGTAGTTGGCAATCACATGGCTACTTTTCTTTGCAGTCCCCATGCCAGAAGAACTTTTCCTACTTTGATCCAGGACTCGGAGTATCTGATTTGGGAATGCAATCTGCTTACAGGATTTTGTGGCTTTGCTTTTATGATAAAAACTAAACCTTGTTTCAGCTAGAGAAGAAAAGTCTTGATAAGATCTTAAGGGGTCTTGGAACCCATTTTTTCACTTTTCTTGACCGTTTTCTTGAAGACTCCTTGGGTTGCCATAAAATTTGTATTTTCACATCTTGAGTGACTTGTACAACTTTTATCAACCAGAGTGGGTAGAAATGACCAGAGTACAAATAAATGGAAGAAAGTGACATACAGGAAAGTAAACAACACACATGAGACAGCACATAAAACTCTGAAGAGCAAAAGGCTGTACTCACTGGCTGCAGGAACTCACAGTGTGGGACACAATCCCCCATTGGTCAAGAGTGAGAGTCGGAAATGTGTCACCTTAGCTCTTTGGTGAGAGCTATGAACAGCATTCAGATTGTGAAAAATAAATGATGTGTTGTAGTGGACTGAATTTTATATTATATATGCACATGACATGTAATATAAACCTATCTATATACATTAATATTTTTTTAATGTTTATTTATTTATGAGAGAGAGAGAGAGAGGGAGAGGGAGACTCAGAGTGAGAGTGGGAGGAGGGGCAGAGAGAGAAAGAGACACAGAATTGGAAGCAGGTTCCAGGCTCTGAGCTGTCAGCACAGAGCCAGACGCAGGGCTTGAACTCATGAATCACGGGATCATAACCTGAGCTGAAGTCGGATGCTTAACTGACTGAGCCACCCAGGGGACCCTATCTATGCATATTTAAAAACAGATGCCTTTGTGGGGCGCCTGGGTGGCTCAATCGGTTAAACATCTGAGCTTCCGACTTTGGCTCAGGTCATGATCTCATGGTTTGTGGGTTCAAGCCCCATGTCAGGCTCTGTGCAGAGCCTGGAGCCTGCTTCAGATTCTGTCTCTGTCTCTCTGCCTCTCCCCTGCTTGTGCTCCGTCTCTGTCTCTCTCTCTCTCCTAAATATGAAATAAAAAAACAACAAAAAAATACATACTTTTTAAAATATGTCATATGAACTTTTTAAAGAAAGAAATGATTTCAAAGACAAATAGTATTTTAACAAACCATTAGGGTAGGTGTAGATAGCTTTTCCCTCCTTAGGGTACTGCAATTTTGCATTCTCAACTGTGTTTTGTCACTAATCCTAAATTCTTGACTGCTGTCAGTTTAAGAGGAACACTTGCAGATAAGCTTGCAAAAACATCCAGACAAGACCCATTTTAAGTAGGGCAAGGGAGCTGAGTTGTAACAAATCGGGAACAAAACAAGGAAGAACTGACAGGCTCACTTTATGCTTGTGACTGACTTTGGGGGAGGAGGATTAACAGGGAGAGAGCAATGGTCACAACTTCCTGATTTATCCAGATCTGCACACGAGGTACTCTGTTGTCATTCATTTTTGTTTACTTATTGCTTTAAAAAAAAGTCACGTCTGAAAGCTCTGGAGATCATTTAACATGAATGCGATTAGCAAATAGCCTGCCTCAAACTGTTTAGATTCTGTCCTTCTAATTCCTTTACACTGGGCTTCTCTTTTTTGATAGAATTCAAATGCAAATGAGCTAATTTTTGTTGGCTAATGATTGGAGAGTCATGGAAAGGGATGTGGGGAAGCTTTCTGGACTTCATATTCTCAGCTCTGCCTCCATTGTCCAAAGTAGCAGTTACCCCTAGCTTATCTGAATACACGGTTTAGAATCCCTATGCTGCACTCTGCTTTTATGGTAATGAAGAGTGACCCAGGGTAGCCACTCACACCACTGCTATTTTTTTTTTGTTCTGGTGTTTTTTTTTTTTTTTTTTTTTTTTTTTTTTTTAAACGTTCATTTATTACTGAGAGACAGAGACAGAGCATGAGCAGGGGAGGGACAAAGAGAGGGGGAGACACAGAATCTGAAGCAGGCTCCAGGCTCTGAGCTGTCAGCACAGAGCCGGGGCGCGGGGCTCGAACCCACAAACCGCGATATGATGACCCGAGCCCAACTCAGACGCTCAACCGCTCAACCGACTGAGGCACCCAGGCTCCCCTTGCTACTGGCACTTTGTATCTCGGAGCCACATGCCTGTGGGCGACAGCCTGACTGGGCTTGGGCCAGCAGCAAAGTACTGGGACAGCATCCCCTGCAGATGATCCCCTTTTATGTTTCGCTTTCCTTTGATTTTAGAGTAAGCCATTACTTGGAAAAATTCTAGCTCCTTCTTAGTGGAATTAAGGAGAAAGCTTTCTGTGGTGGGGAGAACATGGAGGGATTCAGCGCAAGGGCTAGGAGTCCTTACCTTCCAGCTTCCTGGTTTAGAGCAGGGAGGCTGGATGGACAGACCACCCTGTCTTGTGAGGAGTGGGTGGTAATGGGGAGAGCCTGGTGTACTGACCCTTCCTCACGTGAAGTTTTCCTGTATGTTGGTAATTTAATGATGATCACTTCACATTGGTTATAAAAAAAGAAGCCATTCTTCCTCAGATCTTTTTCCTGTAGCTGGTTTCATGGAAAAATAAGGCAGCTTGTGATATTTCTGTATTGGAGCAGATTCATTCAGGCTAATTGAGGCGAGTTGCAGCTACTTTCGGGAGGATCTTTCGTTCTGTACCTGTCCCTGCCTCTCTTCATGATTGTTGATAAAGTACCATATTTAAAGAGTTAAAAACATGTTTTCCATACAAATAGATCGTTAAGCCGTCATAAAAGATTTAGGATACTGACAGGATGACAAAGCAGATACAAAGGTAGGCCTGAGGGGCGCCTGGGTGGCTAGGGTTAAGCGGCCAACTTCAGCTCGGGTCAGGATCTCTGGCATTCCCGGGTTCTAGCCCCGCCATCCGGTCGGGCTCTGTACTGACAGTGCAGAGCCTGGAGCCTGCTTCAGATTCTGTGTCTCCCTCTCTCACTGCCCTTACCCCTCTTGCATTCTGTCTGTCTCTCTCAAAAAATATATATAAACATTTTTAAAAAAGGAAGATCTGAGAAACTGGTATTTCCATCTATATGTCTATCTGTACCTGTATGTACTACCTACATATATATGTAGTGAGAGGGGAAAGAGATCACTGGTGCAGGACTATGCACAATTAATACACAACTGGAGAGCATCCTGCCTGTTAAGTGCAGAAATTGTGGTCTTTCCCAGACAAATTGTCATTTATCAGCGTACAGGTTAACAAGTACCTTTACCCAGTCTGGGACTTTATCCTAGTAAATGGGGAGTCAACCTTACATGCAGGAGGGCAAGGCTGCTCTGGGTAGCCTAGGGTTACAGCCGAGCCCTTTCATTTAGCCTTGCCTCTGGCTGTTTTCACTCCGCTGTGGCAGACTGAGTGGTTGTGACAGGGACCACATGACCTGCAAAGCTGAAAATACTTACTGCTTGGCTCTTTACAGAAAGTTTTCTGACCCCTGGTCTAGAAACAGAGTCCAGTGAACTTTAAGTAAGCTTAAGAAATATTCTAGAATGAACCGGAACAGCGTTCTGGCTCTCCGATTGCTGTTATTCAAAATGTGTTCAGAGTCAGTGACAGGACAGTGCTGAACCAAGTGCACTGTGCCACCGCCCAGCCTGCACAGCAGTGACGCTGCCCTGGCCCCACTCTCTGGAATGATGTCCCTCTTGTGTTCACCTCTGCACCCCAAGCACACGGAACATCTGATGCATGGTAGGCACTGGCCAAGCGCATTTGTGGAATGTTGTTCATTAGTTAACATTCTGTAAACAAGTGACTCCTCTGAAAATTTCACTTTTGAAAATTCTATTTTCGAAAACATCTATTGCATAACAAATTAGTAGGCACATATTTATGTGTATGAGCAGGTTATATTGTGTGTTCAGTATATTCACTTTTCAGTGAATGTTCCCTTTCTTCATCCTTTTTTTCTTTCTGCTCCGCAGACTCGATCATTTCAACCGTCCAATTTTCACGTCGGCTGCTTCTTTCTCCTGCCTGCTCAGATCTGCTGTTGAACCCCTCTGTGGCTATTGCTGTTCTGGGAGAGGCAGGATCTTCATGCCCTGATACTGCTTATGGTTGTGTCCCTTGTATCCCCATGGGTCATGTTCTTTGGGGCCCCTTTGCTAGACACAGCCATTTCTTCTGGACCTTTCTGTCTGGGCCTGCTCATGGCACTGCCCTTGCACAACACAGGCTGCCTCTTTTCTCTTCCTCTGCTTCTGCCAGAAGCTACCCCTCCTCCTGGTATAGATACCCCAAACTTCCCAGTAGGATGACATTCTGTGGAATGGTGGGAGAGGAGAGCCAGCTTCCTTCCCGTCACATTTGTTAGAGAATACCAAAGCTGTGTGTGTGTCTCAGGTCTCAGGGTCTTAGAGCACCCCGTACAGTGACATTTGCGGGGTTTACCTTTGCTGACTTTCCCTTCTCACCCACACTCTCACACACCACATACTTTTCAGACACAGATTAAGGTTTCAGACATTATTTTTGTAACAATAGTAGGCTTTTCTGCCAGCTCAAGCTTGCCTCAATGTCCTTTTCTTAAGCATTCTTTTCCCACAAAGCTTTTTAGGCCTTCATGGGATAGAGTTTTCTGGAAGGCCACACCCTGCTGGCTTATCAGACAGGCTCAGACAGCTCTCCCCAGCCCAAAACAGGCTGACTACACTTTCCCTGTTGTTCCATCCATCTCCGCTCCCTGACACCTAAGGACATACCTTGTTTTCCCTTAGTTTCCGTCGAACTTTATTCAGACCATCTGGGAGCATCAGGGACTCAGTACAACGTAGAGTCTGTTTGTATTGTAGTCAACCAAACTTATTTAACATGTTTTGACGTATTCAAGGTTTCATGTCGTTGCCGTGTTTGCTCAGAGGCCATATTTAGGAACATAGCATATCTGTGTATGCGTATTTATCATGTCATATTTGTCATGCATCAGGGTCATATTGGCTAGAAGACGACGGAACAGCAGATCATGTTTAGGCAAAGATTTGGTTCCAGGCCATCAGCCACACAGTTGCAGGGGGGAAGAAGTGCCCATAAATAAGTATCAATAGGTTATGAATTTTAATCCATGATGATTAATCTACAGATTTTACATTTAAAAAGTAAAAAAGACCCCATATCAAAAATAAATGTTAGCTAAAACCTCTGACAGGGTTTTCAAAAGACTTTCGGAAAGAAAAGTTAACAATTCCACCTTAAAGCCAACACTGTTAACAGTATTTATACAGCATTTACCATGTGCCATGCACTGCTTTGAGCACATTGCAGTATAAACTCATTGAATCCCCAGAACAATCCTTGATGTAGGTACTGTTGGGCATTGTTCCCTAGGTCACATCTAGACAGGCTTTCCTGCCGTTTTGCAAATTTCTCCTGTTTGGAGAAATGAGCCATGACATTTATTTTCCATTAAACTATATGTATAATTTTAAAATATGCCTGCAGGTCATGATTTTTATCCATCAGCAATCAGTAAATTAATGCAATATTTTTCTAATCATGATTTGCAAACCCATGGATTATTTACATAATAGTTCTCATAGGTTTCCCAGCAAATTTAAAGGGTTTATAAAATAATTTTATATTTATCTTAGAGAAGAGCAAATATAAGGATAATCTATCATTTTTTTTTTTTTAGATTAACTGAGCTGATGAAGAGAGTTGACATCAATTAAATAAGCAATTGGAAAGAGAGCAGAATCAACTTAGTGACTGTCAATTAGTTGACTTCTCAAAACCTGTTCACGTACACTGGCCAGCTGAAAGACGCAAACCACCCCATGTATTCATACATTATTCATATGCATCATTCTTTATATATAGTTAATGGCATGCATATGGCCTGGAATTTTTGGTTTGCTAACCATTCTGCCCTCATAAATATACCCATGATTGTTAAACCACATACCCTGATTTTTGTTTCAGAAGCTGTGGCCACTATATGATAGAACAAATGCCCATAACCACTATTAGGTGTCAGCATAATCAAAACTAGAAAGGTTTTCCCCAGTAAGCATTAAGTTGCACTAATTTTTTCAAAACATGAAACATGAATCAAAATCTGCTTTGAAACTAAGCCACAATATGTGGAATATTTAGAGTCAATGTTTCTGAAATAGGACCCTTAGGGGCACCAGAAGATGTCCCCTGGTAAGGATAGAGGGACAGGGGGATGAGAGGTAAGCAGGTGCATGCTTCACGAGTCCGAAGTTTCTTGGCACTTAAGGCAGCGTGTATGAGGCTGCTTTTGTGTTTAAAAGAAAATCTGGTACTTCTTATCTTCTTTTTGGACATCAAATATCTTTGGCAATTCCACAAATATGCCTCCTGCAAGATAAAACATTAAAGTGCCACAAAGAACAAAAACAAGCACAGGAACAGAGATATTCTGGAAGCAAGTATCATTGGACACTTTGATTTTCATCTCTGTTCACCTGGTAAGCCAGGTGGTATAAATATACATTTACCGCTTTACATATTATCAACAGGAAAGAGGAAGTGGAGAGTGTAGGGAAGGCAGGTGGAGATGGGCTTGAGTTCTGACTCCACCAGATAATCAGCCTTGGTTCACTGGGTCACCCATATGTTATTAAAAAACCCACAAATAGCCGACAGAAGGAGAGGTGGGAAGCAGGGAACCGCCCCCTCCTAAACCCCCTTTAGAATAGGCCTTTTCAATAACTGTAAGCTTGTACGTGAATGTGGTCATTGCTAAGCCCGGATGCATTCCTTGCTTTGGGAAGCAGGGGGACTGTGAGCCACGTGGAGACTAATAAACAAATGTGGAGTACTCCCAAAGTGCCAGGCACTGTTCTAAGTGCCTTACATAGACCCATTCCTGACGACAGGCTATTAAGGTAGGGACTATTTTCATCATCTTTGTTTTGTAAATGAGGAAATGGAGACACTTGTGGCAAAATAAGTTGCCTGTAGCAATGCAGCCAAGGTCACAGAGTGGGTATTTGAACACACACAGAAGTTCGGTTTCAGCACTGGTGTGATAAACATCTTATATCTCCCTAGAAGAAGGACACCGAGGGTGATGCCTCTCTGGGCTTCCTACCCACCTGCCAGGGGGGTCCCAGAACGCCTCTCTTACAGGTGAACCAGGGGAGCTGACAGTGGCCCTAACGATTGTTAGGGGAAATGACCAAAAGAATGTCTATTGGATGTCTGCACAGTCTTGCTGACCAGTGAGACAGAGAAGAGGAAAAGCTCTTGAGTTTCCATGAGATACCCTGTGAGATGTTAGAGTTCATGAGTTGAATTGAATTCTGTAGCAAAACCCAGAAGTTTCCAAATCTAGAATCTCTTTGCCTAGTTAAACTATGCTTTCTTCTTTTTATAGTCCTCAATATAAATTGCCTTGTGATTTTTTCTGATCCCTAAAGTAAAAAATTTTCATTGTAAAAAAAAAAAAAAGATAATCAAAAAAACATAAAGAAGAAAGGGAAGATTCCCTGTAATCTCCCACTGAGAGAACACAGCTTTGAAAACATCATTGTTTATCCTCTTGGACTCCACCCCCCCCGCCATGCATTTACAGGCATATACAAATATACATACTAGATTAAAGTTTGGGGGAAAATGGGCCAGGATATACAAATCCTGTTTACCTACATTTTTTTCACTTAATATAATGTGGACATTTTTGCATGTTAGTAGATCTGGTTTTATACCTCCTTACTTTTAATCATCACAAAGTACTTCATTGTGCTTATGTTTCATAATTTACCTAAAAGTGCCACTACTAAATGACATGTTGGTTGACTTATTTATTGATTTTGATTTATTGCTCTTTATTTTTTGATTTATTGCTATCATAAACAAGCCTGGAAGAGTTGAAGGCATATCTATGTAAATGTGACCCTCGAACAACATGTGTTTGAATTACATGGGTTCACAGATTATTTTTTGATAAATACCTTTCCATACTGTAAGTGTATTTTCTCTTCCTTATGGTTTTCTCAATAACATTTTCTTTTTTCTAGCTTACTGTATTGTAAGAATATAGTCTATAGTACATATAGCATACAACATCTGCATTAATTGTTTATGTTATCAGTAAGACTTCTGGTTTATGTTATCAGTAGGCCATTAGTTAAATTTGGGGGGAGTTAAAGTTATATGTAGATTTTTGACTGCATGGGGGATGGGCTCCTAACCCTCCGTGTTGTTCAAGGGTTGACTGTACTTCTGTTTATTTCCTCAGAATAAATTCCTGGAAATAAAATCCGTTGATCAAAGAATATGTCCATTTTTAAGGATTTTAATGTAGTGTGTCAATTTCCATCTCCCTCCTATCCCCAGGCCCCTAGAAATTGTATTGTTTTTACCCTGGCCAGCCTGATGTTTCCCCACATAGTTGTCAATAGTTTGCTTCAATAACACTGTCTATTTACTCGAATTTTTACCAATGCAATAAATAAGATAAACAAACAAATAAATAAAATGGTATTTCATTGTTTTAATTTGCATTTCCTTGTTTAATAACAAAGTTGCACTTTTTCTTAGGTCTGTTTACTAGTCACTTGTGTTTCTTCCTTTGGGAATTGACTGAGCATGCCCATTTCCCATTTTCCTTTTATTTTTGGATATATGCTTTTTATATATTAAGAACAGGAACTCTTTGTCATGGACTATGTTAAAACTGTTTTTCCTGTTTGTTGTCTTAGACTTATTTATGATTTTTCTAACCATATGAATATTTACAATATGTCAGTCTTTCCCTTCAGCTTCTGAACTTGATCTCAAGCTTATGAATTTCTTCTCCATGTTAAGATTATAAAAGCATTTACCTGTATTAATTTTACCTTAAAAATTTAATCCACCTGGGGGCGCCTGGGTGGCTCAGTCAGTTAAGCATCCGACTCTTGATGTTGGCTCAGGTCACGATGATCTCATGATTTGCGAGATGGAGTCCCACATGGGGCTCTGCGCTGACCGTGGGGATCCTGCTTGGGATTCTCTCTCTGCGTCTCTCTCAAAATAAATAAACTTAAAAAAATATGTAATCTATATGGAATTTATTTTGGTATATGACATAAAGAACTGATCTAGCTAGTCCAGTTACCTTTTCACTGGTTAATCCATATTTTTTGTGTGTGCTTTGGAAATGTTTAAATTTTCTTAGGTGAGGATGGAAAAACCAGGATGTTATAGTTTCCGGGTAAGAATGAAGTCAAGGACCATTCATGGCATCAGAACCACATGCTGTTTTCCTATCGGCGGTGCTGAATTCCTGAACTGTCCATCCTGTTCTTGTCTGCCTTGTCACCAAGGCTGCCTTTCTCTAAAATCTGGAAAGGTTTTCTTCTTTGACCGAAGCCTTGATGTGGACCGGGGGAACATCATGCTCTACCCTAACAATTAACTTGATGTGTCTTTGGCACCAGTGACAAAAAAGGAAGAGAGCAGAAAATCTTTCTTCTGAGTCCCATAGAAATGAAGCAACCAAGCAGATAATTGGCCCTAACCCAAGTTGAAAAGCCTTGTGGGAAGGGGAGCCAAGCAGGCTGTAGAGAGTGATGGAGGCTGTCTTTTTGCCACATCGCTGTACACACCTCATTAACTATCACGGCAGCAAGTTGGGTGGATCTCAGCCTGTCGCACAGCCCGTATCAAGTTCAGGATGTCTGGAAATATCAAACTTGGAAGGAGAGCACACAGATCCCCGCCTGATGTAATGGAGTGGCAACCCTTGTCGGGAAATTCTCACATCTAGCTGACTTAGGGTCATTGAATTTAGTTGGGTCGCCTCTGAACACTGGTGCCTGCAGCTTGCTCTTCTCCGCACTGTGGGCTGCATCAAACGTTGCCCGCCGTGATTCTCATCTTTCACAAGAGTTCTCTTTATTTGGATAAAATGACCTCATGATCTGAACTGATTATAAAAATTAACAATGAGAGGGACAAAAGTTAAAAGACAAAAATTAACAAGTCATGCAAACATACACACACGCGCCCACACACCATTTGTTTAACCCAATGTTTACCAAATATATTGAGAGGAATTGTTTTTCCCATACTCTATCTGTAAGTACCTTTGAAAGGAAGGTCTGTGGAATACCAGTTTGGGAAGTTTGCTCTAAGCCCATCTGCCAATACTGACCGTATGTAGACTCCTCTGGGTTTTATTGTTGTATTTATGACGGAAATGTGGAGCATTCTTACACTGTTTAGGCAAGAGGCCCTGAATGGAAAACGCAAAACAAAGACTGAAACACAAAACTGAGAGTGAATCAAATTATTCTTGGATTCATTCATTTTGTTCACCTTGCATTCATCAAATTATTCTTGAACACTTGGGCAAATGTCGCTAAATCAAGAGCAGTTTTGCCTCTTACGAACCATTTCACGTGTATGCGAGAGGAGAAAGTTTTACCTGTGTTTGTTTCATAGTCGATAAGAATCGTGGAATCTGCCAACGAAGTCTTGCCCTTGTTATTGTATATTGCTGTTTATCCAAAAAGTTATTAGCATTGCAACTTTATATATGCAAGTCTTTCAGAGGAGACTTAGCTGAGGACTTATAACTTGCGAATACACACTGCACAAGGCCAGAAACATCTAATCAGAGGGCTGAAATTCCTTGGGAATTAAAGCACTCTTCATGATCTTCATCTGGATAAAAAAAACAAATGAAAAGATTATAGCCCTTAGAACAGCTAAAGCCAGAAGAAATATCACTTCAACTAATTTAATGTTTGTTTAATGGTTTGTCAGTGAAAGTTTTGATGATATAGAAAGTATCCAGAAAACAATAAAATCTGCCTAGAGTTACAACACCTAAATACAAATAGCATCAATATTTTGGGGGTTATTTCCTTTCAGTCTTTTTCCATGCATTAGTTTTTGTTCATTTTGTTTTGTGTTCAGACAGAGTGCAGAAACGTGTTTACTGTGAAAGTAATAAAGCTTTAACTTCCGAGTCACTCAGCTGCCAAAATATCCTTTGAGGCCTGGGGAGCCACCGCAATGTGCTAAAGTGGGCACACATTTTGGTAAATTTGGCAAAAGTGAGATAAATGAAGTGAAATTCATAAGTTTGCTGCTTTATTTCCACTCAGATTTCCATCCATCACACTTCTCACATCAGGTGGTGATGAAGGGGCAGCAGGGATTTGGGGGACTTGGCTAAGGGAAGTTGAATTGTGGATGCATTTACTCGGGGTTAGTTGGGACAGGTTCAAATGGTTCACAGTGACTTTTGTAGAAGTGATATCCAGAAATATCCTTCTCTGTTGTCTTTTCTAATATTTTGACTTGATATTTCAGGGCCAGAAGTTATATCAGATGTTTCCTATGGCGCCCAGTACAGGAAGGGTGTGAGTAATGGAGGAGAAACAAAATTTCCTATTTTTGGAGCCAAAAGTTAGTGTATGGGAAAGTCTTCAATCGGCAGACATGAACACGATTAAATTTTGATGCCTAATCTAAAGGAAGTTCTCTCCTTTCAGTAATATAGCACATGCACTTACATGGTACAGCTTTGGGAGTTATAGATTTTAATTTTATTCTTTAGTGATTATCGTAAAAAGATATAACCTGTATCCTTCACTTCAGAAGCCTAAGAGTCATCAAAATACTGATTTTCAAAAATAAAAAGCCCATGACCCATAATCTAAATCTTGCTCTCCCATCTTCCATGGTTTTTGTTGTTGTGGTTGTGGTTGTTCCAGTTTATTCCACGTCTTTGTTCCATGTCTGTTTTCATTCCAAATTGTTTGTAACACTGCCATCTGCAATTATCATCATCATTGGAATTACAAAGATACCTTACCAATTTTTTTCCCCTAAGAATGCTTCTTGTATCTGCATTTATTTCTCAGTTCAACTTTCTTTTTGCTGAGGTATCTTTTAATCATCTTCCATTCTTGGTGCAGAAGTAGTGAATTATCTTGATCTTTATGTTTCTGAATATGTTTTTAGTTTTATTATTTTATTTAATTTTTAATTTTTTTGAGAGAGAGAGAGAGAGAGAAACCAAGCAGGGGAGGAGCAGAGGGAGAGAGAGAGATAGAGATAGAGAGAGAATGAGAGAAATAGAGACAGACACAGAGAAAGAAAGAGAATCTTCAGCAGCCTCTACACTTAGCTTGGAGCCTGATGTGGGGTTTGATCCCACGACCCTGGGATCATGACCTGCACTGAAATCAAGAGTCAGACGCTTAACCAACTAAGGCACCCAGGTGCCCCCTGAATATGTTTTTATTTTCCCTTCTCTCTGGATTGAGGGACTCAGACAGGTTATTTTCCTTCAGCTTTTTTAAGAGATTACTCAGTTGTTGTCTGCTGTTTATGGTTGCTGTTTATGCGAAGCCCAAAGACAGTCTGATTTTTTTTTTTTTTTAGGTTATATTTTCTTTTTGGAAGTTTCTAAAATGTAAAACAAATGTTTCCATTCTGTAATTGTACTATGATGTGTTCATACGTGGATTTGTGCAGTAAAATTTTTTTATTTCATTTTTAATTTAATAGACTTTAGAGAAGTCTGACGTTGACAAAACAACTGAGCAGATAGTACAGAGTTCCCCCATACTTATTCTCTCTCCCGCCCCTCATAGGTTCCCCTATTATTAATTAATATCTTATGTTAGTATTTATAATTGATGAACCAATATTGATAAATTATTATTAAAGTCCATGGTTTACATTAGGATTCACTTTTTGTGTTGTACAGTTTTATGACTTTTGATAAACATAAAATGCCAAAAGTCTCCATTACAATATCATACAGAGTAGTTTCATTGCCCTAAAAATCCTCTGTGCTCCACCTATTCATCCCTCCTCCCCGCTCCAGACCCCTGGTAACTGCTGACCTTGTACTGTGCTTAGTTTTGCCTTTTCCAGAATTTTGTGCTTTTTTATTTTCCCTTAGCAATATGCGTTTAAGGTTCCTCTGTGTGTTTTCGTGGCTCATTTCTTTTTAGAAGCGAGTACCGTTCCATTGTCTGGATGGACCCCAGTTTGTTTATCCATTCACCTACTGAAGGACATCTCAATTGCTTCCAAGTTTTGACAGTTGTGAATAAAGCTGCTATAAACATCTATGTACAGATTTTTTTGTGGACGTAAGTTTTCAGCTAATTTGGGTAAATGCCCAGGAGTGTAGTTGCTGGGAAGAAAAAAAAAAAAAAAAAAAAGGAGTACAGTTGCTGGATTGTATGGCAAGATTTTAGCTCTGTAGGAAACTACTAAACTGTCTTCTGAAGTTCACCATCCTGCATTTCCAGCAGCAGTGAATGACAGTTCCTGTTACTCCATATCCACACCCGCATTTGGTGTTATTAGGTTTGGGATTTTAGCCACACCGACAGGTGTGTAGTCCTACCTCATTGTTCCAGTTTGCAATTCCTTGTTGACAAATAATGATGAGCACATTTCAAATGCTTATTTGCCATGTGTATGTATTCTTCTGTGAGATGTCTGTTCAGACGTTTTTGCCCATTTTAAAATTGTGTTCCTGATTTTCTTATTGTTGAATTGTAAGAGTTCCTTGAATATTTTGAACTCAAGTCCCTTATCAGACATGTGTTCTGAAAAATACTGTCTTCCTGGCTGTATCTTGTCTTTTGACTCTCTTACCAGTGTCTTTTGAATATGGGACGTTTTTAATTTTATGGAGTTCAAATTTATCAGTTTTTTCTTTCAGGTACTGTGTTTTTTAAAGTTGTATGAAAAAATCATCCCCAAACCCAAAGTTACCTAGATTTTCCTTTATGTTTTCTTTTAGAAGTTTTGTAGAATTACATTTTATAGTTAGGTCTATGATCCATTTTGAGTCAATTCTTATGAAAAGTGTAAGTTCTGTGAATTGTTTTTTGTTGCTGTTATTACATATGGAAATCCAATCATTCTAGCAACATTTGTTGAAAGACTATCCTTTCTCAGGGGCCTTAAGGGGCTCAGTCAGTTGAGCGTTGGACTCTTGATTTTGGCTAAGGTCATGATCCCAGGATTGTGGGATCGAATCCCACGCTGGGCTCCACGCTGATTGTGGGACCTACTGAAGACTCCCTTTCTGCTTCTGCACCTCTTCCCTCGTTTGTGCTCTCTCTCTCTCTCTCTCTCTCTCTCTCTCTTAAAAAAAAAAAAGACTATCCTTCTCTATTGAGTTGCTTTTGCATCTTTGGTAAAAGCACTCGATAATATTTGTGTGGGTGTACTTCTAGGCTCTCTATTCTGATCTGTTGATTTATGTGTCTATTCTTTCACCGATAACAACACTGTCTTAATTACTATAGTCATGTAGTACATCTTGAAGTTGGGCAGTGTCAGTCATCTGACTTTGTTCTTAATCAGTGTTGTGTTGTCTACTCTGAGTCTTTTGTTTTTCCTTATAAACTTTCAGAATCAGTTGGTTGATATTCACAAAATAGCTTGCTGAGATTTTGATTGCAGTCATACTGAATTTATAGATCAAGTTAGAAAGAATTCACATAATAATATTGTCTTTCAATCCATGGCACAGAATATTTCCCCTTTATTTAAATCTTCTTTAACTTCCGTGATCAAGGTGTTTTGGTTTTTTGCTTGTAGATCCTGTGCATATTTTGTTAGATTTATATCAAACTCTTTCTTTCTTTCTTTTGGTGCCATTATAGATGGTATTATGTTTTATTGAAGAGTGATGAGAAGGTGCATTCTTGCCTTGTTTCCAGTCTTAGGGAGAAAGTATCAGTTTCACGCCATTAAGTATGGTATCAGCTGGAGGTTTTTGTAAATGTTCTTTGTCAAGTTTTATTATGAGTTGGCTGAGAATTTTTTTTTTAAGTTTATTTTCTCGAGACAGAGAGAGACAGAGCACGAATGGGGGAGGGGCAGAGAGAGAGGGAGACACAGAATCGGAAGCAGGCTCCAGTCTCTGAGCCATCACCCCAGAGCCCGACGCGGGGCTCGAACACACGGACCGCGAGATTGTGACCTGAGCTGAAGTCGGACGCTTAATTGACTGAGCCACTCAGGTGCCCCCCCCCTTTTTTTTTTAAATCACGAATAGTTGTTGGATGTTGTCAAATATTTTTTCAATGCCAATTGACATTATAATACAATTTTTTCCTTTAATATGCTCATGTAGTAGGTTACATTAATTGGTTTTTATGTTGAGTCAACCTTGCATACCTAGAATAAATCCTACTTGGTCATTGTGTATAATTCTTTGTATACGTTGTTGGATTTAATTTACTAATGTTTTGTTGAGGATTTTTTGCATGTATGCTCATGTAGCTTCCTTTTTTTGTAATATCTTTACCTGGTTTTGGTATTAGGATACTGTTGGCTTCATTGAGTGAGGCTTCTATTCTCTGACAGAGATTGTAGAGAATTGCTATAATTACTTTCTTACATTTCTTTATTCTCTTTGCTTTTGGTTTAAATGGCTCTTATTTCTTTTATGTGCAACAATAATATATTTCATGATATTCTTTTATCATTCTTTTCATTTCCATAGAAACAGTGGTGATGACCTCTTTCATTTCTGATATTAGTAATTTGTGTCCCCCCTTTTTTATCCCTTGGTTCATGTGGCTAGAGATTTATCAATTTTTGTGATCGTTTCAATCAAGCAGCTTTTCTTTCAATATGAAATTTATTGTCAAATTGGTTTCCATACAACACCCAGTGCTCATCCCAAAAGGTGCCCTCCTCAATACCCATCACCCACTTTCCCCTCCCTCCTACCCCCATAAACTCTCAGTTTATTCTCAGTTTTTAAGAGTCTCTTATGGTTTGCCTCCTTTCCTCTCTAACTTTTTTTTCCCTTCCCCTCCCCCATGGTCTTCTGTTAAGTTTCTCAGGATCCACATAAGAGTGAAAACATATGGTGTCTGTCTTTCTCTGTATGACTTATTTCACTTAGCATAACACTCTCCAGTTCCATCCACGTTGTCACGAAAGGCCATATTTCATTCTTTCTCATTGCCAAGTAGTTTTCCATTGTGTATATAAACCACAATTTCTTTATCCATTCATCAGTTGATGGACATTTAGGCTCTTTCCATAATTTGGCTATTGTTGAGAGTGCTGCTATAAACTTTGGGGTACAAGTGCCCCTATGCATCAGCACTCCTGTATCCCTTGGGTAAATTCCTAGCAGTGCTATTGATGGGTCATAGGGTAGGTCTATTTTTAATTTTTTGAGGAACCTCCACACTGTTTTCCAGAGCGGCTGCACCAGTTTGCATTCCCACCAACAGTGAAAGAGGGTTCCCATTTCTCCACATCCTCTCCAGCATCTATAGTCTCCTGATATGTTCATTTTAGCCACTCTGACTGGCGTGAGATGGTATCTCAGTGTGGTTTTGATCTGTATTTCCCTGATGAGGAGTGATGTTGAGCATCTTTTCATGTGCCTGTTGGCCATCTGGATGTCTTCTTTATAGAAGTGTCTATTCATGTCTTCTGCCCATTTCTTCACTGGATTATTTGTTTCTCAGGTGTGGAGTTTGGTGAGTTCTTTATAGATTTTGGATACTAGTCCTTTGTCTGATACGTCATTTGCAAATATCTTTTCCCATTCCATCGGTTGCCTTTTAGTTTTGTTGATTCTTTCCTTTGCAGTGCAGAAGCTTTTTATCTTCATGAGGTCCCAATAGTTCACTTTTGCTTTTAATTCCCTTGCCTTTGGAGATGTGTCAAGTAAGAAATTGCTGTGGCTGAGGTAAGAGAGGTTTTTTTTTTCCTGCTTTCTCCTCTAAGGTTTTGATGGTTTCCTGTCTCACATTCAGGTCCTTCATCCATTTTGAGTTTATTTTTGTGAATGGTGTAAGAAAGTGGTCTAGGTTCATTCTTTTGCATGTTGCTGTCCAGTTCTCCCAGCACCATTTGATAAAGAGACTGCCATTTTTCCATTGGATATTCTTTCCTGCTGTGTCAAAGATTAGTTGGCCATACTTTTGTGGGTCCAATTCTGGAGTCTCTATTCTATTCCGTTGGCCTATGTGTCTGTTTTTGTGCCAATACGATGCTGTCTTGATGATGACAGCTTTACAAAGTAGAGGCTAAAGTCTGGGATTGTGATGCCTCCTGCTTTGGTCTTCTTCTTCAATATTACTTTGGCTATTTGGGGCGCTATTTGCAGATGACATGGTATTATACATGGAAAACCCGATAGACTCCACCAAAAGTCTGCTAGAACTGATACATGAATTCAGCAAAGTCGCAGCATACAAAATTAATGTACAGAAATCGGTTTCATTCTTATACACTAATAATGAAGCAGCAGAGAGACAAATAAAGAAACTGATCCCATTCACAATTGCACCAAGAATCATAAAGTACCTAGGAATAAACCTAACCAAAGATGTAAAAGATCTGTATGCTGAAAACTATAGAAAGCTTATGAAGGAAATTGGAGAAGATACAAAGAAATGGAAAAACATTCCATGCTCATGGATTGGAAGAATAAATATTATTAAAATGTCAATACTACCCAAAGAAATCTACACATTCAGTGCAATCCCAATCAAAATTGCACCAGCATTCTTCTCGAAGCTAGAACAAGCAATCCTAAAATTTGTATGGAACCACAATAAAGCAGCTTTTTATTTCATTGATTTTCTCAATTTCTCTTAAATTTCATTCATTTCTACTTTAATTTATATTATTTCTTTTGTTCTGTTTGCTTTTGGTTTAAATTGCTCTTATTTTTGTAGTTTATTAAGGTGGAACATTAGATTATTGATTTTAGATTTATCTTCTTTTTTATATGTGTACTTAATGCTGTCAATTGCCCTTTATGCACTGTTTGCTACATTTTTCAAGCTTTGTAAGTTTTATTTTCATTTTCATTTAGTTCAAAATATTTTAAAATTTCTCGAGATTTATTCTATGACTCATGTATTATTTAATAGTGTTTTGTTTAATCTACAAATATTTAATCTCCAAAGATGATTTTCAGCTATCTTTTCATTATTGCTTTTTAGTTCCATTGTGATCTGAGAATATACTTTGCATGATTTCTATTCTTTCAAATTTGCCCAAGAGCCGTTTGTGGCCTGGAATGTGCTCTATCATAGCGAATATATCATGAAATCTTGAAAATGCATATTCTGCTATTGTTAGATGAAATATTTTTTATGTTTATTTATTTATTTATTTCGAGAGAGAGGGGTAGAGAAAGAGAGAGAACGGGGAGGAAGGGCAGAGGGAGAGAATCTTTTTCAGGCTCCAAGCTCAGTGCGGATCCCGACAGAGTGCTCAACCTCACCACCATGAAATCATGACCTGAGCTGAAATCAAGATTCAGACACTTAACCAACTGAGCCACCCAGGTGCCCCTGGATGAAATATTTTATAATACAACCAGAACCAGTTGATTGATGGTACTTTTCAGGTCAACTACACCCTTACTGATTTTCTGCCTGTTTGACGTATCAATTATGAAAGAGGGATGTTAAAGTTCAAAGTGGATTTGTCTATTTCTTCATGCAGTTCAGTCACTTTTTGCCTTATGTATTATGATGCTTTGTTGTTAGATACATACACATTAAGGATTATTGAATCTTCTTAAAAAATTGATCGCTTTTTCATTATGCAATGCTCCTCTTTATCCATGTAATTTTCTTTCTTTCTGAAGTCTGTTTTATCTGAAATCAATATAGCTATTACTATATATGGTGTCTATTCTTTATTTAACTTGTTTTGTGATGTTTCTTTCC
Source organism: Herpailurus yagouaroundi (assembly GCF_014898765.1). Taxonomy (NCBI): domain Eukaryota; kingdom Metazoa; phylum Chordata; class Mammalia; order Carnivora; family Felidae; genus Herpailurus; species Herpailurus yagouaroundi. Next base: position 5,955,286 of record NW_024412432.1, on the reverse strand, counting down.
TCTTTATATTAGTTCCATGCTGGTGTCCACCATTGAATGGTGGAAGTTTTCTTAGAGCAGCTGTTTGCAGAACAAAAGTACAGGGATAAGCTGGGATAAACTGGGAGAAGAGGAACATTTGTAAGTTGCTTTGAATACTTTGTCGTAGTACTCTACCTGGTTGGTGTGATTCTGCCTCTGGCTGGAGGAAATCATTCTCATTTCTTGGTCACATGTTCTTATTTGGCAATTTAAACATTACTCATCTTCAGGTCATCAAAGCTGCAGCTCTGTGAGCCACCTGGGTTTATTCTAAATCCAGACTCACTGATAGCCTATTTCTTGCAAAAATAAGTCCTCTGCCTCTCTATGGAAAGTTCACCTGGCTTGTTCACGCACCCTGACTTTCCTGCTCCAATCAGGGCACCTTTGTTACCCCTCTGGTGAATCATCTAGTCTAGACAACATGTTATCTCAGGGTCTGCAGAGCTCAGACTTCTCTTTCTGAATCTCTCTTTCCCTGGACACAGTTTCCAGTGCACTTGGTAGCCCTACTTCATAACTTGTGGTTCAAGGTTGAGGTGTTTCCTGGTTACACTTGTTAGTTTTAGTTAGTTTAGGGGAGAGGAGTGAATAGAGACTTCTTTTCTGTACTATCTCAAATAAGAAATTAGCATAATACTAGAGAAAAAAATAGTCAAGTTTGACAACCATCATGTCAACATTATGAGGTAGGTTAACTGATCACAGTACTTAAGTGATCAGATACATTTCTCCTTTTTGTGTGTTTGTTTACTACTTTGGAGCTTAGATTTTTTTTCTAATTAAATCTAACAACCCAAAAGCTAATAATAAGGTTGACAAGCAAAGCTAATTCTTTGAGGTGTGTCCGGTGTCTAAATCAGAAAAGTCACCAGCCAGTAAATGTCAGTGTTGCTTTGCCTACTCCACCTTATCAATTCCTTTACTTTTTTTTCAGGAATGATTTGTTTTTTACTTCAAAGATTAACTGTAAACATTTAGAATACATTTTTTTTCTTGGATTTACCCTCATGGAAATCAATTGTTAGATGAAGATAATTGTGTCTAAATAATAAAAACTAATTGAGGGTGCCTGGGTGGCTTAGTAGGTTAAGTATCCGTGTTGATTTTGGCTCAGGTTGAGATGATTCTCTTGAGATGATTCGTGAGATCAGGTTGTGCTGATTCTCTTGGGATTCTCTGTCTCCCTCCCTCTCTGTCCCTTCCCTGCTCTCTCTCTCTCAAAATAAACAAGCAAGCTTTAAAAAATGATAAAAACTAATTGATATGGAGCAGTTACTTTGATACTACCTATTGGTCTGTTTAAACTATTAACCTGAAAATGAGTGACACTTAGGGTGTATTTCTTTGCCAAGCATCTGAACCACCCAGGCTCTAGGGGATTCAGTGATATAAAGTAGCACATTTTATAATAGCTACTGGGATTTTCATTGACACTTCCATATGATCAGTTCATGGTTGTCACCTTGCGTAAGTTGATCAACCTATTATGTATGTGCAATATTGTAATTACATTTCTTTTTGACAAGGATGCATTAAGTGTGGCCGTGATATGGGAACCCCTTTCAGCTTTCATTAATTCAATATAAATCCAAAGTTTGCAGATTCAGCAGGATGGTGTCTAGTGGCTTAATTGGAATCGCTGGTCAAGCACATTGATTCTGCTTCACTCAGGTGAAGATGAAAGTAGCTGCAACAATAGATACTGCGTTTGAAGGTCATTGAGTTGTAGCGAGGCAAGGGGAGCAAGAGAGTAAGACACACACGCAAAGTAATGGAATTTTTATTTGGTATCTGGGAAGCCTTGAGTGACACAGTACGAGCTGACCCTGAAATTTCATACTTTTGTGACTCATAGCATTTGCTTTTATATTCCAGAAAAATGCGATGATGCTTTAAAGGGAAATTAGTATAGCCAGTTTTACTCTCTGGGAGGCTTACACCGGATATGATTTATTTGTTGACTTTATGATAATATGGAAAATGAAGACCTGGTTAATTTCAGGTGAATCTGACATAAAAGGTAAAATCATTCTTTCATTAACCTCCTCTTGCTCTTAAGTACATACATAACGGGCAGGCAGCTCCAAATTCATTTCCAACCACTATCTAGTGGATGCAACACTGCCCTGAGGTGTTCCCGCCGAGCACAGTGTCAGGAAGTGACCCACCACGCACCCAATCCCTACCCGACCATCCAATTCTTTCCCTTCACACAGTTCCAATACTCCCATCTGAGCACACTCTTAGTGGAACATCAAATTTAAGTGCCAAAGCTGTGTTTTAGTTATTTAAAAAAGGAAGAGAACATCAGCTGTTTCAAATTTTAGACTCCAACTTAGGCAAAAAGAGAATTGTCACATCGTCTATTGTGTAGTCCTTTTCTGCAGAAATAACATCCGTAGGGAGGAACAGTGAGTGTCCAGCGATGTAACATCAGTCTATAAATGGGAATATTGACACCAAAAACATCAGATTACAAACATCTCACCCAAACCCCTCAGCCTGTAGAGAGCTCTTTATGGAGGTGGAATATGAATCTTTTCTCTTCTTTCTGACCCTACATTCACGCTGATCTCAGAAATTCATTGCTGCTCCCTTTGTGCAGAGGTCTGTAAAATCAGAGGGTTCCCATTGCTAGAGCTTGAAAAGACAAGTAGAAATTAGCTTTAGCGTATTTAACTCGTCTCGGCCCCTCCTTCTGACACGAAGGGTAACACGAGCATCTTACAGTTCGTCCTCTGGGGGCTGGCTTATGCCTGCTCCCGTTTTTTTTGGCAGTGACTTGAAACAAGCAAATTCTTATTACAATCCTCAGATTTAAAATTAAGTTCTGATCACGTCTTCTCAGGGCACACCTAAGAGGCACTGTTTATCCCCAGCCAAATCAACTGTTTTCCCAAGTGGCCCATTCCTGGAAATGTTATTGTGCCTAATAACCAGCTCAAATATGTATTTTCATTTAATCTTTCCTTTTACCTCCATCTCACGTGCGTTGCTGTATGTCACAAAGTCTCTATGAAGATCTGCTGTTACATCATTGTGTGAAGTATGAGCTGGGGTTTGTTTTAATTAAAAAATTACTTTTACTCAGATGGTGGCTGGGCTTGGAAATGTTCTCGGTTGCCCTGCGAAAGCCCCAGTGGAATGTGTGTGCGTGTATCTTTTTGCTTTTTAAGGATTTCCTATTTTGTGAGAGAACCCATTGCCTCTTTTTCTTCATGTGACAAATTGGTTTAGGCAGGTGGAGTCAAAGCGGGAAGAAGAAATTTCCAAAGGTGTTTCCTGCATGCAAAAGTAAGCACAGGCTATCCTTCTGGGCACAAAGGGCAAGGGTGCATCAGAGTGACCTCCCTTTGCCCCTCTGACCAGCATACAAGAGTCTAGTAGCTTCATCTGAATGACAGATATCAAAGGGCAAGACGGCAGCCTCCATTTCGGAGCTTTCATAAACTTGGAGAATGAACAGGGGTATTTTGTAGTGTTTTATAATAAAGGGTCCTTTGGTGCTGATTCCGGGTTTTATTACATCTGTTTTATGTCCTACAAATAGTAACAGACATTTTCCTTTTCTGTACAACGTGGTGAGCCACTGGCCTAGACCAGAGGCAAATCTGCACTGCTTTTCAAATATCATTCTCCCTCTCAACCGCAGGAACTCTTTGGTTTCTATTATATTTCTGCCCTTTCATATCCCTGATGATACATCTGATGAAACTCAGTGGCCAGGTGTGTGAACATGGTTGAAAAGACCCATACAGGACCAGCGACATCTCCCCACAGCGTGGGATGCTCCCCTCCCGAGATGTCCCACAGTCAGCAAGACTGGTACTGAGTTGTTTTCCCAACAGAGAAGATGGGTCATATGACCCCTGAGTACTTTTGGTCCTACTCCCTTTTTAACTAACCACACACATTGCATGATCTCAGGCCGGGGTGCATGACCGAGGACAGAGTTTCCCTGCGTAGATATTTCCACAGTAGACCTTCGCACGGAGCTGTCGGAATAGAAGAGTCACAGCCACCATTTTTTCCCCATTACAATGGGATTATCTGGGCATACACTTCAGGGAACACATGTGGGATTCCAGAGTAGGCCAGGCGGCCTCCGAACACATTCCCTGCCCTGTACTGGACACCAGGAACTGCATCCTGTCTGCTCCTGTAACAGCTCCTCACCGTTTGCTCCACTATTCTGCTGCTGCCTCTGCAGATTGCCATGGCTGAGAAGCAGCCTCAAGGAGTTGAGGATGGTGGAAATCCTTAGAGAAACAAGTACATCAGTGGTAGAGGCAGAGGACTGTGAGATCTTTCATTTTTCTCCAAAAAACAAAGAAACAATGATGAGGATTCAATATTAGAAGAGAAAGGACTTCTTGCAAGTTCAAGATGCTGTATAAATGATACCTGTGTATCTATCCTTTTAGAGGCAGTATAATTTCAAGTGAATCTGCTTGGAAGATTGCATATCTCGTGAAGAAAAGGAATCTGACTTTTAGGAGCAGTGATAGTCTGTCACATAAAACATGCGTAGTGAAGAAGATCGAACCTGACATGGATCGTGACCATGGTCGGGACCAGAGAGATGGTATCCCCAGGTCTCTCCAGCTCTCTGATCCATGCCGAAGTGAGTATAATTTTTAGAATATTTTCTCTTATTTCTGGGTTTAGATTCCCTTTCCCTTTTCTTTAGACCCAGGTAAAGGTTTCCAGTAGGAGATGGGTGTGGAAAGTTATGTGACCAGTGAGTAACCTAAGAAGGAATTTGGAAGAAGAGTCAAGAAAACTGACACTATCTTGTGAGCCAGGAAAATCATGGAAAGTTATCATTAAGCAACTACCGTGATTTAACCTCACTCTTCCCCACCCTGCAAAGTGAGGCATATCATTCAAGTTGAGGAACCAGGGTTCCGAGAGGCTAGTAAATGGCAGGCTTGGATTTGAATCAAAGCGCCACCCTCCGTCAGCCTTGCTCTGGTCCCACACTGTAAGTGGCTGCACATGGGAGCCTTGACCGTCTGGATGAGGCGTTTGAATCTCCCATAGCAAGCAGAACTTCATAAGAAGGCAGAAGCTAAATTTCCATGACCTTGAATTAAATATAGTACTTAAGCAGGAATTATGTCTCGCCTACTTTTTTCTTTACTGATGGAAGGGGAGAATAGAGAAGAGAAGGTGACTAGGTGCTTTTGGTGCTAAAATAGGACATGAGAACTCATGCTTCCGCTGACATCCTAAGATAGAAGACACGAAGTGAGGCATCAGACCGAGATGAACATGTTCAAAACAGGTGGCTGAGACCTGGGTGGGGTTCCCCTTCCCCCACAGGGAGTGAGGATGCAGAAAGGGATTTGGAAGGAAGTGTCTTCGGTGAAAATCATTGCTTTGCTATGAGTCCCCCCCCCCGCCACACCCTAAGAGGAAAGGTTGAGGAGAGATGCCTCTCCCTCCCCCTAAAACAAGTGGAGGGACATTGAGTCCACTCAGTGAACTTGATGTCAGTCTCAACCACTGAATAGACAAGTGTCTGATTCAGAGCTGACGAAGCAGAAAGCTTGCTTCCTGCTCTGATGGTGGATATGAAGGAGGGCTGCTCCTGCCCTGGGTACTTCCTCCCAGAATTTGGGGAGGCAAAGAGTGCGTGAGCATCTCCAGGACCAGATGCAGCCACACCAGAGGAAGGGCTGGCGTTTTAGACCTTGTCCAAGACGGGCCATTATAAAAGTGAGCAGACTATTTATTGCCTCAGGTGGGGGGCACACACGTTCACTCACTTAGAGACTTTTCAAGTGGTGCACTTACGTATATGTTATACTTCAGTCAAAACACCTTTTAAGAAAAGAATAAAGAAGCCTCATCAGAGAGAAGTGAAAGTATTGCTGGATTCCTCTTGGCTGAAGAAAGAGTCAACAGAAAGTTGGAGGAGAACGTATCAACCACACCAAAGGAGTTTCTGGTGAGTGGCCCTTGGGAAAGAGGGAGGCTTTGAAAGACCTCCCAGAATCTGTGTGAGAGGAAGAGGCAACTCTTCCTGTGTGAGAGGAAGAGGCACTGCCAGGTCCCAGGGAACCCACAGCCTGTTCTCAAGGGCACCACACCTCCCTCCAAGTCTGCTCTCCCACACTGGAGGAATCAGAAACCTGATTGGCAAGTTGGGGAAGAGTGACAGGGGAGGACAGAAGAATGCAACAACCCTGCCCCCTTCACTGACTGCAGCATTTTTTTTCCCTCTTCTTTTAACAACACATTCTGTCTAGAGAAGGGTGAGTCCTTGAAACTTGGAATGAACCTGGAAGCTTTTCTTAGTATGCGTGTTAGAAATTTGAAGTAGACATTCCAAGTTGTGTGTGGGGAATCAGTTGACTCTAACTAAGATGTCCTATTCCGTAAGAGTGGCCAGAAAGGCAAGTTTCATCCAGGGGCAGGGGAAAACTAGCACTGCTGAGCAAGTTAAAGGAACAGTAGGAGAAGAAAATAAGGCTGTTTTATTCTTACACACAAGATATCCATTTGTTCAGTTTACTGGTTGCAGTGGCGTGAAAGGAAGACTGATATTGCTCCGAAGCAGTAACTAACGAAAGCCAACCATTGGAGATGCGGTGCCATACAACAGATCTATCATGCAAACCATAGACGAGGTTTAAAATTTTCTGGTAGTCACATTAAAATAGTGAAACAGGTGATATTGATATTAATAACACATTTTTACTTAACCCAATGTTTCTAAAGTATTATCAGTTCAATGTGTATCAATAGAACAATTTTTAAATAAGATAGTTTGCATTCCTTTTTAAGGATGATTTTTTAAAATGTTTATTTGTTTTTGAGAGACAGGGAGACAGAGCGTGAGCAGGGGAGGGACAGAGAGAGAGGGCGACACAGAATCGGAAGCAGGCTCCAGGCTCTGAGCTTTCAGCACAGAGCCTGATGTGGGGCTTGAACTCATGGAGTGCGAGATCATGACCTGAGCCGAGGTCGGATGCTCAACCGACTGAGCCACCCAGGTGCCCCATACATTCCTTTTTAATTTTTGCACTTACTCTTTGAAATCTGGGTATATCTTACACTTTCGGCATATCTCAGTTGGGGCTCGCTACAGGTCAAGAGCTCCATAGCTGCATGTGGCTAGTGTTTGCCAAATTCCATGTGCAGTTGTGGGATGTCTGATGGGGCAGAGAATGATCTCAGACAGTGGGTGAGCAGACTCCGTGCTCTGGTGATGAAGAGGTTGAGGCAGGGTCTCCCAAGTGGGCAAGAGGATCATTCAAGATTCTGTCTGCACTTGTGTTGGGTCTGATGAGAAAGGATGGGAAGGAGACTGGGCAGAGCGGTAATGGGAGATGGAGAGCTGAAAATGAGACCTGCATGGGCTGTGACTCTGCCATCACGTTGCCATTGGAAACTGATCTAAATCAGCCGGGAAGAGAGGAAACTGAGAGAATGTCTGAACCAAGGGAAGTCAAAATAAATTCAGCACCACTTTTCTGAAGTAATAACTATGGAATTTAAGTATTCATTAAAATGAGCTCAACGTGCCCCCATAGGGGCTGTTACCAGTTGTTGCACGAACCAGTGTGCTTGTCTGAAATAATATGTATCAGGCAGGGTGCTTATCATCACACGCAGGGTAAGCATTGCTGTTGTTCTGGTTTTGCTGATGAGGGGAGTGAGACTTAAGTAAAAGGAACAAAACAATCAACTTCTTGCTGTAGAAATTATCGCCGAGGGAACCCTGGAAACCACTGGGTACAGAAGTCTGCCTTCAGGGAGAGGAAATCTGCTGGGGGCAGTGGGGGTCAAGTTGCTTAGAGGTGCATGGGTAACCAGGGAGAGGTCTTCCGGTCTAGGTCCGCACATCTGCCGGGATATCAGCCTGTGATTGCAGGAGCCCCAGGATGGATCCCCTGTCTCTCCAAAGAATCTGCTGCAGAGCAGAAATAATGATGAGGTTTTGTGTTTTGTGTTTTGTTTATTTGTTTTATGAGATGTCAAGCCTTTAACTGTATGGAGAGTGAAAGGCCTTCTTGGAGTGGTGAGTTGGCTGCGAGTGATGTCATGAGGATCTGTCCCGTGTAAGCCTCAGGATGTCTTCGATGGAAGAACGGGGTGAGTGTGGAGGAGCAGGGTCTTAGCAGTGAGGGCAGGAGAAGTGGAGGTGGGAAGAAAAGAAGGGAAGGTCAGAGGAACTGGAGGATGAGAACACTGGCCATTTGTGGAGGGCGCTGAGAAATTGGCACAGTGTTCATTTTGGTTGGCTGGCAGGAAGAGTTGTTAGAAGAGAAATGTAGGGGGTGCCGAGGGAGTCCTTGGTAATATAAAGAGTTAGACTCAGGGGAAATCAAAAAGGAAAAAAAAAAAAAAAAGAAACAACAGCAAAATTAGTGGTTTGAAATGGATGTCTGATAATCATCAAATGTTATTTAGAACTGTGGTTTTGAATACAAGGAATTCAGAGAGTTTGTGGACCAGCGTCATTCAGCAGAAATATAATGCAAGCCACATGTGCAATTAAAAATTTTCTAGTAGCTGCATTTAAAAAAGTAAAAAGAAACAGGTGAAATTGATTTTTGATGATTTATTTTATTTAAAGCAGTATATCTAAAATATTATCATTTCAACAAGTCTTCAATATAAAAGGATTAATGAGATAGTTCACATTCCTTCTCTCATACTAAAGTATGTCTTCAAAAACTCATGTATGTTTTACTCTCCCAGCGCATCCCAATTTGGACTGGTCACACTTCAAGTACTAATAGCCACATATGGTTGGTGGCTACTATATTGGACAGTGTGGCTTAAAAATTTTTTTTTTAACATTTATTTATTTTTGAGAGAGAGACAGAGACAGAGACAGAGACAGAGAGACAGAGTATGAGTCGGGGAGGGGCAGAGAGAGAGGGAGACACAGAATCAGAAACAGGCTCCAGGCTCTGAGCTGTCAACACCAAGCCCAATGCGGGACTTGAACTCACGGACTGTGAGATCATGACCTGAGCCAAAGTCAAACACTCAACTGACTGAGCCACCCAGGTGCCTCTGGACAGTGTAGTTTTAGATAGCTTCTTTCTGCATTGTCACCTTTTTGTCCTTTATTTAATAAACTTTTTAAAAGTATGATTATTTCTGTGTGAAATTTCAAAATAAGCAAAAATAAAAGTGTATTGCTTAGAAATGGGTAAGCAGGTGATAGAATAAAGCACAGGGGGATGATTATCACAAAAGGGCCGATAATAATTTTTTATATTCCAAGAGAAATGCGTGATAGAATTAGAAAAAAACATGAAAGAGAAGAAAACAAAACCTCCACAAATTATTCCACCAATTAGAGATGGGTGCTACTTTTCCCCCCACCTTTTAAAGAGAGCAAGAACCTGGAACTGAATGATGACTGTGGATGCATCCGGGGTAGGGCAGGGTAGAGCCTGCTGCATCATGGGCCTCAGGCATTGCCTGCCAAATGAAGTTTTCTAAGTCAGGCACACGACTACAGAGTCTTCTAACAATAGGAAGAGGGAACATTTGCAACATTAAAGAAAGGCAGACAATGTTGGACTCTTGGCCAAGCCTGATGATGCCCATTCCCACGAGAGGACACCCTAAAAGATGAGAGAGCAATTAAGGACATTGACTATTTTTTTTCCTCTCTAAGGCACGAACTTAACCAATTTACTGGAATTTTTAAAAGAATTTACTAGAAAAAACACAAGCCAATAACCTCATAAACCATTAGGTACTCAGTGTTTCTGGAAGGGCAGCTGTAAGTGCATAGTCTATGTCCAATTTTGCTGTCATCTTGGAATGGGAAGAACATTGGAATGACAAGTTAGATTGAAAAGCTGTTAAAAGCCAGAAAAATAATGAGTGCCTAATCCATAAATGGAAAACTGTCAGTCCCTTATGTCTTTATACGACTGGGTTTGATGGTAATTCAAGCAAAACTTCTGTGTTTTCAACCAGCCCTTTAATGGCAAAGAAAATAAACCATCCAGAGAGAAGGAGTCATAAGAGGAATGGCGTACCTCAGTAGAGTATCTGTGGAGAGGAAATTTGGGTAATATAATTTATTTAGGAAGAGAGGAAATCTGAACAGAGAGACGATGTGAAGCCGCAGATGTGAAACCTGGCTGGTGATTTTGGAGGTGAAACCTCTCTTGGTTTACGACCATGACCTTCCATGACCTTGCTCTGGCCACTGTACTGGAATGCCTGTGGCAGATAACAAGGCTGAGGGGGAGGCTGGTTACCACCCTGCTTCCTCTATTCAGCCTGCTCTGCTCAGTCATCACGGGTTTGTCTCTGCGTGATTGGTCTCCTAGGCTAAGAGAGCGGTTTCAAAGCTGGGGTTTCCAGGGCTTTCCTTTCTCCCTGCTGAGATCTGGGAACCCTCATGAAGTCTAAATGGCAGCTGGAGGTTGTTGGTTACATCAGGGGAAAGCCTCAGAAAAACACATATTGTGTAAAAGCCACTGCACCATGGAAGCCCGCGGACACCTTCTGATTCCCGGCTCCAGCTCTGTGGGAGCCCCTCTGTTATGCCATAAAAATGACTGCAAACAGCAAGCCTGGGATGCGGATGTGCATCGGCAGCTCACAGCGGTCCTAGGAACTTGGGCTTTTGATGTCTTGGGAAATGGGTCTTGCTGAGCAGTTTGGAGTGTTACCCCAAGTAGATCAGAGAGCTGTTTTCTTCTCCATTTATTTCAATGCAGCCTTGACCATGTAGCTGGGGATTGTTAGATCCTCAGAAATTAGGTGGGCTCCATCAAGTTTGCTGAGGCTCTGCTCCATGTATCCTCCCCCTGCTGGCCATCCCAGCTTCTTTTATTGCTGCCCATGTGGAGGGGCTCAAAAGACACAGACACTTGTCTGCTGCAAAGGTATTCACAGCTCCCAGAAAACCAAGTTAGAAGAGCATACAGTGGTGATGTTGAAAACAGGATTGGTGAGGGGCTCCGAGACAGGGCTCTGATCTTGACTGTTCTATGTCCTTGGGGAAGTTCCATCACTTTTTTTTTTTTTAATTTTTTAACGTTTATTTATTTTTGAGAGAGAGACAGAGACAGAGTGTGAGTGGGCGAGGGGCAGAGAGAGAGAGGGAGACGCAGAATCCAAAGCAGGCTCCAGGCTCTGAGCTGTCAGCACAGAGTCCGATGTGGGGCTCGAACTCACGAACCATGAGATTATGACCTGAGCTGAAGTTGGACGATAAACCGACTGAGCCACCCAGGTGCCCCCAGCCACTTCTTAGGGGTTCAGAGAGACCAGGGTGAGCTAGTACTGATGGCTTTCAAACTGGGCTCTGGGGAGTCTACTCAAGGGTTGTGGAAAGTGGAGGTGAGAACTGAGAGAGGAGCCTTCTAATATCTTCTATTTACCCCAGCCGAGGCAGGTCCACTTTTATCTGTTGACTGTTTTACATACTGGGGTCCCCTAGAAACTTATTTAAAGAAAGAGTTACAAAACTTAAAATATTTCAAAACCACTTAACTAGATAATCTCTCACCTGTAAAATTTTGATTTTGTGATTTTTCCAGTGTTCTTTAGATTGAACATTTTGAAAGTGTTTGTTGATGGCTGATACAGCAGATTCCTTATCGACTTTTGTATCCTTCTATGCAGTATATTAAAGACTATAAAGAGACATATAATGGCTTTTTGTTCTTTCTTCTAGAGGGATGATTGTTGCCTTAATGATTACAGCAGTGGCTGCCAAGTCACTAATGGTAGGAACATGTAATTAGAACTTGAGGACTTAACTCTAGTCATGACTATGCCAATTACCATGGCTTTGAGCACGCTCTTCACTCTCTTGGGAGGGAGGTACCATATTTTGTGATTAGGAGCTTGAGATGTGGAGTCAGACTGCCTGGGTTCAAATCCTAGCTCCTCAACTTATGAGCTAAATGTTTTTGGGTAAGTTGTCTTATGTCTCTGTGTTTTAGTTTTGTCATCTCTAAAATGGGGATAATAATACTAACTACCTCACTGAGCTGTTATGAGTATTAAATAAGTTCATTCATGCAAAGTGTTTAAACCAGAGCCCGGGACAAATTACATTCCCAGTAAACATTAGCTGTGATTATCTTTTCTTTTTTTCTTGTTTTCCCTTGTGACTATGAAGGGGTTGGATTGGATGATGGATAAAATCATCAACTAATTTGTTACACTGTACACCTTGGGGCCTGCGACAGTGCCTGGCACACAACGGCTACTCAACATACGCTTGTTGACTGAATGGATGAGGTTTTGCATTTCACCAGATGGGAATTTTATGAGAACCTGTTTTGGGACATCTATCATGCAGACATGTTACCTCATGAAATTAAAAATCTCCAGAGTGTTAAGATGAATAAATTAAGAACATGAACGATTTATGGAGAACTAACTCTTGCAGTCAGAGTCCAATCAGGGAAACGAATGAGCTCACACCGTAGTTCAATAGAGGCCACTGAACACAAGGAACAAAGGCGCGAGCAGAACTGGAAAGCCATCGGGATAGTGAGGCAGCTTGGAGAGTGGCCAGGAGGAGGAGATGATGCTACTGGAGCTTGATGCTGAGGCAGCCACCAAGCAGGAGCTGAGAGCTGGGGTTGTGGAGGAACAGGTTGTCTAGTGGAACAAGCCAATGCTTGTTCAGGTTGAATGGAGAATTCCCCATTCTCAATGCCTCCCATTGGCTGGATCCATCCAGAAGCCAGCTGGCAGAGAAAGATGGGAACTGAATTTTGTAGAGGTGCTCATGAGGCCTGTGAACGGGTGCGAGGGGAAGCAGGCCAGGTCCAGCACCCTAACCAGACTGTGGCCAGGCTGGCCCTCAGGTCAAATCTACCAGCTGCCCGGTTTTGTAAATAAAGTTTTATTGCAACAAAGCCACACCCACTCATTTACACATTGCCTATGGCTGTTTTGATGCACGTCTGCAGAGGTGAGTCCTTGTGAAAAAGACCATATGACCTTTTACAAAAAGTTGCTTATCCTGGTGCTAGACTGTGTCTAACCCATACAACCACTGGCCTGGTAAGTATTTCTACCCTTCTTTTGCAAATGGGGAAACAGGCTTGTGAAACAGACCTGACTTGCCTGAGGCTGAGTGCACCAGGCCTGAATGAAACTTGCATTTGACCTCCATCTAGTTGTTACCAAATTCCAAGTACCTTCACTGCACCCCCAGGTCCCTCAGGCCCCACTGGGCCACCTCAGCTCCTGGTCTTCTGCTGAAACAAAATGGCACCTTGGGTTGGTATCTCTCCATGGCACGTCTCTGCCTGTTGTTGCCTCACCAACAAGTTCATGGTAGCTGAGGGGTCAGGGGTCGTCTGAGCTGGAATGGACCAGGACTTCACAGGAGAGAATTCAAATGTCTGGGGCTTGAAGCTCTCTGTTTGTCTGATTGTCCTTTCCAGGGAGGCAGCTGGCCCTTAAGAGGCTCTTCCCCCTGCCTCATAGTCTGCACAGTCATCACAACTAAGCAAGAAGACCAAAAGATTTGGGAGAACATCTCTGACATAAAGGAAATCAATGTTAAAATGAGATTTGCTTTATAAAATGTACAGTATAGCCAACTCCTTTTAGGAATGCTCCTCCTGTGAAGCTAAGTACACCTGTCTGATGAAAAAACAAAAATCTCAAAACAAAATATGATTGCCAACTTTCTCCACATCGCTTGGGGATTCCTCTTAAGTAATAGCATTTATGAGTCCAGCTGGGTGGCCTTGGTGCACATGACAACAGCAGGACAAAATCTCCCGAAACACGAGACAATTTATGTTTGTGGAGAATTCCAAGTGATTGTGAGGTAGCTGCTGCTTGCATTTGCTTTCCTCGCACAGATGATGAGAAATTGCATCTCTGGGAAGAACTTAAAGGGGCGAACTGAATGCATGTGAGATTAAAGAAATCAAGATTTGCATGTGATAACACACAAAAAGGGCAGAGCCATGGCCGTGGCATTATTTGGCTTAGCATTTAGCCAACACGGATATTTTTATAATGTATTAAGCACGCTTTCCTGCCTCCATGAAAATGATACTCCTGACCACTCCTCATATGGCCACTGACACCAGTTGTGCTTTTAAAGCCATGACGAAGCTCAGGTGACCACCTGAACCCTTCACTCTCTCCTCTGACTATCAGATGTTTGGAATGACTTAGCCTGTTTCCTCGAGCTGGCACAGGGCTGCGGCAAGAGGAGGCATTGAGCTGTCTCCATCATCCCTGGTGCAGGCAGCAGGCACTTGCTTCTGAGTGGCTCTGGGGCTCAAGAATCTATTTCCATCTTGGGGATCCTGGGTAAATTTGTAACCCCTTGGATCCAGAAGTTCACTACCATTTAATGAGAGGCAATATGATTGCGTGAGGAAAGCTGGGGCTCCAGAGGTGAAAACACCCAGATTTAAATCCTCTATTAGCTCATCCTCTCATGAATCTGATACTCTCTCTAAGCCTGAGAGACAGCTGAGGATGTCTCTGTGGTAGGCTGTATAGCGGTCCCCAAAGATACCCAGGTCCTAATCCTTGGAATCCTGGGATGTTACCTTATATGGAAAGAGGATCTATGCAGATATGATGAAGTTAAGGATCTAGAGATGGGGAGATTATCCTGGATTATCTGGGTGGGCCCTAAATGCCATCACAAATGTCCTTATAAGAAACAGGCAGAGGGATTTCTGATGCACAAGAGGAAGAAGGCCGTGTCACAAGGATGGAAGCCAAGGGAGATTTGAAGATGCTACACTACTGGCTGTGGAGATAGAGGAAGGGACCACAAGCCAAGGACAGCAAGGAGTCTCGGCAGCCTCTAGAAGTTAGAGAAGACAGAGAAGCAGATTTTCCTCTAGAGCCTCCAGAAGGAGCATAGCCCTGCTGACACCATTCTCTTCAGCCCAGTGAAACTGACTTTGGACTTCTGGCCTCCAGAACTGTAAGACAAAAAATGTGTGCTGTTTTAAGCTGCCATGTTTGTGGTATTTGTTACAGCAGCCACAGGATGCTAATAGAGCCTCCTGCCGTGGTTGTGGTATATAAGAGTCATGCTCGAGAAAGATACTAAATCAAGTCAGGAAACCATGCCCAAACCAAGGGGGAGGGATCTGAGGTAAGTTAGGAGTATCTGAGGTGACTCTGGGGACAAGTGCAGTAACTGTGAGAATAAACCCTCTTGCTCTTCAAGCTTAGACTACAATATAAGAATCTATCCCTGGCAGTGGCACTTATGTCTCTGGCATGGATCTGGCCCACTGCCCCCTGTGCCCTGGACCCTTGCTGTTCTTCTTTGGCCATCCTGATATCCCATCCTGCCTACCTGATAAGCCATGTCACTCACATCAACCTGTAGCTCAGATTCCGGGATGGTGGTGAGGGCATGGCTTCTGAATCCCATGTCTCTGATCACAAACTGACTACTCAGTCTGCCCTTTCCCTGCTGTGGAGTGTAGACTAGAGTTTGTGGGTGGGAGATGGCTGAATAACTTTCAGTGGGGAGACCCACCAGGAGAAATGAGAACCCAGGGGAAGGAAGAAGCTGTAATGGAGGAAAAGGCTCCATGGTCAACCCATTTGACCTCAAGCTCGGGCTATTGCCTTTGAGCTAAAGAGAGCTGCTGCTGTCCTCCTTACCCAAGGGCTTCAAAGCTGTTTCCACAGAACCCAATGGATCCTTGTTTGGGACAATAGCTCCCCTGCAAGTTGGCAGGTGAGAGGCCTCATGGTGATTTAGATTCCCATATGGGTGGTCTAGACAGATGGCCAATGCTAAGACTGACTCACAGAGTTCTTGGGGGAATTGGAGGACGGTAACACACACACACACACACACACACACACACACACACACACACCTCAGGACTGCTTAGTGTATGAACTTCAGTATCCCTAGGAACAGAATACTAGAGAATCATCAGTGTGGTTAAAAACAACGGCCACCACCAAAGCAGCAATAATCATAAGAAAAGGGTTCATTTTTCTGCCTTCCAAGAAATGTGGGAGTAAAGAAGCCTCTGGTCATCTGCGTGCATGGGGAGATAAGGAGCAGCCCTGGAGAGAAGGTAGCCCAAAGTCAGGTGGAGTCTGGCAAACAAAGTCTCTGAACTTGGGGCCAGTCTCAGAGTAGCATACAGCTTGAAGCCCAGTTGTCTCCTGGGCCACCCTGGAAATAGCAGCTGGAGTAAGGATGAGTTAGGATGAATGTACCACCTCCTTCCTGCCCCTCTATTATAGAAACAAAGCTAATGTCACTGTTCTGTAAGACGTCTGAAGAAGATCATTACAGCTAGTCCTGTGGTTCTTCTAAGTCTGATCTGAGACAGCAAAATGACTCTTAGCCCAAGGATGAAAGTTGTCATTCATAAGTCATCATGACCGTGCTGTTTGGACACTGAGCTCTCCTCAGATCAGGCTCATATCAGGTGGTGAATCTGAGAACAATGAATCATCCCAGGGCCAGGTACCAGACAAGTCAGGACAGCCCCTACATCCCAGGTCCCATGAAAGTTATTCAAATTAGCTAAACTGAAGCCTGTTCACACTGTCCTGCCTGGTCCTCCCAGTGGAAACCACAACAGAGGCTCTCACTCATTATGTCTGCTCACCCCTCTGCCTCCTGATGCTTCCCGGTGCTCCTTTGTGTGTCCCCATGTGGCATCGTGTGCCCCCTCCTCTTGAAAACGGTGAGTAGCAAGCTATCTTTCCCATGGCAGTCCTCTCCTGATACCGTTGGCCTCACCAGACCTGAATAATAACCAAGCCTTCATTTTGAAACAATACATGCCCATATTAACCCCTGGACTGGTACGGCCTGGGAAGCTCAGCTTACGTGTCAACTCTTAGCCCTGCACTGAGCCCCTTGGAGGAGTTCTGGAAATTGCTGGCCTCATTCCTCCCTTTCCCTCCCTTCCTTGACTGTGACCTCATTGACTTGCTCTAGATGCTCTAATCTTTCCCAGCAGCCTCATTGCTTACACCTCGCAGTTTATGCTGGCATTGTTCCTCCTCCCAGACAGCTGCCTAAGCAATCCTCTGCTCCTGTTGTCCCACTTTAAGAGGCTGAGAGTGAGGTCACAGCATGGCTGGTGCATCAGTGTTTGCATTGCTTAGGCGGGGCTGTAGGAGCCTGAGCTTGCACGCCTGTCATCCACCCACACTCAGCGACCTGTCAATACACTGATCCTGGAGGCAGTGTGCTCATCCTCTTGAACTTGCTCCAGACATTGTACAGATGAACTCTTACAGGGCAGTTTACAGCCTTCACTGGGGCAGCTCTGGGGGATGATCCAATTCTCTTATTTTGGTTATCTACTCCCATCTCACCTCCCCATCCCCTTTGCTCAGTCTAGAACTTACCTCTTGGGTATGTCATTCCACATTAGCACTTCCTCCAGGAAAGGTGTCCCCGAGAGAGGGTTTATCTTAGATGGTTTCCCCTAACAGCAGAGCCTGGGTTGGGTAGTTTATCTGGGAGTGATTCCTGGAAGCTGGAGTGTGGGGAGTGAGGCGTGAAACAGACAAGGAGAAAAATCCAACAAAGGAGGTGCAATTGAACTGTTTCCACTACGGGCATCTGAGGTTCAGTTCCCTGGGGATCTCTGAGGACCTGGGTGTAATGCTTCTCCAATTCCTCCTTCTGAAAGTTAGGAGCCTGGGCACATTTATCTGCCATCTCCTGTGACCCAATGGCAAAGGATTTCTCCGGGGGTATTAACTCCTCCTTATTCCTGGCCTGAGCTTCAGGCTGAGAGGTTTTCCAAGGCTGAGGAGAAAGACAGGGAGGCATAAGAGCAGGGAGATCTTTGAGATGAGGCTCGAGATGGAAAGAAGGCAGCAGGGGCAGAACTGTCCACCTCAGGTGTGCGAAAATCAGTGGGCTTATCAAAGTGTCCTAACAGAGGGTGAAATTTAAATCAGTCAGCAGTAGCTTAAGAGAAGGATTTGATACTCAGGGTTTACAATCGATGACCTAAACCAATGGTTTCAAAATCACCTGTAGATCTTACCTGCCAGTGTTGTTTCTTTCCTCCTACATTCAGGTGAGGACTCGACCTGGTTACCACCCATGATTCCTTTAGGATGTATGATTAATACTTAATCGGTCACTTACCTTTGCCTAGATACCCTTGTGTTGTTACTCCTTCTCTAATTTGATCAATCAATTAACACATTCATCCCCCAAATGAGACTGGTTCTTATTTTGAGATGTGAATGCATGGGATTTTGCCTTTCTTCCATCTGAGTAGGTCCTGGCTATACTTCATTGTCTCAGAGAATGTTCCCCTTAGGACTAAAGCAGTGGAAGCCAGCAAGGATTTCTGGCTTTTGTTTTCTCAGGGAGATTTACAGAGGAGGCAAAGGGGTGAAGGACACTTGATGTTCTAGATAGTTTGTCTTGGAGAAGGTCCCCCACCCCTAGAAGAGGAGATGGCCCTTGACTGAGGGGAAAAAGAGGCCAGAGAAAGAGAGAGCCAGAGGGTGCTGTGGTCCAGGAGAAATGGGCCCCCAGGATGGGTCCTCCAGGATAATACAAGTCTCCAGAGGAGAATGGTTGGGTAATACAGCGAATTCCTACATCCCACACCAGGTGCAGAAGCACCAAAAGAGGCTGTAGATAGAGACAACCAAACACCTTAGTAGCAACCAGGGCAGACAAGTAATCGAGCCTCCTACCCATAGTAGTTTGGCACAGCATAAGATCTTGGATTTTTGATATGAACTTCAGGAAGAGGGCAAGAAAACTAAGGAAGGACTGAGGGTAAATTTCTTGCCAGCATGGGAAAGGAGGTTTGAAATTAGTAAGCCTCCATTGATTTATTTAAAATAAGTTTTTGGACTTAGATGCCTACTCACCACACAAATATGTATTGAGTTTTTACTCTGTGGCAGGCATATGCTTGTCATTGAGAATGTAAATATGATTAATACATAGCTTCTTGCTTCAAAGGTATGCACATACAGTCAAGGGGGCGCACATATAAGATGGTGATCATTCAAACACGAATGCAGCATATGTATAATAATAGGTATCTACAGGTTTTATGGAGTCTAAGAAACAGAGGTGAAAGGAAGAGTTTAGAGAAAGTTCTTGAAAGATAAGATGTTTAAATTGAGCCTTGAAATGTGGGTAGGAATTCTCTGTCTAGAGAATGGATGGGAGTGGGTGGGAAGCTGTATGGTCATTGGGAAGAGTGAGGAGTCACAGGGGTGTGTATTAGTTTTCTATTCTGCATAACAAATCACTGCAAATTTAGTAGCTTAAAACAACACATGTATTTATTATCTCACCGTGTCTGTGGGTCAGGGCTCTGGACTCTGCTTAGTCGGATTCTCTGCTCCAGGGTGTCACCCTCCAGCAAAACATAATAAAACAATTTTCATGGTTCAGTGGTGACGCTATTGTTAAGGAAAAAGAACTCTCCTGTAATACATAGTCTCTGCAACCCATTTGATAAATATACTGGTTAATTTACTCCTCCCCTCTGCCCCCCACCAAAACTGTGGTTCAGTGTCACTTTCTGTTTTGGAAGGAGGTAAACTTTTACTGAAATGCATGACTCTGACCTTGGAGACTGCATTATCATTAATTTCTCCTTTTCATGAGTTTTTAAACGTTTCCATCTGAACACTAATCATGTGAACACGATGTTGACACTCTTCCAAGAAATGGCCAATACCAACATAGCTCAAGAATGCAGATTTTGACAAGGCTGGGTTGGATGATTTGCACATTCTGAGAAACTGTTGGAATTTCCAAGTAAGGCATTGGAATCAGGAGGACCCAGCCTTCAGGATTCACCTGAAGGTTACTTATTACCTGTCCAGCATACTGATTCCAAAGGGACTCAACATCCCATAGGCTGTTACTTTCTCAGATTCTTTAAATTAATCTTCCCCCAACTAGTTTTGGAATCAAGGTTTCCAATAAGATTCAATGTGATGTTCTAGTCTTGGACCCACTTATCCCAATATTGGATTTACACATTACATAGTACACAGTGTCTAAGAGTATTGGGGTCATTACTCCTCTGGAGCTGTTTACCTTGGAATTTCTCTGAAGCCTCTGTGCATTTCTTGGCCATAGAAGGTATTAAGCTTTCTTGTGTTAGAAGTTCTATTCTGAAAGAGGACTTTGAATCACATTCTCAGTCCCTCCATTCTAACTGCAGTAGCCAAGTTTTCTATTGAACCTTTGCTAGGAAAGTACCCATTCTAAGTTTTCAAGCTCATTGCCATCAAATGGTATAGGATATTATTCTCTTTTGATGATTTTTGTCCATTCTGTCTTTGTGGTTATGTCTCATTTCTCATTCCTAATTTAAAATATTTTTTTTCGGGGCGCCTGGGTGGCGCAGTCGGTTAAGCGTCCGACTTCAGCCAGGTCATGATCTCACGGTCCGTGGGTTTGAACCCCGCGTCAGGCTCTGGGCTGATGGCTCACAGCCTGGAGCCTGTTTCCAATTCTGTGTCTCCCTCTCTCTCTGCCCCTCCCCCGTTCATGCTGTCTTTCTCTGTCCCAAAAATAAATAAACGTTGAAAAAAAAATTTAAAATATTTTTTTTCTCTTTTCTTCATCAAGCTTACAAAGGTTTATCTTTTTCTGTTGGTCTTTTTAAAGAAAAAGATTTTGATTTTATTTCCCCTTTCTCCTTTCTTTTTTAAAAAAATGTTTCTTACATTTATTCATTTTTGAGAGACAGAGAGAGACACAGCACGGTGGGGGAGGGGCAGAGAGAGAATGAGACACAGAATCTGAAGCAAGCTCCAGGCTCTGAGCTGTCAGCACAGAGCTCAACGTGGGGCTTGAACTCACAAACCGTGAAATCATGACCTGAGACAAAGTAGGACGCTTAACTGACTGAGCCACCCAGGCTCATCTCTCCTATCATCTCTCCTTTCTTTTATATTTTCTAACCCTCTTTCTTTCTAGCTGCACTTAATTCTATTATTCCTTTTCTAATTTATTATGATGAACCTAAGTATCCTTAATTTTAGGCTTTGAAGCCATTTAAGGCTACAATTTATTTTCTAAGTGCAGCTTTTGCTGTGTCTCACAGTTTTTATTATAAAGTAGTCTCATTTTAAAGGCTTTCTAGGGGCGCCTGGGTGGCGCAGTCGGTTAAGCCTCCGACTTCAGCCAGGTCACGATCTCGTGGTCCATGAGTTCGAGCCCCGCGTCGGGCTCTGGGCTGATGGCTCAGAGCCTGGAGCCTGTTTCCTATTCTGTGTCTCCCTCTCTCTCTGCCCCTCCCCCGTTCATGCTCTGTCTCTCTCTGTCCCCAGGGTGAATGGACGTTGAAAAAAAAAAATTAAAATGGCTTTCAGTTAAAAAATAAGTTATTTTCAGGTAAACATAAATTGTGTTTCTAACCCAAATATGTCTGTAGAGGAAATTTGGAAATGTCTATTTCAGGGAAAATAAAAATGATCCCAGATAGAAGATCTGGAAGGAAGGGAAAACATATAAATTGGTGAATATAAAATTCCATAGAAACACAGTTTTGGGCAAAAACACTGATAATGATGTCTGATTTGTGGATTAAAACAATAAAACGTAAAAACTGATTAAGACTAGCATATAAACCATTGTAGAGGTGATTATAGTTTGTATTCTGGAATTCTTGGATTCTTTATGATAAAGGTTAAGATAGTGACCAGTTTTTGGATTTCTTAGGTTAAATTTTTATGTTAAAGTATTTAGGAAAACCACCACTCTGAAAGAAAGAAAAAAGAAGGAAAGAAAGATTGAAAGGAAGGAAGGACAAAGGAAAGAAGAAAGGAAGGAAGAAAGAGAGAGAGGAAGAAAGAAAGAAATCATGTATAATTTCCAAATTACTAGAGTAATTTGGAAAATTATAAATGAGAAATTATTTAATAATTGGAATTATTTAATAATTAGAAAAATTGGAATGATAAAAAATGGAGTAAAAAAGTAAATACAAAAAAATTACTTTAATAACTATACTTTACTATATATTTTAATAAAAAAAATTAAGCCAAGAAAGAAAGGAAAGAGTGAGAGAGACAGAGAGACAAAGAGAGAGAGAGAGAAAAGAAAAATCAGAATAGGCAGCACAAAACCAAATGATAGAAATAAATCCAAACATCAGTAATCCCAACCAACGTCAATGAAAAACCAATCTGATCAAAAGCAAAGATGATCAGGTTGGATTAAAAATCTCTATGCTGTCTATTAATAAAAACATTAAAATAAGGACAAAGAAAGGTTGAAAATAGAGGGAAGAAAAAAACATGTACCAGGTAGGTAGCACCAAATAAGAGCTGGCATAATTATATTCATGAAATAGACCTGCAACAATATTTAGCAGAAATGAAATGAATCACTATATAAATATAAAAGAGTCAGTTATGTGGAAGAGTGAAAGTTCTAAACGTGGCTATTTAATAAAATAGCCACAACATATCTAAAGCAAAAGCTGATTCAAGTACAAGAAGTAAAACACAAGTTGGTCATGGCAGTGGGAAATTTTCACTCACCAAATTTAGTGTTAGGACACATTTCTAAAAAGCCAATAAACGTATAGAATGTTTGAATGGCACAACTAAACTTGATCAAATGGATGTGTTTATAATTAACTCTAAAAAACACATTCTTACTATGCACATGTGAATAATTTATGAAAAAGAATCACTTGTTAAGCCACAAAGCACATCTTAACAAATTTTAAAGGACTGACAACTTGTGGAGCATGCCATGTGGCCACAAAATAACTGCTTTTGTTTTCTGTCTAATTTTTTTTTAACATTTATTTATTTTTGAGAGACAGAGAGAGGCAGAGCATGAGCAGGGGAGGGGGAGAGAGAAAGAGAGAGACAGAATCTGAAGCAGGCTCCAGGCTCTGAGCTGTTTGTTAGCACAGAGCCTGACGCGGGGTTCAAACTCATGAACTGCGAGACCGTGACTTGAGCTGAAGTCGGTTGCTCAACCAACTGAGGCATCCACGCATCCCTTGTTTTCTGTTTATACTCAAAAAAGATGAGTAGAAAAATTCATCAGTGTGGAATTATAAAAATATATTTACTGATTAATCAATGTGTAAAAAGGAAATCATAATATAAATAAGAATGTGTATGGAACCAAACCTTTCTAAAGACATTGAAACTTGTGAGGTGCAGCTAACCTAGGATTTGGTGGAAAATTTGGAGCCATACATTTGCATTGAAGACAAAAACAAAAGACTAAAAGTTAATGAGGTAAGCATCCAATTTAAGGAATTGGGAAAAGAACAATAGAAAAACCTAATGGTAGTAGAAATATAAGTTGAAAACACAGACAGATATGGAGAATTAGTAAAGCCAGGAGAGAGGTCTTTGTAAATACCAATATGATTGACAAAACTCTGGCAAGAGAAAAGATAAAAATAAATAAGCCAAATAAAATATGAATGAAGGAGATAGTGACAGATGTGTCAGAGATTTCAAATGATGAGAAAATATCATAAACTAGCTTATGACAAAAGAAGTTAAAAAGTTAGCTGAAGTGGAAAAATTTCTGAAAAAAATAATTGCAATGCTATCTCAAGTAACAATTATTGCAAATGATTCAAGAAGAAATGGAAAGCCAGAATAGTCCTAGAACTGTTCATTAGTAGCCTTAAAATCTTTCCTTAAAGAAAGCAGCATGCCTGGGTGAGTGTACAAGTTAAGTTGCCTTTACCACTTGACAAACAGAAAATTTCAGTCTAACGGAAGTTTTCCCAAAGAATATGGAAATGGGAGCACGTCTCAACTCATTGAAAGAGGCTAGCATAGTTTTGATGCCAAATCAGAAAAGCAAATGAAAAGAAATGAAAATCACAGGCCAATCTAATCTCTGAATATAGATTTTCAAATCCTTTGCAAACTACTAGCAAATTGAATTCAACATATATATAAACACAGTATCCCATTCCCCAAGCTTGGTGTGATAGAGATGAAAGCTTGGTTTAACGTTCTTATGTTATCTTTATGTATATAATTAAATTGATTAATGTAATTCGCTTCATTAATAGGAAGGGCAAAACTATTTGGTTACCTCCACAGACATAGAAAAAAAAGCACTTGACAAAATTTAACATTCATGATAGAAAGAAACCTTTAGCAAACTAGCAACAGGCTGAAACTTTCTCTACCTGATAGTAGGTAAGTACAGAAATGCTTTCAGCAAATATTGTACTTAATGGTGAAGAAAAGAAGAAGAAAGAGTGCATGCAATTATACTTCTTTTCTCTACTGTACTTAGCTAAAGTAGAAAAGTAATATAAAGAAGTTAAATGTATAATAAATAGAAAGGAAGAAAAAATGTAGGATTGTCTGCATCATGCAACCAAAAATAAACCAAAAATAAATGTACTTGGCCTATTTGAGCAGTGTTACTCTGATTGTTTTTTCTTCCTTGTTTACTTTAGACCTTAACCCTAGAGCAGGGTTTCTTGACCTTGTCACTAGGACATTTTAAACTGGATAATTCTTTATTGTGTGGGCTGTCTTGTGCATTGTAGGGTGTTTGGTAGCATTCTTGGCTTTTTAACCACCAGTTGTCCACTGTGAAGGCTGAGGCAAAAGAGTTTCTGTTGTGGGAAAGTTTCTACTCACAACTGCCTGATGCAGCTAATTTATTCTTTGCACCCTTCTGTGTGTCTGGCTCATGGGAAGGACTCCACAAGAGGAGATTCATGGGTGAGCCTAGTTTTTATAACCCAGAGAGGCTTCTATGAGTTCTCCCTTGTCTCCAGGTGAGATAGTTAGAATTAGACTCTCAGAACCCGTTTGAACAAAGAAGGAGAAATGGAGGCTTCAATCCTCTGGAGTCAGGGGCTGAGGGGGGATAGTGTGGCGTGGCAAGATAGAACCATTGGAAGTTAGGAAACTCATCCTGAAGTAGGGAGGAATGGTTGGGGTATGTGTCCTGTATTGGAGACAGGTTTGGCATGAGTTAAAAATATTAAAAATCAGATGTAAGACCATGTCATGCTAGAGATACCAGACCACCCCCATTTCAGTTCCCAGGGAGCTTGGCATAAGTTTCTCAATAGCTGCGTAAGAAAACAAGAGCAAACAATTGTTCATTAACAACTACCATGTACCAAACCTTTGAAGGAGCAACTAGTTCTTTGACCAATTGGGACCCTTACTGCAAGCAACAGAAAGCTCAAGTGGTTTAAGCCATAAGAGAATTTGTTGTCTCATGTAACTATAAAGTTCTGAGGCATGTGTGTGGGGAGGTGGTTTGTTCTCCAGGCTCACACGTTCATCAGGGCTGGGGCTTGGTCTATGTGCTTCTCTTCGTCCTGCCCTCCTCAGGGTGGCTGCCTCATTCTCAGGCTGGCAGCCAAATCTCTGCTGTCAGTTCCTGGGGCCACATGTTTCCTCATCTGAAGCTTATCTTTTCTTCCCTTGTAGCACAAATACCCATTTGGGACAGTGGCTTTGCCCTGAATTAGTCACTCTTAGGGTGATGCCATGCTCTGACCACCTAGACCAGTATTGTGTGCTCCCCTTTACCCTAGTCACTGTAGTGGGGGTGTAGCCAGAGCCAAACAAGACCTGATCTTGGAGCCAAGATGGAGATACTCCATCCTTCCTAGACCATTGGGCTTCTCCACAGGGTGTTGGGGGGGTATGTTCTGGGGAGTCAACTATGATACCCATCACCCATCAGACTCTGAGGTTGAAGAAACTTGATTAACGGAGCTGACATACTGTGGAACAGAGCCTCCGTGGACTTCTGCCACTTTTAGCAGAGGGTCTGTGGTGGAGCTTGAGGTAGGAGTCAGAGCAGCCCCACCCAGTGAGGCAGAACTCAAATACTAACATGGTTGTAACCTCTGCTGCTCTGGGCCCGTTTTCCCTCATACCTTTCCCTCATTCTTCTCCTGCTCTTCATTGCAAGGAGACAGACATCCAACTGCCTTTCCCACACTCTGAGGTCAGTTGGCTTCTAGCTGGGTTTTGCCAATGGGAGGGACTGGTGGATACAGGGGGTGGTAAGGAAAAGAGAGATGTCAGGGTATTTCACCCACCGTGTGCCCCAGGCAACATCCAGCAGTGCATGTTTCCTCAGAGTCCATGGCTCCAAGTCCCCGTGCACAGGCCTGGTGTGGTTCCAGAATCTTCCTAACATCTGTGACCCAAGGGTCCTGGTTCCACTTCATCTTCCTTCTGTCCTTCCAGCCAATATGTGGCCTATGTCTGGTTTGCATCTCTGTGTCTCCTGTTCGGCTTCTCAGCTCTTCCATTCATCTCCATCCCCTGTATTACCAGCTCCTAGCGCTAACTTTCCTCTGTTTTACATACTCACAGAGTTTTGTCTTTTCCCAGTTGTTCCAAACCTAAGCCTTGGATTTTTTTTTTTTTTTTTTTTTTTTTTTTTTTTTTTCCAGCCTGGTGTGGCCTGGAGAAGCAAGGGTTACACGTTGAACCAAATTAAGCTGGGACCTCCAGGGTGTGACTGACCCAACCTCTACACCTCAGTTAGCAGCTCTCTGTTCGAAATTAAAATACCTCCCCTTTATTCTCCCCCTACATCTCTGGAGTCAGGGGCTGAGGGGATGGTGTCCTTGGGGATGAAGTATTGTGATTGTCAATAGCAGTAATGACAATTGATGGAATGTTTAGGTCTGATTTACAAGCAATGCTGGATTTGCATTAGCGTAGTAGGTTTAAAATAACATCCATGCATTAGACGATATTCAGATTTAATGGAAAAATAATGACTGCATTAAATCAGGTTTTATTGTTATGGAGGGTTTTAATTTGGCAGGACCACTTTCCTTTTGTGATCTAGAAAGGGCTCAGTTGAGGAAGGTGGGGCTTCCTTGCTGATTCTTGACCTATATCCATTCTGCACTCACCCAGAAATGATTGCACCTTTAAAGCAGGTTAACCTTTCTGGTTCCTTTTTGTTTTGTTTTTCCTCAGAAGGTGGTTTTTACTTCTTAAAACCTTACAGATTAATTTAAAAGTAATACAAATTAAACAGAAGTCATTGTTCTTCCCTGCTTTATGAAATGGCGTTTCCATTGTGGGTTGTTTTTTTTTAAAAGAGGAAATGCATCATTAAAGTCGTTGCATTATTTATCAGAGAAGCTAATGAAATCATAACTACAGTAACTGAATACACGCAGTACGGCACTGGTTTGAATCACTGCCTATGAAACCCCAGTTAATCACTGTGGGACCGGTGCCTTTTATACCTCAGCTCATGAAACCAAAAGCATTGCAGTCTTTGTGTAAAGGCTTCAAAATTCTCAACTCTCACCAAAGTAAGAAAGTCAGTTATGGGGTGACAATGAAATTTGGTAAGAATTTGCTAGCAGAGGCAGGATCAACAGCAGATTTTCATGGGTCCTCAAAAGACGGTTAAAAGATTGCTTCGCATCTTGTGTGTCCTTTGCTGCAATGTTACCTGTTAACTTATTGATCTTTCCACCTGCCTAGGTCAGCTGTTCTCACACGGATGAAAGCTATAACTGAAGAGAGAGGAAATCATGGAAAACTCACAGACTAGTCCGCAAGTTTACAAAGGGAGAAGTTGAAGCTAAGGATGTAAGTGACTTGCTAGAGCAGGATGAAAACCCAGATCCTTCCTGGTTACCTCATTGCCTGCCTCTTAGTGGCATGACTGGCCTTGGGGCTTGGGCATAGAGGTTCTGAAAGGGTTGGGAGTCACATGGCTAAAGAAGTGATGTTCTCCTAGACCTCCCCTGCTCTTGGGCCTCTCCTTCTCCTGAGCCTCACCATACCTGGGCCAGCAGTGAGTCCATATTCTCTATATTCCATGCCAACAACCCCCCTGCCTCCATTGTCCCCCGTCCATGTCCCTGCATCCTGCTTTTCCTCTCTCCTTCACTCATTGTCTCCGTTGCCAATATCCCCTCACATTGAGAAACTTGAGGCCTGGCAGGTGGGCTATTATGGGCATGGGTACAAAATCTTGACATCTGGGAAGGCCCCTTAGGTGAGCACTGAAGGGCTGTCCAGCATCCCACTGAGGCTATTGGTGGCCTTGGCTGGGGAGTGGGCTGGAGTCTCAGTATACCCCATCCAGCATTATGGAAGGTTTGATAGAAGTGACAGAGACAAGTTCAAGCCTTTAACATTTCTTTACTCCACCTCACAGGACTGGACTGTTAGGCCAGAATGCACCCAATCCTACATAATCTCTTAGCTTTTGTTTCGTCCACTGGTAGCTCTTTGCTGACTCCTCCAGGAAACCCTTGACCTTCAGGATTGTGCGCCCAGAAACTTCCCACCTGGTCTCCTTCCTTCACACTCTCCTGGTTACAACACCCTACAGTCCTGGGTTGGACACCTGACCCTAGCTGGGCCAAGGAGGACCTTTGTTGGTCATTTGGACTTGGGGCTCATTTTAGGATTCATCTCTCTTCAGGTGGTGAGTGAACTGTAGGTATAACATTTGCAAGCTGTTGGAGACCTTGTCTAGAAAGCCAACGGAATGAAAAAAGAATGAAGTTAATCTGTGGAAACCAATAGAGCTGAGAGATGGTCCAAGTGCAGTTAGTTCTCTTTGCTCCGGAGGCTCTGCAAACACCCAGGCTGAGTGCAGCCTGGGGTGTGACATTCCTTGGATTCCGGATCAAAACCAATACAGTGCCTCTTATGCTCTAGATCTAACTGAGTATCTGTCATTGCAACCGCAAAGGGCCTTACTCTTCCATCTCTATCGACTGATTGATCGCTTCATTCACACATGAGTGTCAGAGCACATTCAGAAATATTATTAGTACCCATTAAGCGGTGCTTTTTTGTGGACTCTCACTTCCTTGTCTTGTTTACATTATCCATTTGCTCATATTTTCCTCTTTACTGTGCAGTTTTTCCATGTCAGATAGATGGGGAAAAGAAGATTTTTAAAAAATATTTATTTTGAGAGAGAGAGAGTGCCCAAGCCAGGGAGGGGCCGAGAGAGAAAGAGAGAGAATCCCAAGCAGGCTCCATGCTGTCAGCGCAAAGCCTGTCACGGGGCTTGATCTCACGAACTATGAGATCATGACCTGAGCCAAGATCAAGAGTCATATGCTTAACTGATTGAGCCACCCTGGCACCCTGGAAAAGATGATTTTTAAGAGCTATGTTAGTTTAGATGGCTGGAAAAGAAGGACCAGCAGGGAGGATTCTGGGTGTGAGTTTATGATGGGCCTTAGGAGGTAGAAGTCTGCCATGGCTTTATGAACATATGGTTAAGCCATCCGTCACGCAATGCCGTGGCATATTTATTATTCACTGGAATCTACCAAAGGAAAAGAAGACATACGTACTCTTTGTTCTTGAGGTGCTCACAGTGGAGGCGCTGGGGAAGGAGCAAGATAAATGTGAAGCACTTGCAAATAAGGAGGGGAGATACATGGAACGGGAAATAGGACGCTCCAGCGTAAGGGAAGCTGGCCTGCTCTTGCTAAGATCAATTGGCACTTTCAGAACACTTCTCGTTCAGAGATCTCAGGTATGTGATAAACACTAGCTCACTGTGGCTCACCAGCTCCTTGGGAACCAGAGATTTAGAACAGGGAATATCCCAGGGCCAAAAGGGACAGGAAACATGCTGAATAGATGTTCCAGGGGGAGTTAAGGAAGTAGAATATAATTACGGGTACTGGAACTACGCCATACTACTAGTAAGAACGAGTTCTCAGACTTCTGATCAAGGTGATAAAACCACTCTGTCAGCTTATGCTTAGTTTCATTGCTCATATCACCACATAGATTTCTCATGCTACAATGCATGAAAATGTTTTAAAATTTCTCAAAATTATCTTTCCAATCGAGATACTTCCTGCAAAGCCTGTGTCCTGTCCACCTCTCCTACATCATCTGCAGACATCCTTCCACTTGCCTATAACTCCTGACCTTTCACTCGGAGCCTGAATAAGTGATAAGCAAAGGGATCTGCTCCCTTGGGACTTCCGAGAAGACAGACAATGACACCTTCCTCTTCCTCCTTCCCATTTCCCTCCTTGCCTCATTTCCTACTTGGACTTTTCATAACTTTTCCAGGTGCCGCCTTATTCCATGTCTGTTCCCATCTCTGCGTTGCCCACAGTAAGAGTCTCAGAAGACCTGAGCGGTGCAGGTTGATCAGAAAGGCCAATCCCGGGGCGCCTGGGTGGCTCAGCGGGTTAAGCATCAGATCATGATCTCGCAGATCGTTAAGTTCGAGCCCCGCTTCAGGCTCTGTGGTGACAGCTCAGAGCCTGGAGCCTTCTTTGGATTCTGTGTCTCCCTCTCTCTCTGTCCCTCCCCCATTCGTGCTCTGTCTCTCTGTCTCTGTCTCTCTCTCTCTCTCAAAGATAAACATTAAAAAAAGAAAATAAAATAAAAAGAAAAGCTAGTCCTGACTGGATTGCCCTCAGGCCCAGTTCTTTAACGTAAAACTGACTCAGATGGATGCTGACTGTGCCATTCTCAAGTTCACGTATAAAATGGAGTATTTTTTCAGGAAGAAAATTTTTATCTCCGGCCTTGAGCATCCACTTCTCATAATATAGAAAATGGGTTCTTTTTACTCACAGGTAAGTTCAGTGAATTTTCATAATTTCTCAGTCACCTCGGGTTAAACATTCAACCACATGTGGGATTTTTTTCCTCTTTTACGAAATCCATGCCCCTCAGGTTGATGTTAAGGTCTAGGAAGGGGGCTGTTTACTCAAGTAGCACTTGGCTGTTTCTTGAGGTCTATCTGACAGCGCTCTCTGCTGCCAGCCCTTGATATGTGCCTGGTGTCACCTGGTCCTTAGATTGACCTGCTGAACTGCAGCCTTGTGCTTCTCATATCCTTGGTGGGTGGTTGAAAGGGAGACGAGTCCAGGCCTGAGTCACACATCTACTTTTTAATACTGTCTTTTTGTACCTGAGACCCTAGCTTTTGAGCTTTACACTGAAGAATATGATGTCTTCGTTCTGTTTCCCTTCTGACCCGCTAAACCCTCCTTCCCCCACCCCTGGAAAAACTATAGATGCATGTTTGCAGCCCAAGAAAAGGACAGTAAAGAGGAAAGGGAAAGAACATTCTAGTTAATATCTCAAAGTATCATGTCTCCAAATAAGCCAGTTCTTCCACCGTGTGTATTTTGAATGCAAATTGAAAAACTAAGGACTTGGTAGAAATCTTTTCTGTTAGTCAAACATTTTAAAAAGTCATAGTATAGAATCCCCATTAAAAAAAGTTTTTTAGGGGCGCCTGGGGGGCTCAGTCGGTTGAGCGACCGACTTCGGCCCAGATCATGATCTCACGGTTCATGAATTCGAGCCCCGTGTCGGGCTTGGTGCTGACAGCCCAGGGCCTGGAGCCTGCTTCTGATTCTGTGTCTCCCTCTCTCTCTGCCCCTCCCCCATTCATGCTCTGTCTCTGTCTGTCAGAAATAAATAAACATTAAAAAATTAAAAAAAAAATTTTAATGTGGGGCTCGAACTCATGAACCAAGAGATCATGACCGGAAGCTCAACCGACTGAGCCCCCCAGGTGCCCCTCAGAACCTCCCATTTTCTAATAAGAGCCATCAGGTGGATAAATTGAAGTTACCCAATATGTATTGATGATAGGGGCTATGCTCAGAAACCAAAAGTTTTTAATTTAATTTAATTTAATTTAATTTAATTTAATTTTATTTTATTTTATTTTTATTATTATTTTTTTTAGTTACAAACAGACAATCCCATTTCATCCGTTATTAGTCCATTATCACAAGTGAGATGCTAGACCAAGATAGCACAATTAACAATATGGAAACTTATCAGATTTAATGACGGTGTATTTTGAAACAGAGGTCCAGAGGTCACCCATGCTAGGAAAAAAAAAGTCAAATTCACCCTCAAGATATGATGCTATTAGGTAGAAATATATTAGATTGTTTTCACCAACTAGCAAAGGAGAAAAAATACATCTGCAGTGCTAGCATTTATATCTACTTGCATGCTTGTGTCTTTCAGTTCCTTGTCAGTGATGCTGGAGGAGTCGAACTCCCGTTGCTACTCAGGTGGTCCATTTGAATGTGGTTCTTGCTACTAGAAAACTTTGTGTGACATATTTTATTTTGAACTTCAACATTCAAAAAATGTAACAGCTTCAAGTCTTCTGTTGGCTGGAAACATCTTTGTGTTGCACGATTATTATTTCTTTTTAGGTTTTCAGTTCACATCATCTGAACAAAACTCACACTGCTTAGCCCTAAGACAAGGTGGGTCTGTTTAAGATAAAGGTGGATACTAAATAGATGAGGTGTGGGGAGGGTCAGGGAAGAGGAGTCATGATCAAATCAGAGGAACTGAGTGAAATTAGAGATGAAATTCTTTGAGGCTTTTTTTCATGAACTTCATACATGGTAGTAAATTGCTTTTAGAAGCTGTATTAATATGTCTGGTCAAAGAAGTAAAGTCATGCCAATTTACTATATTATTAGCTAATGCAGCATATTCCAAAGTTGTTCTGCTAAGCACCAGTTCTCTCCCAGATGTTAAAGGACAAGTCATAGTGAAATTCTTATTTACAGGCGACAGAGGCTAACCCTGGATGACTTAAATAGGAGGAGAGGAGTACTTGAATTCAGAGCCCTGATGGAAGACTGGAGAACAGGTTGAGACAAGTTCAGGAGCCAAGGGAGAGGTAGGTGGCTGGAATCACAGCCAAAATCATGCCCTGGGGACCACCTGGTAGGACATCACTGTCACCACCTGTAGATACTTCACACTTTCCTTGCATCCCCAATGGCTCTGACCTCTGAACCTTGTGCCCATCATAGACACCGGAAGAGTTTGCACTGCCCCTGCTTCTCTGCCACTTCCTCCAGAGTCAAAGTCCCAGGAGGCAGCAGCCAACTGGCCCTGAGGGCATGTGATACCCTGGTTCCCATGAAGTTCCCAGGGGGCACCATCTGCCTTTTTACCTGCTGAAGGGAGAGGTGGGCCTTGCCTCCCAGGAAGATTGGCACACAGTTGGGGACTCCCTAAACATAAGAAGCTACTTCAGATGCCAGCCAGCCAGCCAAAAAAAAAAAAAAAAAAAAGATAAATGACAACAGGATGTAACATAGGAAAAGGTTCCACACTCAATTAATTTGGAAAATGCCAGGTTTAACAGATTTCTTTACTATAGGGCTTTTCATGTGACTGCATGCATGGTGAATCTCCAGGAGGGATTATAGGACCCCCCCCCCATCATCCGATGTGAGTGCTCCACGGAAAACATTGCATGAATCACTACTTTGAAGCAATCAGCAACACTATATTTTCTCACACTTAACCTCAGCAAACTGGTCTCTTTACTGACACATGCCATATTTCTAGGCATGCAAATTAGAACTGCAGTTCTGGAAACTTTCAGGCTGTACTGCTGTCTCATGGTTGGGTTATTTTTCAGGAGGAAGGTAATATTACTGTTACATGTTTGCAGCACCCACCATGGCTTTCGTTTCTTGGGGGTGCAGGCTTGGTTTAATCGCCTAGATATATCCCTGCTGTGCCCTTTTCCTTACTGAAGCATCTCCATTTGGTCTTGGCATGTTGTCCAACTTGCCTGAAGCAGTTAATGTTGCTTCAGAAAAATGTCTACGGGCGTAGTTTATGTCTGAGAGACCCTGGCTCTACATATAGCAGAGGTAGGAGCTGCCAAGATTAAAATTCTCTGATAACTCAAAACAAATGTCCTGCTTATTTTTATAGTGCGACAAGGTAAAAGCACGGAATCCAACAACCAAACAGCCAGTGACCTTGAAGCCATAGGCAGCATAGGAAACCGCTCCTATCTGTATTCATCGATGATGCCTAAACTTTAGATCGGAGTCATATTTAATTTGAAAAGATTGGGAAGCTGAAGACCATATCTTCACGTGCAAATCCCAGCCTTGGCTCTCTGGCCAATAGAGGTAAATACAAGTCACATGCTTGACTGAAATCAGCACTGAAGTTGAGCTTTCTAAAAAGTTTCATTATTTAATGTTTCTTTTTTCAAGCGTCCGTACTTATGACTTTCTTGTTATCCTTCAACATTTGTAAAATAGAAAGCTAACACCATGAGATAGAGACATTCATTGAAACAAAAATCTTTTTGGGGTCTACCGTGTGAAAGGCCTGTGCTAGATATAAGGGGTAAACTCATGAGTTAGACGTATTTCC
The DNA here is from genome assembly GCF_014898765.1 of Herpailurus yagouaroundi. Taxonomy (NCBI): domain Eukaryota; kingdom Metazoa; phylum Chordata; class Mammalia; order Carnivora; family Felidae; genus Herpailurus; species Herpailurus yagouaroundi. Next base: position 5,921,155 of record NW_024412432.1, on the reverse strand, counting down.
TGCCTTTAAGAGCTTTTACCTAGACTGTGAATTGGTTTATTTATTTAAAAGACTTTTTTTCAGGCCGACTATGATCTAGGCACTGTGCTAGGAGCTCAGATAAAGCTGTGAACAAGAAAATAAAAGTTTCTATTCTTTGGCACATAGATGCAGTGGGGGAGCCCAATATTAAATCGCACAGCACATATTTATTCATTGAATCATTCTTGCCATCAGAGCCACAAAGCCTTAGACCAGAATAAGCCTGTGAGGATATGATGGAACGCATTCTCTCGGGAAGTGGCCTGTGAGCTGTGCTCTGAAGGATGAACAGGAATAAACGTTATGGAGATATGGTTGGAGGGAGCGAGACGAGAAATAAGAGTTTTAGAACAGGATAGAGTTTTGCTGGTACCAGAGGCAGGGTGGCCTGACCAAGCAGGGCCTTGGAGACCGTGGGAAAGTTTCAGTCTTCATGCTAAATGCAATGGGAAGACATGGGGCAGATTTCCTCAGGGAAGGAATGTAATCAGACACGCACTCTAGAAAAGTTACTCTGGTCATGCATATTGAATGGCTTGCAAGGGCAGTAATGGAGGCAGAAATACCAGCTAGAAGGTTGGTCTAGTAATGCAAGGGGAAAATGCTGGTAGGTTCAACTAGGGTAGGTGTGGGAGAATGATGCTGAGAGGTGTATAGATACAAGAGATATAAATGAGTCCCAAACAACAGAACTTGATGCTTAATTGGATGTGGGAGTTATTTAGGAGAAAGTCAGGTAAATTGCCAAATGCAATACGGTATGCTAAATGCTCTAAGAGACTATAGAGGCATCTGGCCTGTTGCTGGGTATAAACAAATGTATATGCAGAAAACCCCACAAAGGACCTCAAGTCATATATAATGTATTTGAAGAGGCTAGATGTAAATGCTGAAAAGTTAGCTCATAATCAAGGCACTAAATGCCAGTCATCACAGGTGTGATACAGGCACTATGGTTTGTTGGTGTTCCCAGGTCAGTTGTGGATAGAGGTAGCCAGGGAAAGCTTCATGCAATAGGCGCAATGAGCTGGGCTTGGGCAAAGAAAGAAAGAACAATCCTGGTGGAGAGAACACACAGAAGAGGGGGAGGAGGAAGTAAGGATAGACATAACATATTTAGAGAGTACCAAATAGACCAGTTGTATCAAAATGGGAGATTTGGGGGGAAAGAAAAATTTGGAAAAGATAAAATTGGAAGTATAGGTTAGGGGAAGCAAGGGGTTGCAGAATTATATGCAAAATTCATAAATACTGATTCACAGCTGGATTGTCATGAGTAAGCTGTAAATCTCCAGCACTAGGAAGAGCTCAAGTTCTCGGTCTCCTTGTGCCTTTTCTACAATGAAATCTCCGTCCCCCTGCCCCGCCCCAGCTTTATTGAGATGTGATTGACATACAGCATCGTGCCACTTGAATGGGCAAAACGTGTTGATCTGATGCTGGATCAACTGGAACTGGCTAGCCAACACCCTCATCAGGTCACATAACTAATGTTTCTTTTTGCGGTGAGAACATTTAAAATTCACTCTCTTAGCAACTTTCAAATGTATACTACCCATTGAGTACTCTTGGCTCCCCTGTCAAATATTACTTGACTATACATGCCAGGATTTATTTCTGGGCTCTTGATTTTGTTCGATCCATCTATGTGTTTATTTTTATGCCACTATTATACTGTTTTGATTACTATAGATGTGTTGTTGAATTCAGTTTGCTTATATTTTGTCGAGAATTTTTGTATCTATTTATCAGGGATATTGGCCTTAAGTTTCTTTTTCCTTGTGGTGTTCTTGTCTGGCTTTGGTTTTACAGTAATGCTATAAAATGAGTTTGGGAGTGTTCCCTCCTCTTCAATTTTTTGGAAGGTTTTGAGATGAATTGGTTTTAATTCTTCCTTAAAAGTTTGGTAGAATTCACCAGTGAAACCATCTGGTCCTGGGCTTTTCTTTATTGGGAGGTTTTTGATTATTGATGATTGAATCTCTTTATTCATTATTGGTTCATTCAGATTTTTAAAGATTTCATCCTGATTCAGTCTTGGTAGGTTGTATATTTCCAGTAATTCACCCATTTCTTCTAGGTTGTCCAATTTGTAGATGTATGGTTGTTCACAATAGTCTCATGGTCCTTTGTATTTCTGCGGGATCAGTTATAATGTCTGCTTGTCATTTCTGATTATATTTATTTACATCCTCTTTCTTTTTTTCTTAGTCTAGCTAAAGGTTTGTTAATTTTGCTTATCTTTTTTAAAAAACCCTTTCTTAATTTTGTTTGAAATGCCACATCCTCAGAGAAGCCATCCGTGGCCATCAGTCCCGAATTGCCTTTCCTTCTATTATTTTATTATTATGTATCAGATGCTCCTGTGTATTTACCTCCCACTGTTAATCACCACCTGCAAATATTCACTTGTTTAACCGTCTGTCTTACCCAATAGGACACAAGCTCCACGTGTGATGGTTTGTATGCTGTCCCTCTGTAACCTTGACCCTTAGTGTGGTGCCCAGTTGCTTCTTGCAAAGTGGGTATTGTGTGGGCAGGAGTGCAAGAGTTTAGATCCAAAATGAAGGCAGATACTGACACATTCAATGAAGGAAAATGGGGCTCACTTTGGGTTTGCCAGACAATTCCTGAGCTCTGCTCAAAAACAAGCACATGGAAAACAACACACTAGTCTTTTTATAGCCTTTAAAAGTTTGAAACCTCCTCATTGAGACTCCTCTTGGAATAAAGTTCTGCAAATATTTGGGATGTTCCAAGTGTGAATATTTACAATGTTTAAAATACTCTTCTAATTAACCATTTTATGAGAATGTCTTTACTTTTATGCTCAACTTTTCCGCTTATTTTTTAGTTCATGTCTTAAATACCTCTTCTGGTTGACTTTCTGAAGAAAGCATTGCTAGTTAATACTGAGTCTAAAATTGGATTTTACTGAACACTGTAAATATGAGGAGATTACATCCTGGTCTGCAGGGTCCAGGAGGAAACACAGGGCTGCTTCCGTCTAGGGTTGCAGCTTCCTGTTCTTTTAGGATGGAAATTTCCTGGTGACCCTGCTCCAGGGGCATCTCTTGGGCTCTGGGGTCCTCCATACTGGAGAGAAAGAGGGAGTTCTACTTTCAAGATCAGATGCTACTCCACCCCTAAAGTGATCCTGCCACAGGGTCGAGGGGTTTGCCTGAGCCTCAGAATATCTTGTAAGTGCTGCAAAGACACAAACTCTTTCTGAGAAGTAGACACCGGAGACCCCACGAGCTTGTTGATTAAGCCTACGGACTGTGGAGCCAGACTGCCTGGGTTTCGATCTCAGCTCTTCTGTTTGCTAATTGGATGACTTAGCAAATTACTCAACCTCTCTGTGCCTTGATTTCTTCACCTGACAAAGGGGGATGCAGATTAGTCTACCTACTTCAGGGAACTGCGTTGTGAGGAAGCAATGAGTTAATATGAGTTAATATGCATAAAGCCCTAAGAAAAGTATCTGTTTTTTTTTCTATGTTCATTTGTTTTGTTTCTTAAATTCCACATATGAGTGAGATCATATGGTGTTTGTCTTTCTCTGACTTATTTCGCTTAGCATCGTACCCTCTAGATCACTATATTGTACACTTGAAGCTAACTTAAGACTGTATGTTAGCCACACTGTAATTAAGATTTTTAAAGAAATGTCTGGCACATAGTAAATGCTTAATAAATGTTATCAATTATTGTTGTATACTGAGGATATGGGGATCTTTGTTCCTATACAACCCTTTTAACAGAGCCTGTTTCACCCACTAAAACCCACGTTTTGACAATTAGCATTCAGATTTCACCCAGTTCCTGTGGTCTGTCCACTTCTTTTTCTTCTCCTCAGAAGCATTGTTTGGCCTACCGTCACGGGGCTTCCATACCCTGCCCTCAACTGACAATTTTGCTTGACCGGCTTTCTTGCCTATGACCTTGAATGGTCTTTCTGGAACATTACTTTCCTTTTTAATGTTTATTTATTTGTTTTGAGAGCGAGCAAGTGAGCGTGTGCGTGCGAGTGGGGGAGGGCCTGAGAGGAAGAAAGAGAATCCTAAGCAGGCATGAGATCATGACCTGAGCCAAAATCAAGAGTCAGACACTTAACCAGTTAAGCCACCCAGGTGCCAAAGGGATATTTCTTTTTATATCACAGGCAAGAGACACTGCACTTCTACACCCTCTCTAGCCCCAATTAGTGAGGAGTGGTGACGGATGACCCTTGTCCTCTGCCTACAAGTGAGCTTTCATCAATTCCTAGATCTTTAGCATTGAGCTGAAATAAAATGATAGCAGTACCATATGTTGGGGTGGGCAATGATGTGGCCTTATCTCGGAGAGGACACCCAGACATCCAGGTGATTATCAAGAGGAGGAAAGGGGACGAGGTTTGTCTTTCAGCATAGCCCCTTACGGTCTTAGCACATTTCTTTCTCCAAGTCTCCGTCTGCCTCACTGTTGATGGTGTTTGGGAGGGTGGCCTTGCCTGAGGCTGACCCAGTAGTTTCTTATACATAATCGGAAGCAGATGAAAATATAGACTTTTTGCCCTTGGTCCAGCACACAGCAAATGACTCCCTATTCATGCAGTGCTATGTGAATCCAGAAGATAATCAGGCATGTCCTGACACCCCGGAAGGTGACCTCTCTGGTTTTCTCCCAGGCAGTTATTCTGTCTTTTGCTGTTGAGATGGTCTTCGTTGTTTTTCAGTTATCTCCAAGCATCTTCTTTCTGTCTTGTGGTTCCATTTAAAAATTCACATTTTTCCATGAGAATAACCCTCAACTGATCATTTTGGTTGCCAGTGGCTGGCGATAAACTAACACAGCTGAAGTTCCCAGAAAATTTGTCATTGTGTGGTGGGGACACACCATGGATAAAAGATTATTGAAACCTCTGAGCTCCCTCAGAAATGTCACTAATCTACACATGAAGTTAGGATTATGAGGACAAGGAGGATGAGTTTCATCCACCTGGGGCTCCATACAACATGTTCAGATAAGAAATTTCTGGTTCACTGTCTCACCCTGGCTCTGTGAAAACTCTTAGCTCGAAAGCTGCCACTATTCTTTTAAAAATTCCCTGGCAGTCCTGGAAGCCAGGAAAGTTTTACTCTCAAACAAGAATTTTGGTGTTTGTATCTGTTAAGTCCTTTATTTAATTACAATAACACATTGTTTAAATTAAGTTTCCTTTGGAAAAAAGAAGGGTTTAAAGGAAGAAGAAAACATTATGTCAAACTAGACAAAGTTTGGAGAGACCGAAAACTCTGTTTTTCAAAAAAAAAAACAAAACTAAAACCTTTCTGGAATTCTCTTCCCCATGGCCAATTTGCTCAACTCTGTGGCCTTCATCTAAAAGTGGTTCTCTACCCCTTCACCTGAGTTAGGTCTAAGAGAGAAGTATTTTCATAAAGGCAAGCCAGGCCTCAAATCAGGGTCCTACACATCCCTGGCAGGCCTTCTAGGAACATTAGAGCGGAGTATTTAACTTCATAACTGGGCGGTATCTGTTTCCTTCTTTAAAGATGCCAGTTTCAGTGGATATATTAAGCATATCCTCATAGTCGGGGTGAAAATTTGTAGTAGTTAGCTGTATACCAGCAAATGATGGACAAACTGACCAGAATTGAAGAGGTGTTGGCTATAAGTACACGTGGCTGGCTAGATTCTGTCCTCTCTCTGTCCTTCCCCCCCCCCCCCCGGTTCTTTCCTTTCTTCCCCTCTTCCCTCCTTCCTTCCTTTGCACCTTGGAAGTCTTTCTCCGGATGGTAGGGGTTCAGAGACTTTCTAATAGATCTGGGGAGTAAAAGAAAAAACACCTTAGATGTCGATTATATTTCGAGAAAACAAAAAGCGAAGAAAAGCCACTCTTGTGTACTCCCAGAACACTTCTGACACTGCACGTGTGGGTTCTGCCACACCAAGCCAATTGTGGGTGGCCACCAGTTGGGAGTCTTCGGGTTTAACTGAACGCTGTCACTAACTGCCTGCACGGGTGAAGGGCTCAGCCCAAGACTGCCCTGCCTTCAGATGCCAACCCCAGGTGGTCACGTGTACTTCGGACCAACTTGTTCTGAATAAGGGATTCCCTCCTTGGGTCTGCTAATTTGCTAGGACTGCTCACAAAACTCAGGGGAACACTGATTTATGCTTATCACAAAGCATATTACAAAGGATGTGGGTGACAAGTCGGATGGAGCAGTGCACGGGGCAAAGAGTAGGGGAGGGGTGTGGAGCTTCCACTTTCTCTCTAGACGTGTCACCCTCCCAGCACCTCCCTGTGGTGCCTCTGGGTTTTCTCTGAAACCCAGAGTTTGAGGGTTTTCTGATGGCGGTTTCCTCATGTAGGCATGATTGACTATTACCTCATTCTCCAGCCCCTCTCAGCTCCCAGAAGGATGGGGCAGGGCTTGAAGTTCCAAGCTACCAATCATATTTGGTCTTTCTGGTGACCGGCCCTCCTCCAACCCCGTCCAGGAGCCCCCAGAATCTCCTCGTTGGAACAAAAGACGGTCCTATCACCCAGGCTATCACAAGGGTTTTAGGAACTCTGAGTCAGAAACGGGGGTCAAAGACCAAATATTAGGACAAAAGATGCTCCTAGCACCCCTCTCACTCAGGACATTACAAGGGTTTGGGGAGCTCGGTGTCAGGATCAGTATACGTATTTGATCTGGGGGCAGAGACCAATATTTATATTTCTTATTATGTCACAGTGACGCAGAGGGCTAAACTTTATTCTGCAATTCTCTTTGTTGCAAGCACAGTCGAAGCAGGGCAACAGAAATGAGTGCCGGTTGTCCTCAAAGTATGAGTTAATCCCAGGCTTGATTTATTCAGGTCGTGGAGTGGGCACTAGAGCAGGTGGCTCCCACCAGGTCCAGGAGCCACCAGACTGGGTTCAGAGCTGGGTGAAGTGCTTCTGACTTCACAGCTCGGCCTTGCTTCCCGTAGAGAGGCTGTGGGGCCGGGAAGGCGGGGCAACGGAACCAAATGATTGCCACAAAATTCATCTTTATTACTGCTTTCCTTATAGGGCTGCTATTTAGAATTTACTGAGTGATCACAGCAGATTTTACAGTTATGGTGTGTGCCAGCTAGCTGTCCTGGGTAGTCTTTCTAGTCCAGAACGTTCAGCAAATCCTTACAGACTGTCTGTGTGGAAAGGCCACGCTGGAGCTTTGGATAGTAAAGAGGTGAGGTAGGAAATGGAGCCTGCCCACAAGCAGCTTCTAACTTGGTGCAGGGTGAAATAAATATCTCTCCAAGATGACGGAGAGTGGTATGTGCCTCAAGAGAAGAGCAGAGGTAGGGTCGCCTGGGTGGCTCAGTCAGTTGAGCATCTGGCTTCAGTTCAGGTCATAATCTCTCAGTTTGTAAGTTCGAGCCCCGAATTGGGCTCTGTGTTGACAGCTCAGAGCCTGGAGCCTGCTTTGGATTCTGTGTCTCCCTCTCTCTCTGCCCCTCTTCTGCTTGTGCTCTCTGTGTCTCATAAATAAATGTTAAAAAAAATTTCAAGAGAAGAGCAGAGGGGCACCCAAGTGGCTCAGTGTCTGACTTTGGCTCAGATCATGGTCTCACATTCAGGAGTTCAAGCCCCACGTCGGGCTTACTGCTGTCAGCACGGAGCCCTCTTTGAATACTCTGTCCCTCTCTCTTTCTGCCCCTCTCCTCTCCCACTTGCATGCTCTCTCTCTCTCTCTCTCTCTCTCTCAAATTAATAAACATTAAAAAAAAGAGAGAAGAGCAGAGAAAAGATTGTGGGATATTAATGGAGAGCAAGGAAGAATTGATTTTAATGGGAAGTACCAGGAAAAAAGCCCTTTAAAAGGTGGTGGTTAAACCAGCCCCACACACGAGGTGGATTGTGGGCTGGACGTGGGCACAGAGGACACACAGGAGTCGGAAAGTGGGAACAGACAGTCTGGTCTGACTGGTGAGGAGAGACACAATTGGCTGGGGAGGGCATTTGGGGCAGATGGGGCTGGGCCTCGGTTGTCAGGTGAAGGAGTTGAGACTACGTGAACGCCAGGAAAGGAGTTTGGGTAACTTCAGGCAGCCTGGGAAAGGGGACTCACGCTGAGCTGTGTGGATTTGTGTTCCTGAGCAAAACCTGTCATCTCCATCTTGTGAGGAACCAAAACTGCCCCCTCAGGTACTGTTTTGTTGTAACTATCTTCTAATTGTATTTGGCCAGGCTCTTCTCGGAGCCTTTGCATCTAGTTCTGTGACTGTCACGTTTGCTATCGTATTTAAGGAATAATAGCCCTCAGTGGCTGAGAGTCTGTCACCTGCCAGGCACCTTGGTGAGTGTGTCACATGTCTTATTTCTTTTAATTCCCTTGAAAGCCTAAGGTGGGACATATTTCTCCTACTTTTCAGACAAAGAAACTGAGTCCCAGCGTGTTTCCGTATGTCCTGAGGCTACCCAGCTTCCAGGCGGCAGAAAAACGATCTGTTTCCATTGCCTTCCATTCATTCTCCTACCCGAGCACCCAGAGCTTTTAGTGTTGACAAAGAACGAGAGCTGACAATGGGTGTGTTCAACACATCACATGCATTAACTCACAGAAGTGACGTAAGGAAAGTCCATGCAGTTTGCCCACAGTTGCAAAGCGACCGGGCGGCAAAACCAGACTCCAAGCACATGGTTTTAACCAATTATCAGTCCTGTGGTGCAGGGATTAGGGTCTGGCACAAGCAGCTAGTGGCCACTTAGGTGAATGTTTTTGTTTTGTTTTGTTTATTAATTTTTTTAACATTTATTTATTTTTGAGAGAGAGAGATAGAGCATGAATGGGGGAGGGGCAGAGAAAGAGGGAGACACAGAATCAGAAGCAGGCTCCAGGCTCTGAGCCATCAGCCCAGAGCCCGACACGGGGCTCGAACTCATGGACTGCGAGATCGTGACCTGAGCTGAAGTCGCATGCTTAACCGACTGAGCCACCCAGCCCCAGGTGAATGTTTTTGAATGTTTTATGAGTGAAATTAAGCAAACAAATGAGAGGGTAGAATAAAGAATGAATGACTCATGTGTATGACACCAAGCCTTAGTTCTTGATTTTCTCCTGGACACTGAGCTAGGACATTGGTGAGCCTCTCCCAAGAGAATGGATGGTTTGACTTGGCCATGACTGCGTGGTCCAGACAGCCGGGCACCCCACAGATGTGGAAATGGGGTCAACTGTTGAACACCACACTTCTCAGTCAACTGGGCTTTGTCTAGAGAAATGAATCTTCTCTCCCGTGTCCTAGTGCTACACTAGGTACGTAGCAGGCTTTAATAGTAATAATTCCGTTAAGAGGAAAATCACAAATACGTCGGGGCGTTTTGGTAGTCCTTGTTTTTAACTAAACTCACTTCCTTATCTGTTATGACCACTAATATTTTTAAAAAATCGACTTTTATTTTTTAGAAAAGTGTTAGATTTATAGAAAATCTGCAAAGATAGTACAGAGAGTTTCCACACAGCCCTCAGCCAGACTCCTCTGCTGTCGACAGCTCACACTGCTGTGGTACATTGGCATAACTAAGGAAACAACATCGATAGGTACTTTAATATGAACTGGACTCCACACTCTACTCAGAGTTCATGAGTTTCCCCCCAATGTCCTTTTTCCATTCCAGGATCCCATCTAGGACACCACATTATATTTACCTGTCATATCTCCTTGGGCCCCTCTGGCTTGTATCAGTTTCTTGGACTTCCTTTGTTATTCATGATCTTGACAACACTGAGGAGTACTGGTCAGGTGTCTTGTAGAATGTTCCTGAATTTGGATTTGTCCGATGTTTTTCTCATAGTCAGTGTGGGGTTGTGAGTTTCGGGAGGAAGACCACAGAGATGAAGTACCGTTCTCATTACATGCTATCAAGACGAGCACTAAATTTTTAAATCAAAATCTTTAATTCTTCTACTTTTGATGCCTGTAGCTCTACATTCTTCCCTTTCCTGTTTTTCTGGTGGCCTTGCCGATTCTATTGGAGACAGTAAGCTTTCCTGCAGGCTCACCAGGTCCTAGCCAAGTCTTAATAGCAAAGCATGTTCTGCTGGCCTGGTTTTGCCTGGCCTGGATAAGACAATCTTGGTTTACTAGTCAGGTGAGTTTTTCCTGGTTGAGATGTAGAGCACTTTTTTCATGACTGCTGATAGGTAAATGGAGGCATTCTAGTTCTTAATGGTGCTGCTGTCACCCAAGAAAAGCACTAATCATGTTGATGGGGTAGATGAAGTTGAGTTTATAAGGGCAAAGCATAGGAGAAAATACAAATATGTGTTTTCAACCATGTTTTTCATAGACGGACGCCAAATTCCATGTTTTGCTTTTTTTTTTTTTCCTAAATATAAAACTATTGGTAAAGATGATCTTGAATTTGTTTGGAAGCATCCACTGTGCCCTGAGCACAAAAGCCAGCCTATCTCACTGGCTTGTCCTCACTCAAGCTTCCGAGTCTCTTTTTCCTGAGAGGGTCCAGCAAAGCTACATCCATTATCAGGAACTTAACATCCATTATCTCCATTTAAAACTACTTTGCTCTTGGGTTTCAACCATGTTTTATCCATACTTGTTAAACATGAAAGGCTTATACATTTCAGGAAAGCCGCGAGGCTTAGACAAATAGAAAACATTAAGCCAATTTCAGATGACAACAATCCTTATTGCTCTTCTGGAAGCAAAAGGGAACAGATTTGAACTGGAGTTTGTGTCACTGAATTTTGTTTTGTTTATTTTCTTTCTTTATTATTTTTGGTGTATGTCTCTCTACACTTTTAGGCGGAACAGCACTCCTGCAAGGCAGGATAGCACCAGACTGTTTGTTGTAGACCTTGGCTTGAGGTGCAGATGTTTTGGCTCAGTTAATAATAAACCATTCTTGAACCTATTTTTAATTTTAGTTCATGAAGTAACAGGAAAATATAGCAACTTTTTGAATGTGCTCCTAGGGAGAGCAGAGAAGAGCGAGTGAGAGAGGGAAAGCTAATTAGAGGTAGATGGTTCTAGTTCATTCCTAGGCTGGCTTTAAGATATTGCCATGAAAACGTCCTGTTCTCCTTTCCCATCATCACCTCTGTCTTGACTTTCCCTATTTAATGCCTCATCATCTTTTTTTTTTAATGTTTATTTATTTATTTTGAGAGAGAGAGAGAGAGAGACAGAGAGCACAAGTGGAGGGGCAGAGACAGAGGGAGACACAGCAGGCTCCAGGCTCTGAGCTGTCAGCACAGAGCTGGCCCCGGGGCTTGAACCCACGAACCATGAGGTCATGACCTGAGCCGACGTGAGACACTTAACTGACTGAGCCACCCAGGCTTAACTGACCAGCCACTCTTTCATCTCCTTGATCCCTTTCCCTGGTGTGGACACTGTTCCAGTCTGGGACATGCTTTGCTGGCTGACATCTACATCTTTCTCTCCAATGTCAGGCCTTAGGGTGAGGGGTGCCACACATCTCTGCCTGCCTGGCTATCCCTGATGGAGCCCCAGAGATTTCGAGCTTAGCATTAACCCAACCTCTCTCCAAAGTGAGAACTGTTTGCTCTGATTCCTGGAAATGCTCATGAATAAACTCCACGTGCAGGGAGAAGGGGCTGTGGAAGGGAGCCAATCAACCCAGACACCCGCCCAACCCACAGGGCCTCTGCTGGAGCCCGTGTCTGGAGCAGGCAGGACGCAAGGCAGCCCAGGGCAGGGCTTTCGGGGTAGTGGCAGGTTGCTACCAATGGGCTAACGGGTCCTCACCTACTTCTGACAGGTGGGGACACACAGAACTCTTTTTGGTTCTTTTAATCTTACAGAACCAGGTAACCACATGCACGGTCTCAAGTCTGGCTCCTGGTTATTATATGTGGTGCCAACCGTGACTGAGAATAGGAGACGATGGTGTTGGCCCTTTTGCCTCTGGCCTTCTCTGGGGCCCGCAGCTGCCCAGCTAGAGGCCCAGGGCCTCGGGCTCAGCCGACTACCGTGGGCTCTGCGTCAAACCAACAGTTTGCAGGTGGTAGCGCCTTGGCACGAGAGGTGGCCGCCAGGTGGCAGAGGGGCCACGGCTGCTTACAGATGCTCGGTGCCGCCATCTATAGTGGTTCAGTGTGCGCACGGGGATCGACTTCCTGTCTGTGACCGCCACTGCCAGGGTCGTGCTTGACCCCCCCCCCCCCCCCGTGGATGTTTCTGTGCACCAGAGCGAGCTGCACATGGGGGGCTTCTGGAGCCTGAAAGAGGCTTTAAGAAGTCGGCTAAGGGCCTGGAATCTATCCCAGTCCCCAACCTTGATGGGGCGTTCGGCCTTGGGAATGAGAGGCGCGCAGGGAAGAGCAGAGCAAAGGGAAACAGGTGCTACAACCCTGGAGGTCGGAGACTGCCGTGCAGGGGATGCAAAGCTGTCACCCCAGCCCAGGAAGTGCCACTTCTGCCAGACCATCAGCTAAATGGTGGCCTCGTGTGTGCTGAAGGCCCAGCAGGCCCCCAGCTCACAGGGAAAGACAGCCTACTTTCTGGTGGAAGGAGAAGAGGAGATCCATAGCCCTGCCCTGCTCCTATGCATTCGTGTGCCTGTCTGTACACACATGGGTGTTTTTTTCTTTTGCCAACACATGTGTTTTTGTGCTTATGTACGTGTGTGTATGAATGGGTACGCATGAATGCATGTGTGATTTGACAGTGCAGGGAAAATACCGCTGGGAAAGGATCTTGGTAACAATTAAAGCTTGATGTTTAAATCACGGGCACACATTTTTTATAGAACCTGCTACCTTGTAGTCCCGATTACATGACTGGGGTCCCAGAGCAGAGCCAGGGGGAGTGAGGCATGCTACATCGGACCTGTGCCTGCTTTCTGCCGCCCATATGCCACTTCACAGGGTTCTAACTCCTGGGTACTTCGGCTACATTTTCCTCGGTTGGGCTAATTTTCTTATTTGGGGACACTGCATTTCCTGAGTAAATTCAAATACATTGCTTTAAGTTGATTTCGATTCTTTTGCATTTGATTCAAATGCACCCTTTTCCAGGGCCGTCCTGGTAAACACAAAAAGGCCTTGAGAAACCATTGTAAAGCTATACGAGGTCACAATAGGGTAGAGGCCTCATGATTCCACTGTGGGTTTAAGAAATGTCAAGTGGCAGAAACCTAAATACTCTTCATTTTCCAGAGCCGGGAGAATGCAATTATAACATGACTCACTATTTCACGGGTTCATATATGTCCTCGTGTGCATGTGTGTGGATCATGGGCTCTTCAGCACGTCAGTAAACATTTATATTGGGTGCTGGGACATGCATATCCATTAGGAGCCTCTTGAGGGCAAGGCACAAAGTATTAGTTGGGGAATAAGACTGGGGAGTGCTGGGAGCAGAGGACCGGGATGGGGGTGAGTATTTTATCACTGGCATGGTTTAGAATTGCTGGTGCTTTTTATCATCAGCAGATGCACTTCTAGTTGGTTTTATTACTGTTTTTAAATTCCCTGCAGACCACACACTCCCTTACTGCCCACACCCATGTAGATTGCCCCTCCACTTGGTACCCCCTACTCGGCATGCTGCCCACCCGACTTGGTATACCGCTACAAAACACCCAGCGAAACAATGAGAACAATTCTGTTGCTAACGAAATAAATTCTGGAGTCAGATGGTTTCAGGGTTGCTTTGGCAGCTTAATGGTATCATCTAGGGTCTTTCTATTTGTCACTCCTCTTTCAGTATCCTTATAAGACACCCGCCTTGCTTCAAATGGCCCAGGATGGCATTGGGTGGAGATAAGGCAATGTCCAGCCCAAGAAGAGGAGTGTTTCCTCTTGTTTCCTCTGATATGGGAGGACAAATGAAGAGGACACGTTTCCCGGAAACCATTCTGGGAAACTTTGCCACAGATTCCATTGGCCAGGATTAGTCACATGGCCGTGAACTAGTTCAGGGATTGGCAAATCTGGCCAGCCACCTACTCATGTTCAGCCCACAAGCTAAGAATGGTTTTTATATTTTTATATTTATTGGGTTTTGTTTATTTATTTTTATTTATTTATTTATTTTATTTACTTATATTTATTTATTTTTTATATTTTTATATTGAATGCTTTTTATATTTTTGAATCGTTGAAACAAAACATCAAAAGTAGGGCACCTAGGTGGCCCAGTCAGTTGAGCATCTGACTTCAGCTCAGGTCATCAGGTAGCGGTTCGTGAGTTCGAACCCCACATTGGGCTCACTGCTGTCAGCCTGTCAGCGTAGAGCCCACTTGAGACCTTCTGTCCGCCTCTCTCTGCCCCTCCCCTGCTTGCTCTCTCCCAAGAATAAATTAAAAAAAAAAAAAAGAAAAAATCAAAGGCAAAATAACATTTTATGACATGAAAATTAAACACAATTCCAATTTCAATGTCCATAAATAAAAGTGTTGTTAGAATACAGCCACGTCCACTTGTTTATGTATTGACTACGGCTATTTCACGCTACAGTGGCAGAGGTCACTGTACAGAGACCAAATGTTCTGCAAAGCTGAAATATTTACTCTCTTGTCCTTTACAGAAAGAGTTTGCTGACCCCTGAACTAGCTGAGTAGATGGCTGGGGTTTCTGGCATTTCCAGCCCCTATGGTGTGAAGCTTGGAGAAGTTTAGGTGAGTTAACTAAGGTCACTCAGCAAGTGTCACAGAATCCGAGCACAGATCTGTTTGGTTTCTCACCCTGTGCTGTCCATCAGCTGAACCTTGAGCCATGAGATGAACGTGTTCTGTAGGGGCAGCATGAGTGGAGCACAGGGTTTAGAAGATACACAGGAGGGCTGAGTCTGATGAAGCTGGAAAAAGATACTGCAGGAGGTTAGGTGAGGGCCAGACTGTGGGGGCTTTGAATGCTGAGCTAAAAAAGAAGAACTTTAGGCTTTTGAAGTGGAAGTCTTTTGAGGAGGATATGAGCAGTTCTGAGATGACAGCTCTGATGAAGAAGTAACAGATGGAATAAACGTCTGGTACGATACAGCTGATTTTTGATAGCGGTTAGCCCCTTGAGCTAACACCATCATTATAAAGGGATCCCACCAATCTTGGTATACAGCCCAGAGAGGTGCAATGTGGCAGAATGGGCTTGAAGGTGAGTTTTGTTTGGCTTCACTGATTTTTTTTTTAAAGGGAGTAAACCACTAAACTTAAGACTCCATATAAAAATAAGGGTGTCTGGCATCTCTCAAATAAATTGGAACATCTGGCAACTGGTTCCACATTTCCACATGACAAAAATTGGCTGGAGTTGAGTTGGGACTGATGTTTTTATATTCTCCGTAGTCTTTAGCCCTGCTTATTACTCTTCTGACGCTGAGGTCAAGAGTGAGTTCCTGTGTCAGTTAGGGTTACATGAGATGCTGTAACAAGTAAACTCTGACATTCCAATGACTCGATAATCTATAGAAGTATATCATGTTACCCATGTAACAATCCAGTGCGGGTGTCTCAGGGAGAGGATAGCTCTCCTTCACACAATGAATCATTCAGGGACTCAGGTTCCTCCTATCTCATGGGCATAGCCATCTGAGCCTTGGAGTCTTCTGTATGCAAGTGGTGGATAGGGAAAAGAAGGTAGAGAAGGGTCAGATTTCACATTGATCAGAAGCCCATATGGCAATTGGACTTTTGACCTCTGACCTTATAGCCAATACATTGGTTTAGAACAACAATTTAATGTATGTAAAGGGTCTGGTTGGGATGCTCTGATGAATTTGTACTGGTGTTTGTTCACGGTGTCTGCATATTGACTCCATCGGCTTCCTCCTAGTTAAATACTGGACCTTTTTTTTTTTTAATTTGTTTATTTTTGTCATGTAACAGACTACTTCAAGGCTTCATGGTATGACAACACCCAATCCTTTTGTTTCGCTCATTGATTCTGTGGATCAGGAATTTGGGCAAGCAAGGCAAAAATGACTTGGTTCTGCTCCTCAGTGACTGGAGACTCAACTGGGAGGGCTTGAACATGTGGGGTCCTACTTAAATGGCTGGAGGGTGGAATCATCTGAAGTTTCCTTCACTCACAGGAAGTGAGTATTTGGGCTATTTGGGACAGTCAAGGGGGAGCTACACTTGGCTTCCTCATGTTTTTTGGGCTTCCTTGCAGCATGGCAGCCTCAGGGCAGACTTCTTACATGGTGGCTTGGACCTCCAAAAGCAACTATTTTTAGCAAGCAAGGCGGGAGCTCCATAATATTTTCTAACTTAACTTTGGAGGTCATGTAGCCTCACTTCTATAGTATGCTATGGGCCAAACAGTCATAAGTCAATCTTAATTCAAAGGGAGGGGAGATAGATCGCCACCCCTTGATGTGAAGAAGGTAAAAAGAAAGACACACACACAAAACTGGAGGCCATATTTTAAAACTGACACAGATTGGCACCTTAACTGACATCTTTGTGCATGTAGCATAAAGCAGGCCATTCACAGCTAAAGGAGTCAAGTTTCTCAAAAGCTCAAAATATCTCTAACCTGTGGTTTCTGTAATCATCTCTCATTAGCCTGGGGAGATAAAGTGAATGAGAACAATTCTAATTACTCAAAACCATGACATATGCTATACATCCCAGGTAATCTATTTAAAAGCCTAGTTTCTTCCTTTGAATTTTAATATATTTGACTTTGAGTCGGTATGGAATCCTCCCTAGTCTGACATGTGGCTTCTGTCTGAAACAGTTCTCAAAATGTGTCTAAGGCTTCAAGCCTGGCTGCAGATCAACTAGTCCTCCTTAAATAGGATTTATAATTCTGGGTATACTTGGATCTAGAACAGGGTCTTTGTCGCAGGTCCACAGATGAAATTCAAGGCATCCATGATCTTGGATATGAACACTTACATATTTATTTTCACTAACCTCGAACTGAAATACAACATTTCGTTCAGTTATGAATGTTGGCAACGAACCCTACTAATATTAGCTGTACCTATGACCCCGGGGCTTTGCCAGCAAAAGAAATCAATGATACTTTCATGTATTATTACAGTTGGTTCAGTTCTCTTGAAATACTGTTTATGTTCATCATTACTTTGAAATTATGATAGTTCTTGAACACGTTAGGTTGCACATGACCCATCTTCCTTTTTACAGACACATGTCCAACAAAGCTGGGCAATTATCCAGATGACTCTGCTCCCTGTTGTGGTTCAGCCACCAGCCCGGGGCATCCTTCCTTCTCACCCTGTCACCAGGCACCTACATTGCTTTGCATTCTTCTCTAATGCACAGTTGTGGAATGGCCAAAACATGGGAGGAGGGGAGTCATTTTTATTGCTTGGTAACATTTTGCAAAAATGGACAGTCGAAATGTGAATTTGTAGCCCTCTATAAAGGGGTGCACCTGTAATTCTGGATGTGATTATGGGTGAAAATTCTGGTGGGGTTGACAGAGGAGTAACAGGGAGTATGGACATAGGAACTGGAGAGTAGGACCAGCCTGGGTAACACTTTCATCTGGAAGTTTAGGGCTCTACCTTTATGGACAGAGCCATGTTGTGAATGGCAGAGGCTATGCAAAAGTATTATTTTTGGGAGTAGGCATGAACATGGCATAAAATTTAAAAGACCCAAAACGGATTTACTGAAAGGTACTCACCTTAATGCTGTCCCTCAGCTACCACATCCTTTCCCCAGTGATAGTAACTGCTATCACGTTTTGGGGCATAACTCTCCATCTAATGAATTTTATGCAATCAACACACACACACACACCATGCCTCCGCCATGGCAAGAGTGTCCTATTTTTTGAGTATCATGAAATGTGCGTTATATTACAAAACTCAAATTGTATGAGAAGACATCAATTGCTGAATAAAAGTCTCCTTATGCTTCTCCTTGAGGAAAATTATTTGAAGTATTTATTTTTTAGTGCTTTTGATGTCCAGCTCCATATTTCAGATAAGCTGCATATATCTGACTTACTCACTTTTATTGACTTACTGACTTCAGATAGGGTCTAGTATTCTCCACTACGAAATGCTTCAGCTAAATCTGCGTCCATTAATGAGTGTAAGTCATCTTTAGCATTTTTATATTAGTTATTCTTTTCATTCTTCCTTTAGTTATTTTTATAACTTTAACAACTGTTACTTTTCTAGTGTCAGTATTAATAACATTTGTTTTCTGTCCTATAGATAGGATTAATTATTCCATGCATCGACCATATGTTCTTCTGAGTATTAACAATGACCAAAATCAGCACTATTTTATTATGTAAATATTATTTATTTCCAAGCAAATTATTGTGATTGGACTCTGAGAGAGGGAAATATAACCTAAATTGCTAACACCCAAAGCAATATTAATCATAACACTAATATGTATGGAATACCACCAGCCCACTTATTTATTTTTAAAATGTGTGTGTGTGTGTGTGTGTGTGTGTGTGTATGCACATGATAGAATTGATACATAACATTGTGTAAGTTTAAGGTGTACATGTGTTGATTTCCTGCACTTAGACATTGCAGCATGATGCCCACCGTAGTGTTAGCTAACACCTCCATCATATCATACAGTTATCATTGTTTTGTGTGTGTTGGGAATAATTAAGATCTAGTCTCTTAGCAACTTTGAAGTTTATAATACAATGCTGTTGTCTGTAATCACTATGCTTTGCCTTAGATCTCCAGGACTCATTTATTTACCAGTCGCAAGTTTGTAGTCTTGAACAACATATCCCCAATTCCCCCCACCCTCTGCCCCTGGTAACCACCATTCTACTCTGTTTTTATGAGTTTGCCTTTTTTAGATTCCACCTGTAAGTGACAGCATACAGTATTTTTGAGATGAATCAGATAGAGAAAGGTAAATACTGTTTGCTGTCACTTACAGGTGGAAGTCTACCAATCCTACTTTAAAAATGAGCACGTAGAGGTCCAGGGTACTAAGAAACTTGTCTCAAGGTCACACAGTATTTAGTAGAACAGGGTGGACAGGATTTGAAACTGGGAAATATGATTCAAGAGCCCATGATCTTAACCACTGCACTATTCTTGCCTTTCGAAGTAATAAAAGCAAATGGATTCTCTTGCTTCATACTCCATCAATTTCCTGTCTCCTAAAATTCCTTGTAGTAAAGCATACATGGAAATGGTTGAAGTAAAATTTAAGAGTAACCCCTGTACCTTTCCCATAACCATCGCCCATCCCAAAGGAAACTAATGTTAAAACTTTGGCGGATATCTTTCCAATCCCTTTTCCATGGAATTTAATGAGCTCACATGTTCTGTATTTTACCAATTGACTTGCTTTTCGATTTGGAGATCTTCCCATATCAGCATATAAAAATCTACTACATTCCTTTTTAAATAGCAGTAAAACATTTTCTTTATAAGGCTGTTCTATAATCTACATAATCACTCCCTTATTTTTTTTTTTAATTTTTTTTTCAACGTTTATTTATTTTTGGGACAGAGAGAGACAGAGCATGAACGGGGGAGGGGCAGAGAGAGAGCGAGACACAGAATCGGAAACAGGCTCCAGGCTCCGAGCCATCAGCCCAGAGCCCGACGCGGGGCTCGAACTCACAGACCGCGAGATCGTGACCTGGCTGAAGTCGGACGCTTATCCGACTGCGCCACCCAGGCGCCCAATCACTCCCTTATTGATGGATGTTTGAATTGGTTCCAGTGTGCACTATTACAGACGCAACAGCCACGAATGGCTCAGTCCTGCTCTTTGGGCAAGTGTGTATTTTTCTCCAGGATAGGTTGGTAGCAACGAAAGTGCTCTATGTGTCAGGCACATTAAAAATTGTGATGGCTCTTGCCAAATTGTTTCTCCCTATGCCCAACAGGCTTTAAAATTTATATTTCTTCCACATTGAATGAAAATGCTTCTTTCTTTTATAGAATCTTCAACATTTGAAATCATCCTATTTTTTTAAAAAGTGTTTATTTATTTATTTTGAAAAAGAGTGTGAGAGAGAGGGGCAGAGAGAGGGAGAGAGAGAACCCCAAGAAGGCTTTGTGCTGTCAGCCCAGAGCCTCATATGGGGCTTGATCCCTTGAACCGTGAGATCCTGACTTGAGTTGAAATCAAGAGTCAGATGCTTAACTGACTGAGTCATCCAGGTGCCTCATATATATATATATATATATATATATATATATATATATATATATTTTTTTTTTTTTTTGCCAAGCTAATGGGTAAAACTTATGATATCTGGTTGTTCATATGCATTTTTATTATTAATAAGCATCACCATCTTTTTATTGACATTTCACTCTGTTTATTGACATTTGTAATTCTTCCTCTGCAAATTGCCTGTTTACAGCGTTTGCTCACTTAACTATTGAGATATGGGCCTCATAGGTTTTTTAGGAAATCTGTATACTTGGGATAATAATCTTTTCTTTAGGACATTGTATATATTTTTCTACAACGTATTGCTTGTTTCTTGGGTTTATTTGTGGTGTCCTTTGTCATACAGAATTTAAAATTTTTAAGTAGTCAAATCTGTCAGTCTAGTGTAAGATGCTTCAATTAGCATCTCAAACCCAAAGTGTCTAAAACCACGTTTCCCACTGATCCCCAGGTTACTTTTTCCTCTTGACCTTGTATCCATTCGTTTATTCAACAAATGCTGCAAGGCCTATGGGACACTTGAGTTTTTGTTTTGTTTTTGTTTTTATCAGGAGGGTGGCCGGCAAACTTCGGGACAATGATTTTGTAATTTTTTTAAAAGCAAGAGAGTTCAAAGAGATCTTTTAAAATGCAATTATCATGCACTCCACTTAGAAGCAGAAAACAATAGGTGGTGAGGATTGTGTCTTTGCAAGTTCCTGCACTGAAACTTCATTGCAAATTACTAAATGTGTTGCCTCAGGACAGACTTCTCAACTCTGATGTTGTCAAACTTTATTTGGCTCTCTTTAGCTCACTAATGTCCAAACCAGACCTCTTTTCAGCCCACAGAGACCCCATTTTTTATTGTGAGCACAATAGGAGTGGGAAGCACGCAGAAAGATGGTGCAACCTTCTGCACAAACCCAGGGCAGGTGTTCTCTCGCGGTGGTGGAAAAGGTTCCTGAATCCTTCCCATGCTGGATGGGGTTGGGAGGCAAACCTAGGGGAAACTATCAGTTTGAAAAATGGGGTCTCTTTCCTTCCTTCTTGGGATTTTTCTCCCTCCTTCCTCCTCCTCTTGGCCCTCCCATTGGTCTTGTCAAGGAAGGAAGCACGTTGCTTTATGTTCATTCTTCGCTCTCCCCCAGCTTTCATGGCTGTCCTTTGGGGACCTCACAGAAACTTCCCATTGCAGAGTACTTGACAACATGGAAACTGGGTAGACTCAAACCTGTGAATTTCCTTTCCTGAAACCTTAGGATGCCATGGGGTCCCCCAGCTGATTTCATAAATTTGGTGTCACATTGTAAATCAAGCAGCTGCAGAGTGGCCAGAACATCTGCTTGGTTCTGCTATTCTCTTTACAGCAAAAGAAAACTAACTGTAAAGAGGTCAGTGAGATGTGTATTTTGACAGTAAGTGCTTGTATGGATCAGAAATATCTGGATCTTTTGTTTCCTAAAAATAACATCACACACACACACACACACACACACACACACACACACACACACACAACATGGAACTCTTGAAGTGAGTAGTTCCCTGGAGGTTATTGGGATCTCTATTCAATTTTAGCAATTTAAAGATGTTGGAAGCAGTGGTGGAAAATAAATAGTTAAAGAGGGTGCAAGACAGGAACTGTTATCTGTAACTACTAAGGCATGGGAGACCATTTTCTTTAACAAGATTATACCTATTTCCATCTCTTACAGACTAGTGTATCAGGTTAGGCTATGCTGTGGTAGCAAACACCCCCTTCCCTCAATTTCAGCAACAACCCCACAGAGGTTTGTTCATGGCTTGTGCAAGCTTGATGGGGGTCAGATGACCCTCCTAGACAATTGACCTCCATGCGTGGGGAACTGGACCAGAGAGTTGCACACAGCCCTTAGGCTCTAGCCACGTGGCCATACCCACTGTAAGAAGGTTTGGGAATGTGAAAGAGTCCAATGGGTGTTTGGCCAGCAGTAAATGTCTCGAATACCCCAAGCTGGATTTGACAGACATAATAACGATAATAATTCCTCCTTGTTTTGCTTAATTGTTAGCTTTTGACTAGCAACTATCCCTTTCCTTCTCTTTCTCCTTTCTTTTCATTTCTACCACCAATAACCATAATAGTATGCTAAAAATCAATCTTAAATGACAGGTAGAAAGTCAATATGGTTTAAAAGGTGTGTGTGTAGAAGAATATTTATGGACTATGTATAGTTCTATAGGAATAAAGTTATTCTACTGTGAAATACAAGTTCTTAACTAAAGGCTCCCCAGCATGCTGTCCTCTGCCCCTTAAATAGTTTCTACAGTAGACAGTTTGGTCAGCCGTTCAAGTCCATCCTCACTGTATTGCCCTCCTGAGCCTTTCTGAAAATCACCTGGAACACTAGTTAAAGATATAGATTCGTGGGTCTCATGCTGAATGCACTTAAACCAGAATTTTGTTGGGTAGGGCTCATGTTGAAAGAGCTCCACAGATGATTCCAATAAACACCGAAATTTGAGAAAGGCTAACTTGTATTAATTCTCCTAGGAGTATATGCATATTTTAAAAGGATAGCTGAAAGAAGAAAATGCCTCATACAAAAGAATGATCTACTAAAAGTTGATATTCAAACACTGGTCGGGGGAGTGGCCTTTGGGCAAAGGCTTTCCTCCATTCAGTCATACGAGTTTGCTTATTCAGCTATGTTAAGTCGGCGTGGACAATTCGTTTTGTATTGTTTTGTTGTTTTAAAAATGTCTCTTTCAGGTATTCTACTGTATTCTTGTGTTGCATCTGTTGGGTCTTCTTGACAAGGGATAGTTTCCTATCATAGATTTTCATTTTTGAAAAGTTCATCTTCAGGTGGGAGCTCATCTTCAGATGGAGCTATTTTTTCCTCTAAGGGTGTCCCTGATCCCTGGAATGTGGAAGTATCCTCATAAAGTAGTTTTTGCTTTGTTCCA
The DNA here is from genome assembly GCF_014898765.1 of Herpailurus yagouaroundi. NCBI lineage: Eukaryota > Metazoa > Chordata > Mammalia > Carnivora > Felidae > Herpailurus > Herpailurus yagouaroundi. The sequence goes on along the minus strand of NW_024412432.1, from coordinate 5,898,101 downwards.
TCAGGTGTCCAACAGGTTTTACTTGCTTTGGACTGTTTCCCTGGGGTTGGCATCATGGCACCTTGCAGGGAAGGGTGTACTTGAGATCTCCAAATCACACATGGCACAGGCATGTGATTTTTAGTTCTATCCATCCAATGGCATGGAAGAGGTGTACTTCCTTGCCATTCAGTAGACCCTATTATAGTGTTGTTTTTCTAGACCCTTCCTTCTCAAAGCAAATAACGCTTCCAGGGTCTGTTTCAAAGCCATATATCCTATCCCTTCAAAATTCCTACATTGTCTCTGATACCATTCACTCCTTTCTTTGGGCAGCCATGGTATCATCTGTAAGATAACTATGTAGCTTTTAATTTCTTTCTTTTTTTTATTTCCTGGTGCCTAAGGGTATTCAAATCTTTATTTTGAATTCAGCTTAGAATTTTTTTTAAACGGTTATATTTTATCCACTATATGTTTGGAGCCTGGCCAGGGAAGGGCATATACTAACATAGTGCTTCAGTCTGCCATTTTACCTGAAGCTTTAAAAGGTTTTTTGGAAGCATGTTCCTTTGCAGTCGTTGTGTTCATTTGCTTTGTGCCATCAGTGATGTTTTGTTTGGTGAATCCCTTTGCTCTTGGACAATATTTGATGTTAAAAAAGGGCCCTCTTCAAGCAGAAAACAGACCATTAATCAGAGTCTCCTGTGGAATTTGATTCAATTTCCTCCCATAGCTCTTATCACACTATGTTATGGTCAGTTCCAGACAGCTTTGCTTTCCATACCATAGGCTTCTAGGGCCAGTGAGCAGATCTCACTAACCTTTTTATCTTCAGTGCTGGAAAAGTGTCTAGCACACAGGATTGGTTGGGAAAATGTTTGTGTTGTTGATTCTTAGGCAGGAAGACTTGCCACTGAGGATGGTGACGGTGATGGTGATGATGATGGGGATGGGGATGATGTTGTGTGCTACTGCATAAGAAGGGCCCCACAGAATTCTGGTTCTGGTGTGAATGGTTAGAACATCCTTCTCAGTTTATCGGATTTTTAAGTGCTGTTAGTGGCTATTAACTAGTCTGTGTAGATCAACACCTGCTCCCTGCCTAGATGCACACACAGCCATTAGTCGCAGAGAATAGCCTCACCCCAGGGATTGGAAATACATAAAAACTCAAGGAGGGACTTATCTTCTTGTTCTCAGTGATGGCCTTGGGTCCCCAAATACACGCTCACAGGCCATCTGCCACATGCTCTGTTTGCCCACTTACCTCCTTTCCTCCCTCCTTCTCTCTCCTTTCTACCTCTATAGGTGAAGGTGCTTAACTGAGATAAACCATAGTAATTTATCAGTAATATTTGTTGAATGCATTCTTTTAATTAGTCTTAAAAAGGCAAAAATATTGTCCAGCTTACTTTTTCATACAGAGGCGCCTCTAATGTATAAACTAATGATAATGGTTAACACTTACTAAGCACATCATTTTCCATCAGGTATCTGGATGGAAATACCAATGATACCTATGGAATCAATTCATCTTGGAAACCAACTGACGTATATGACACATATGTTGAATCCTACTCACCTGAGGCAGAGAGTAATTCATCCCAGATCACACACCCTGTAAATAGTAGAACTGAGAGCTCTGAGTCCAGGCTACCTGGTTATAATTGTTGTACCACAGTTCAAGCATTACTCATCTGCTGAAGAAACACTCCACATTGCAGTGCCCACCAGGCCCAACCACACAGTTGGGATCTTTATTTTTCAGTCAAGAGCAATATAAAAGGATAGAAAGTGCTGGGCGCCTCACCCCCTTACAGGTTGTCAGATCCAAGGAGACAGGGAACCAAAGCAGTTAGGTTTTCTGTGGCAAGGCTGAGTCTGAAAGCTTAGGTCAGTACCAAGGATTTGTGATCTCAGTATCGTGGACCCTTCATCTGGTTTCTAGACGATAGGATTATATTTTAAGAACTTAATGGCAGTAATATTTAAATATTAATATTAGATAAATAATAATAAAAAATAGTCAAATTAAATTTCAATTTAAATATTCAAATTAAATATTCAAACATTCAAATTAAATTTCTTTAATGATCTGAAATAAATGTTGAGATGCAAGCAAGTCTGTTTTATAGTTTAAAAAAAGAGGGGGACAGAGACAGAGAAAGAGAAAATGCTAACCTTAATACAGGCTCTAGAGAAGCTGGCAGTCTCTCTGTGTGAGACGTCTAGCACCACAGACAAGAAGTTTGGCTAAGGCAATACTTTCCATGAGAGATGATGCTTACCCACTCTGCCTGCTCTGGGGACCAAGATCTAGACTGTAATTACATGAGTTTGTGTGTGGGGTCCATTAGACCAGATATCTATTCATTAGGCTATCTGGTAACTCTATGTTAACAAGGATTAGGTGGAGGTCATGGGCAAGTTCCAGGAAATTTTTGTAAAAATGCTTACATATGTTCTTTGTCCCTTCTGGCTCATTTACTCCCTTTTTTAAAAAATTTAAATTTTAGTTATTTAACATACAGTGCAATGTTGGTTTCAGGAGTCGTGTCAGTGATTCATCACAAGTGCCCTCCTTAGTACCCATCACCCGTGTAGCCCTTCTCCCACCCACCTGCCTCCATCAATAGCTTGTTTTCTATCACTAAGAGTCTCTTGTGGGTTTCTCCCCCTCTTTTTTCTCCCCCCGCCCCATTCCCATATATTCATCTGTTTTGTTTCTTAAATTCCACATATGAGTGAAGTCATGTATTTGTCTTTCTCTGATTGACTTATTTCACTTAGCACAATACATCTTAGCTCATTACAAATAGCAAGATTTGATTCTTTTTGATGGCTTAGTAATATTTCATTGTATATTTTATACTACACCTTCTCTACCATCTTTACCTATTCGTCAGTCAATTATTTCCTTCCTGTTGACTGAAATTTAAATAATGGTTGCAGATGCAGCAGCCATCTTGGACCATGAGGTATACCATGACGGAGTAAAAAGGGTGAGCCTGGACCCTTGTCCTCTGGAGAGCACTATCAGTCCTGGACTGCTTTGGTTTAGATATGAAAAAAAAAAAAGTCCTTTTAGCTAATTCAAGTTGTTAATTTGGATTTTATCCCACTTACACCTAAACCTAATTGTAGTTGATCAACCCTGCACCAAGTGATTCCCAGTGGACATTACGCAGTGTGAGTTGGAGAGAAGCAAAGCCTACTTACTGATTCAACCGTTTTGCAGCCAGGAGACCAGACCACAGAACCCTGTCAAAACAATAATGGTGGTGCTTGCTCTGCTTAGACACTCTCTCCTGAGTTTGTGCTTAGCTGACTCCTTCCCACTGTGATAAAGGGGAGGTGGAAAACTCTGCCACCTTTCAAGTGCTTCCACTTCTCACCATATGACTTTTGCCAGGTGCCTTTGCTGTTTCGATCAGAGAAAGCTGGGTTCCTGATTGTTCCGTTCCATATTGTGGAAGATAAGAATTTGGTGGGGCTTATCCCTTGCATTAATTACAGCAGAGAACTGGAAGGGTCCAGGTGATGCTGGGAAGCCTGATTCCATTTCTTTTTCTCCAGAGGAAGAGTGTGTAGTGGGTGAAGATAATAAGGATGGTAAGGACAACACGAATGCTCTGGTACAAAGTCCACTTTGCTTTTCAGGCAAGCAGGTCTTCCCATTAGACTCGCCAGCTCTAAGTGTATCCAGGGTAGAAACTTAAGGTGGATGTAATTAAAGTCCATAAACATATTGGGAACGAGCAATTGCAAAATGCTGTGAGATGGCATTTACACTGAAGGATCTGCAATTATCCCCGCTGATGGTGAGGGATCTTATCGCTACTCCTCTGGGCCAGGATGTAGTCGCTTCCTCCTCCTCGTGAGTGTGATGGTATCTCTTGTGACTTGGCTCTGAAACAACTCCTGCTTAGAAGCTGACACTGCACTTGCAAAAAATGTTTCTAATCTTCGAAATAATGACAGTACACCATGAGAGTCTTGAAATGGTTTCTTTTTTTTTTTTTTTAAGTTTATTTATTTTGAGAGAGAGAAAGAGCACTCGGGTTGGGGAGGGGCAGAGAGAGGGAGAGAGAGAGAATCCCAAGCAGGCTCCGCACTGTCAGTGCAGAGCCCAAGACAGGGCTCGAACCCACGAACCGTGATACCATGGCCTGAGCCAAAATCAAGAGTCTGACGCTTAACCGACTGAGACATCCAGGTGCCCGTTGAAATGGTTTCCTAGCTCGGGCAACTTTTTACTACTCTGGCTTTGCAGTTGTTGATGTGTGAAGACTTTACTGAAGGACTGTGCTTGGGAGAAGAGATTGGTAAATATGTGCTCCATTACGTCTTTTAGGGCAGCATAAACAGGGCATACAAGCAATACATGTTTTTATAATTTGGGACATATGGGGAACATCACATGTAATTATGTTTATAGCAATAGCAGCACTGACTATATGCTGGGTACTTTCTAAGTACTTCTCATATACTACCTCACCTAATCTGATAATCCTCAAAGGCAAATGCTATCATTATCCTCATCCCAAAGTTCAAATGAGGACACGGAGGCACAGAAAGATTCATTTGTCCAAGGTCATATGGTTGATACAGGTGGAGCTGAGATTTGAACCAGGGGACATATCCCAGAGTCCAAGCTCTTAACCATTACACAGACCATCTCTTTTTGACATTTAATGAACACACACACACACACACACACACACACACACACACACCGATATTGAAGGAACCTCAAAGTGTCAAGTTATCCATTCTCAGATTTCCAGCAAATCCTTCTTTTCAGTACTTGTGACAGCAACTTGTACATGATTTTAAAGAGTCACAGATAGTAAGAATTATCCCTATTTTCTAAAATTAGAATTGATACCCTCTGCAATTTCGGACAAGTAAATTAACCTTCCTAGGCCTTGGTTTGCTTATTGTAGGATTGGAATAATTGGGATAGGGACATCAAGTAAAAGCAGTGTATAAAATGCCTGTGTCATATGCAACTCTTTCAGTTGTCATTGACTGAAAACGCAGCTTAAGTCAATTTTTTAAGCAAACTAGTGGGAATTCTTTGCTCCTGTAACTGAGAAGTCACAGGGTGATCTTTAGATTGGATCCACAGCCAAATGGAGTGATTCTCTTTTTTTATTTGTATAGCTGTTACTCTACTCCTCAGTTCCAGTTTCCTCTTTCCTTCTTTTTTTTTTTAATGTTTATTTAGTTTTGAGAGAGAGAGAGAGAGAGAGAGAGAGAGAGCGCGCAGAGGAAGGGCAGAGAGATAGAGGGAGACACAGAATCCAAAATGGGCTTCAGGTTCTGAGCTGTCAGCGTGGAGCCCAATGTGGGGCTTGGACCCATGAACACAAGATCATGACCTGAGCCAAAGTCGGACGCTTCACTGACTGGAGCCACCCAGGTGCTCCTCCTTTTTCCTTCTTTTTACTGATTTTGTTCTCAGGTTTCACAGGAGGGAAAGACAGCTCCAACCTCACCTTCAAATACTAGCCGGGGGCGCCTGGGTGGCTCAGTCGGTTAAGCGGCCGACTTCGGCTCAGGTCACGATCTCACACTCCGTGAGTTCGAGCCCCGTGTCGGGCTCTGTGCTGACCGCTCAGAGCCTGGAGCCTGTTTCAGATTCCGTGTCTCCCTCTCTCTCTGACCCTCCCCCGTTCATGCTCTGTCTCTCTCTGTCTCAAAAATAAATAAACGTTAAAAAAAATTTAAAAACAAACAAACAAATACTAGCCGGAAAGCACTAGCTGTGATTCCTGGGAATTAGCTCTGATGAGTTCTGACTGGCTCAGCCTGAGTCACATGGCCTTCTTCCAGCCAATCACTGTGGCTGGGGAAATTGCTTGCTCCTGTTGGCCAGACATAAGTCACTTGCCTCAGTCTGGTGGAGTCCTCAGGCACAGAGGCTAAGAGCAGGGATGGGGTCTCCCTGCAAATCAGGATGCTTGCCCTTCTGGAGATAAGCCTAAGTGAATGCAGAGCACCAGAAACCAGCCTCCTGTGTACCCTGGCCCTTGTGAGGAACTCGACGAATGCTGGTTCCAGACCTATTCTTGTGTTGGGACTCCCAAGATGCCCCTCCAAAGCATCTTTCTCAGGGTTGTGTCAATTGGAATGGCATTGGAGAACTTATTGTTGCTGTTTTTTTGTTTTGTTTTTTGTTTCTAAATTTGAATATGAATGACCCACAATGCAACTTAGTTTCAGGTGTGCAACTTAGTGATTTGACAAGTTTATATGTTATGCTATGTTCACCTTAAATATACCTACCATCTATCCCGTCACGTGCCTCTTCTAATATCAGGGACTGCATTCCTTCAGGCTGTGCCTTTTTTTGGAGAACCTTGTTTTCACAGGGTAATAGATGTCATCATTAGAATTGCAAGAAAGTACATCCTTACCTGGCTTTTACTCAACATTTCCTTCCACTCCCACTCATCCTGTTTCCCCAGCAATCCTAAAAGCCTTGCACATCCTTTCTTCTGATAGGAGGACCAGAGATCAAGTGGTGATAATGTGCCTACCATATCTTATCAGGCAGTCTGCCAGCAAGCCCTCACTAAGTCCCCAGCGTCGGAGAACACGATTCAGTGCGGAGCGTGAAGGGAACTTGTTATTGCAAGGAAAAGAAAAGCAGGAATCCAGACTTCCCCACTTATCTTTACTGTAATTAGGCAAGTTAGTGATTCAGCGTTAACCATCAATTTAGTCATTCATTTCATAAGTACCTCTCCTGTGTCCAGTTCTATGGCTGACCCACAATGCGACATTAGTTTTAGGTGTACAACTTAGTGATTTGACCAGTACTGAGGGTGCTGGAGCTGTAAGAGACTTGGGAGCTTCTTTTTTGTTTTAATTAGAAAAAAAAATTTTTTTTAAGCTTATTTATTCCATCTTCTTTACTCTCTCCCATCATGGAAAAAGCTGGTGTCTGAGCTGAGTCCTAACCAGTCTAGAGGTTCTTCCACCATACCTGTCTGTGCTTTTCAAAATGTGCTTCTGGAGGGGCGCCTGGGTGGCTCAGTCGGTTAAGCCTCCGACTTCAGCTCAGGTCATGATCTTGGAGTTCGTGAGTTCGAGCCCCACGCTGTCGGGCTCTGTGCTGACAGCTCAGAGCCTGAAGCCTACTTCTGATTCTGTGTCTCCCTCTCTCTCTGCCCCTCCCCTGCTTGTACTCTGTCTCTGTCTCTCTCAAAAATAAATAAAACATTAAAAAAATGTGCTCCTGGAGTCCCACATTTCCAAGGGGAAGATGCCGAGTCTTTCATGGTGCTGAGGAGAGGATAAATAGGTGGGCCATCCTTTCATATCTTGGAGTTCCTTACAAGAATGTTTTCAAAGAAAAGAATACACACACACACACACACACACACACACACACACGCACACACAGATGCTGCGATCAGACAGGTCTGAACTCCATTTCTGCCTCTGGCTATCTAAGCATGTGACCTTGGGCAGGTCAGGTAATCTCTGTGGATCGATTTTCTCATCAATTAAAATGAATATGGTAATAAGTACTTCATAGAACTATTTCATCGAACTTGTTAGGACACGGTGAGGATTCATTGAGATAAGTTATATGAAAAGTATTTGATACAGTGCCTGACACATAGCAGGAGCTTAATAAAAGTTCATTCTCATCTCCTTCTCCCATTCCTTCCTGCCTCCCTCCCTTCTGACCCCATCGGCAAGCAGCTGGAGGCGGCCTAGGTGTAAACAGAAGTTGATCCAAGATATAGGACTTGCTTCCCTTTCTACATTGCTGTTGCTCTACCTGCTTTTGAGCCCCAAGCAGCAGTGAGCGCCCATCAGAAGATGCCAGCAGTCGGGGCGCCTGAGTGGCTCAGTTGGTTAAGCGTCCGACTTCGGCTCAGGTCTTGATCACACGGTCCGTCAGTTCGAGCCCAGCATCGGGCTCTGCGCTGACCTACTTCAGATTCTCTGTCTGCCATTCTCGCTGCCCCTCCCCACTCACACTCTCTCTCCCAATAAATAAATAAACATTAAAAAAAAGAAGAAGAAGAAGATGCCAGGAGGGAGTGACAGCAACCTTTAAGAGGAGTGCCCTCACTTTGCTCAGCACTATAACCTGGGATGACCCTGGCTGCCATCTGAGATGCTGCGCTCCTGGGAACATCAGAGTGCTGGCTCCAACAGTGAGCCCGAGGGAGGAGTGGAAGAAATGCTTCTCTGTTTAGTTCTCTTCAGAGCAAACTCCTTGTGAATACCATGAGATATAGTGTAGTCAGAAATGTTTAGTGGCAAGTTACAGGTCAAATTTGTTTTAAGCATAGAGAGGGAATTATTGGTTAAGCCACCCTGAATCTGTGTGGCTTCAGGAATGCTGTATTCAGTTACTGCAGCAATGGCTTCAGAACTGTACCTCTTAATCTACCTCTACATTCGGAGGCAAGTCCTCCTCCTCCTCCTCTTCCTCCTCCTCCTCCTTCTCCTTCTCCTCCTCCTTCTCCTTCTCCTTCTTCTTTCTTCTTCTTCTTCTTCTTCTTCTTCTTCTTCTTCTTCTTCTTTTCTGACTTCTCCTTCTTCTTTTTCATGTTTATTTTTAAGAGAAACAGAGAGACAGAGAGACAGAATGCAAGCGGGAAAGGGGCAGAGAGAGAGGGAGACATGGAATCTGAAGCAGGCTCCAGGCTCCCAGCTGTCAGCACAGAGTTCTACGTGGGGCTCAGACCCATAAACTGGGAGATATTGATCTGAGCTGAAGTCAGATGCTCAACTGACTGAGCCACCCAGGCGCCCTGGTGAGGCAAGTCCTTCTGTTGTTGTGACAAGATGGTCACTAACAATTCCCAGACTGTTTCCTCCCAACTTTGTAATCACAGCAAAAAGAGAGCTTTTGTGGGTCTCCTGGGTGGCTTAGTCCCGTTGAAGTCAGGTCATGTTCTCATGGTCCTGAGATCAAGCTCCACGTCAGGCTGCGTGCTTGGTATTGAGGTAGAGCCTGCTTGTGATTCTCTCTCTCTCTCTCTCTCTCTCTCTCTCTCTCTCTCTTTCTCTTTCTCTTTCTCTCTGTGCTCTCTCTCTCTCTCTCTCTTTTTGAGAACCTATTGGTTCCAGCAAGACTTCCAACCCTGAGTCTCATCAGTCTGGTTTGGGGCATCTGCCCATCCCTGAACCCTTCACTGTGGGAAATAGGGTGCAATTGTCTGAGTGGCCAGGCCTCCTCCTGGAAGGGGAGGTGGACCAAGAATGGGGAAGACATGATTCCAAAGGTGAGTCTAGGGGCTGGCACCAGAAGGACTCAAAGTAGGCAAAAACAGTAGGCATTTACTCTAAGCCTTTTCTTATATAATATAAAGACCTTACAAAGAAAGTCTATATTACAACATAGAAAAAAGGTACAAGACCTTTTCCAAGACTATTAAAAATTGAATTATTAGCTTATTTTCCCTGGTAAGCTACCCAGTAACAAAAAGAATGAATCAAGGGTAAGTTTTTACTTCACCAGTGCCATTGTTAATCCTTGGATTCTTTGTTTCCACCCCCAATAAATTACTTAACTGCCAATCACTGAAAAATACCACGAAGCTGTGTGTGAGGCTTAGTTTTATGTGTCAACTTAGCTAGACTATAGTGTCTATTTATATTCAAACGTTTATGTCTATGAGTACTTCATAGAGCTATTTAATAGAATTTCTTAGAACATGGTGAAGATTCAGTGAGATAAGTTATATGAAAAGTACAGGGCCTGCCACATAGTTGGAGCTTAATAAAAGTTTATTGTCATCCCTTTCTTCCTTTGTTCTTCTCTCTGTCTCTCTCTGTGTCTCTCTGTCTCTGTATCTCTCTGTTGCTCTCTCTCTCTGTGTATATATATATATATATATATATATACACATATATATATATATACACATATATATATACACATACATGCATGTATTTACTATACATATTTATATATATAAGGAGAGAGGGATGAATGTATATGTATATACAAATATGTATATTTGTGTTTATATATAGAGAGAATACGGTTTCTACCGGTTGTGTTTCTCTGGTTGAACTCTGAGTGATACACCCCAGGATGTCAAGACAGTCTGTAGTTGAAAAATAGACTTGGCCGTGATGTCAGTCAGCTTTTAAGTCAAAGTTGAGGCAGAAGCCAGTCCCTTCAGTGGACAAGCTATGTAATTTGATTGAACCTGTAGTGCAGTCATCTTATTACCACACTTTCACACCAATGACACCACATTTTGTGGGTCCCCATAAAACAAAGTGTCACTGTAATACTAGAAATAAATACTTGATAATACTTGAAAGATAGCACCTTTCTACTGAGGAATTTAAACTACTTCACAGGCATTATCTCATGAATCTACATGTGATGATAATGAGGTAGGTGGCAAATATGACCAACCCTACTTTACAGACTGAAATTGGGGCAGGATGGATGTGACTTGGCCCAAAGCTATATCAAAACTCACCAATGGACTAGGAGTAGTTGAAAAAAAAAAAAAAAAGACTTGCAGGCATGGGGCCATTGTTCAGCCAATTCAAGTTGTGGTCTCCCTGTCTGCTTCATGGAAATCCCCTGGGGTCATGAAAATGCAGATTCCCTGGACCCTGCCCTAGATGCGCTGAAGCAGAGTTCTGGGAAGTGGATCAAGGAGTTTGCCACGTGGTGAGCTCCTTAGGTGGGTCTCAGCGCTTTAAAGTCTGAGAATGACTCATTAGGTGCGGGTTTTTCACCATCTATACCTTTACTGTTTGGCTTCATGGGAATATACACTGAAATATTTAGGAACTCAGTAACTGGTTCAAATAGGAAAGAAAGACTGAAAGAAAAAAATACTGGTTTACTTTCTTTTTTTTTTTTTAACATTTAAAAAAGTTTTATTTATTTTTGAGGGAGCGCAAGGCAGGGAGGGGCAGAAAGAGAGGGAGACAGGATCTGAAGCAGGCTCTGCACAGACAGCAGCAAGCCTGATGTGGGGCTTGAGCCCCACGACCTGAGCCAAAGTTGGACGCTTAACAGACTGAGCCACCCAGGTGCCCCCTACTTTGTTTTTTTAAAGCAGACTTATAAATGCTTCTCGTGGTTTCCAAAGAGCTGTTTGAAGAACACGAAGCTGTCTATGAGTTGCTGGTGGGTATATTCTATCAACTAATCTTCATTTATTGGTGTTTGTATATTCTGTTTTGACTTTTGAGCTCATCTGAGAGACCTCCCCGCTGCCTCCCAGAAGTTATCTGGGTGCTTGAACCAAGCCAATGCACGTGACATTTGTAAACCAAGGATATTTCTGCTGCAGTACCACTAGCAGAAACTGTCCGGTGGCTCTTGAGCTAAGACCAGGGGAATGTCTGACAGGGTGAATCCGCCCTGGCAGAATCATCCGATTCACTGGCCAAACTCAACTAACAGCGAGACAGACATTGATTGGGCTTTAGCTTTCACGTCCTTACCTTTTGTCATTGTTTCCTGTTTTAAAAGTTTGACCAGAGGAGGTCTGTATAACAAATTCTTAAAAGCGAGAAAAGCTTACTTTTCTAGAGATGGAGATTAAGCTATGTTTGAACAATAAGTAGAATGTAGAAGGTTCCTGCACACGCTGTCAGTGTTCCTGAGGAGGCCTTTGGAAGCACAAAGCCATGAAGATTTAAAAGGGAGAAGATGTGTAGGTGGCGAGCGACTGGGTCTGCCCTCCAAGTGAGCACCTGTCCCACCCCTAACCGCACCCCCCCAGCCCTCAGTTAACCTGCTTTCCAGGTCACAAGGCAGGTGAGGGAGAGAGATGGGTGGAGTGTGAGAGCTTCTCACCACTGCTGGCAAAACCCCATTAAAAGAAAGTGATTCACAAACTCTTACTTTGTAAAGAGCCAAAATGATAAGTGTGGGTTCCGTCCCTGAAATTCCATGTTATGCTCCCCACCTCCAGCATACCAAAAGAGATGATGAAAATACAGATGAAAGTCATACGTCTTCCACAGACATTTCAATATGTAGACACAAATGAAACCGTGTGAGAGCTCTGTTGTAATCAGGAAAAACTGGACACAACACAAATGCCCATTTGGTGTGGAAACGTTTAAATAAATTATGAAATACTCACCCAGTGAAATTTCATGTAGCTGGTAATCAAATGAGGTATTTCTGTATATGTGGGCAGAGGTAATATCTAACATGTATTTTTAAATTAACTTTTATTTTTTTAATTTACATCCAAGTTAGTTAGCATCTAGTGCAACATTGATTTCAGGAGTAGATTCCTTAATGCCCCTTATCCATTTAACCCGTCCCCCCCCAAACCTCTCCAGCAACCCTCTGTTCTCCATATTTAAGAGTCTCTTCTGTTTTGTCCCCCTCCCTGTTTTTATATTATTTTGGCTTCCCTTCCCTTGTGTTCATCTGTTTTGTATCTTAAAGTCCTCATGTAAGTGAAGTCATAGGATATTTGTCTTTCTCTGACTAATTTCGCTTAGCATAATATCCTCTAGTTCCATCCCCATAGTTGCAAATGGCAAGATTTCATTCTTTTTGATTGCCGAGTAATACTCCATTGTATATATATACCACATCTTCTTTATCCATTCATCCATCAATGGACATTTGGGCCCTTTCCATACTTTGGCTATTGTTGATAGTGCTGTCTAGAATGTATTTTTTAAGCAAAGTATAAAATAATGTGTTCTGATTCTGTTTGTAAAAATATTGGCCACCAGACGTATTAGCATATGCATGTGAAGAAAACTTTGAGGAATAAGCACCTGATGGCTAAGAGGTTTGGGACTTCTGCAGATATTTACTTTTTACCGTATGAATTTCTCTTCCATTTGAATTTCTTATAAAGAACGCGATTATGTTCTTAATAGATACAGCAAATTTTAAACATTTAAAAAATGAAACACTGAAAAATTCCTTTGGGGGAATTTTTCTGCATGGGCTAGACTGGCTGAGGTTCTTACAATGCTGGTCTAATGAAGTTTGGATGAAAGATGCCATGCTAGTTTGGTTCGCGGGGAAGGAGGTGCTGGGACAGTTGGGAATATGGAAAGTTTAGGGAAGTATAACATCCGGGGAAGGAAAAGGGAGGGAGCAGGATTAGGTGGAGGAAGCCATCAGACCCTGACGCTGAGTTGACAAAATCTCAGCCAGTCTACTGGGAAGCACTGGGTTCCCATGCTGGGACCCCATATGAACCTTTGGACCACTGCCTTGCACATTGTCTGAGGGGGCAGTGACCTGGCCCTGAAAGCTGGGCCAAACCCTACAAGAGCTAATACCTGGAGGCTGTGTGCCAACCAGGCACCTGATGGCCACAGGGCCAGTCCTTTCTTGAAAGGTGGTCTGAGCTAGGCATTTATGCTCCCGTGCCTTTCTCTCTTCTCCTTGGGCAGGCTTGAGTGTTTACAATAAAGATGGTTTGGGGTGAAATCTTCCACTTTCTCTGGGCCACAGTACTTTTCTATCCACAGTGCTTTCTAAGCATCTCAACTCTGGTTCAGCTACAGTTTGAAAATATAGTTTAAAGAGCAGCTTATTGCATGTGGATGTTACAAAGGATAAACCAATTTATATTAGAATATATAGATAATTGTTAAAAAGAAAAATTCAAATGAGTAAAATTTTAAGATCTTACTGACTTTATTCAATGACTCGTGAATTGGGCAACATCCAACCTAGCAGATAGAAAGGAGATCTGAAGAGATGTGCAAGGCATGAGAATTTATAGGCAGAGGAGCAGAAACAAATTGGTTGTACTAGGCAAAATAATGGATCTGCTATTGCAAAGTTACTTTTTCTACAGCATTTAGCAGGCAGGTTACTTACCAGTTAATGCTTATCACATGATTCCTGATTGATTGGGTTAAGATTCCATTTCTGGGAAATCCAGGACTAGAAATTTTTTTTTAAGTTTTTTTTTTTTTTTAATGTTTATTTATTTTTGGGACAGAGAGAGACAGAGCATGAACAGGGGAGGGGCAGAGAGAGAGGGAGACACAGAATCGGAAGCAGGCTCCAGGCTCTGAGCCATCAGCCCAGAGCCTGACGCGGGGCTCGAACTCATGGACCACGAGATCGTGACCCGGGCTGAAGTCGGATGCTTAACCGACTGAGCCACCCAGGCGCCCCCAGGACTAGAATTAAATTAAGTCTCAGTTTGGTGTTGTGGGGCTTGACATAAGTGACTCCAACTTGGGCCCATTATATTGTTTTTTAATAATATATGCCTCTGTTTTTAACAATATATGTTTACTTTTATGAACTTCTCTGCATGGTTTCAGAGAAGGTCTTGGAAATTATCAATGGCAAATACTTAAATATATAAACACTTTATATTCATTAACATGGCATCTCACAACAGCCTCTGAGGAAGTTACTACTTTATCCTTTTTCTGTAGATGAAAAAACTAAAGTGCAGAGCGTGGTTGTGTAACCTTCCCCATGTCACTCAGAAGAGTGAGGATTTGAACCCAAGGAGTCTGACTTCAGAGCCTCTATTTGTAAATACCATAAGGAACTGCTCCTTCAGCTCAGTGTGTTGACCACAAGTTGTGGATTTAGCGAATCCAAAGGAAAAGAAATATCTGTGGTGTTAAGTAAAAACTACCTATCAAGACGGGGGTCCTGGAAGATACTTGAGGAATGGATTTGGGGGCCTGGCCACAGATCCAGATGGGGCAGACTGCACCTAGGCAAGGTTTGCCATGGGGATCAATGCATTAGCCTCCATTCACCCTGCATATGTCAGGCTCTTGCCATTGAATGGAGAGGCACTTGAATTAGCTGTCTCCAAATGGAACAGCTTCACCTTTGGATATAAAAGAATTATTTTCACCTTGGAAGTTGGTGAGAAGCCCCTCTTTCTTGTCCCGAGGAGTCCCTTGGACCTGCCATAAAACCTAGGAGGTTCTATATTGTTTCCACAATGTTCCCCATCTCTCTTTCCTCTTGTTCTCCCGGTAAATGGAGGTATGGGCTGATAAACAATTTTATCAGGCACCTGCCTTTCGTTTCTATTTGTAAGTAGTCTTGAGGCAAAAATTCCATTTCAAAAAAAGGTATGGAGAATCTCAATTACAGATGTTGAAATTCGCAGTCAACACAGCATTCTTTGTTGCTCCAGTTGTGAACAGTGCTCATAAACGGGGTCACTTATCTAGAAAATTATCAAAAATTCATTGTACGTGAAAGTCTCAAAAGTCCTTGAAAGGCAAATGTTAGGCAACGGCTGTTTCCATGGCAACATCTCCTCATCCTCACTGATCCCTTGCTTCCCATTTTCCAGGAGATAAACACCTGTGTTGAACAGCAATCTTCTTTAATAATTTCAACAAACTTTGCAGAAAAACATGTTGATCATTCTCCACCGGTGATTGGAATTTTCCCCTGCATCCTTATGTTATGCTAATCAGTCTTTCCTGAGGCAACGAAGCAAGTCTTTGCTGGAGTAGAAAATATTCTCCTGACTACTTTTTCCAAAAGATTTGAAGAGTGGTAGTGTCTTCGCAGCAATGCTTACTGGCAGTGTCTGACCAGGCACCGTGCAATAAACTGGTGCTTCTCACAGTTTATTTTTTATTTTTTAAAATTTTTGAATACTTAGTTTTGAGAGAGAAAGACAGAGTGTGAGTAGGGGAGGGGCAGGGAGAGAGGCAGACACAGAATCTAATCTGAGCAGACTCTGTGCTGACAGAGCCCAAAGCGGGACTTAAACTCAGGAACCGTGAGACCATGACCTGAGCGGAAGTCGGATGCTTAACTGACTGAGCCACCCAGGTGCCCCTCTTCTCACAGTTTAACCTGTCAACTCGTGACCTCGCCCATCACTAAAAATTAAATTGTGGATTTCGTTGATTTAGTGTCGATCTGTTGATCAACACTGTTGGTTCTCTGGTCAAATCATTAGGGAGTTGTAAATTCGTGTTTGGGGTCTCATTTTTAATAGGAAAGAGATGACAGGGAAGAAGGCATGTCATAATTACAAGTCTGAGAGACTGACCGTATCAGAAAAAATCATTTCAGCAGTGAGTCTGTGTCATCATCTTGATGACCGTGAATTTTGTATATGGTGATAGTAATAATAAGAAGCAAACATGGAAAAGAAGAAACAAAGATATTCATTTTCCTAAGAAAAATAAATTTCTAATCACAGAATTCAATCACTATGATACGAACCCTGGCGTAGCTAATGCTCTGTGGGCCGGTTTGATATGCTCTTCCACAGGCATTCCAAATAGGAAAATGTACCTCTTTCCCCCACAAATTGGAACTCAGACAGTGAAGACTTGCATCTTACTTTGGGAAATCAAAGAGTGGTCATTTACACCTTCTGCCTAATTCTGAAAAAATTTCTAGGTGCTCTGCTGTTTACTTTGGAAAAGAGTAAGGGAAAAAAAAAAGAAAGTGGGGGCAGAATAACAGGGAAAGAGAAAGGGGAAGAAACATATTTGTGTGTGTGTGTCAAACAGATGTTAACCACAAAGAATGTTGCTTTACGTGAAAAGTGATCATTTCTACGTTGCTCATAAATCTTGGGCTAGTCCTATGGAGGTGGATGGGTACTAACAGGAGGATTTGCTGCTTCCATTTCCCACCCTTTAACAAACCTCATTTTGCTGACAAGGCCACTGTCGTTTCATTTTGAATAAGGCTGACTCAGCTTGCAGACGTGAAGTTCAGATAACTTCACCATTAACCTGAGGAGAGAGGTGGAGAGCATAAAACAGGGGAAACTTTTATACCCCAAATAAAATATGAAAGTCGAATCTGAATCAAAATCTGAAGTACCAAAATTTAAACTAAAAACTGAGGTGGAAATGATAAAGTTTATAATAGCTTTAAGAATAGACTCACACAGATTAAATTAGGTTTTTATAGAATAGATTAAAAAAAGAAATACCCATGTAGAAGGAGGAGAAAACCACTTTTGGCTACTTATACACAATTATTTATATTTTGAGCTATTTAATTTTTTTTCCCTTGGGAATAGTTTTTATGTTTGTTTGACATAATTTTGGCCATACTATATGTATTTGTATTGTATGTGTATTTGGGAAATTAAAATCTGGTTTTTAGAGGCTCTTACTTGTACTTTATCAAAAATGGTCCTATGGTAGGGGCACCTGGGTGGCTCAGTCAGTTAAGCGTCCGGCTCTTGATTTTAGCTCAGGTCATGATCTCAAGGTTTGTGAGTTTGAGCCCCTTGTCTGACTCTATGCCGTCAGCTCAGAGCCTGCTTGGGATTCCCTCTCTCTCTCTCTCTCTCTCTGCCCCTCCTCTGTTTGTTCTCTCTCTCTCTCTCTCTCTCTCTCTCTCTCAGTAAATAAATAAAATTCAAAAATATATTAAAAATGGTCCTATTATATTTAATTTATGGAACGTCAAAGTGGGAAGGATAAGGAGCTGAGTAGTTAAAAGAGTTTCAGATGGGGTCTTTATTTATTGAGCTTTTGATCTGCTATTTAAAAATCTGTGTATGTAAACTAGGAATCAGAGATTTTTTTTTTCTCCAAGAGCAGGTGTGTTTAAAACTCATTGCATTAGAAGTTTACATGAACCTTTCAGTAGTGATTTTATTTCATCACCGTGTAAAGGTAGCTGAATTTTAACGAATCAAGCTTTAAAGACAATTGTTTAAAAAAATCACTTTGGGCACAAATGACATCATCTCAAACTGTTGTGTTGATTCCAGTGAGAGAATCAAAACCAGATGAGTTTAGTGGATTTGCAGATTACTGTCAAAATGTTCAGCCCTCAGAGTTTCCGACTTTAACCAACACTCTCTCTGAGAGATTATTTGAAGTATTCAATAATAATCTTGACCTACTTTTGTTCTGAACTTAAGTGGTAGATGATCAGAGGGCAATTCCACAGACATCAGAGCTGAGAAGCATCAGTTAGTGTTTACATGCAGGCAGCAAAGCACCCTGATACTTTCCCCTGTTTTTGTTCCTCAACATATCAAACATTTTAAAGTTCACTCCAGAAATCATTGTTAAAGTCAAGAAATTGGTGACCGGTCCAAAAGCAGAGACTTGTTCTCCAAAACAATGCTGTTGAAATGTCATTGCAATTTCAGGCATTTGAATTTTTGTTTGTTTTATTTGGCTTTCAGATTATGGACATTTCATTGTTCTCCCCCCACACTGAATTAATGTGGCAACTAAGCAATTTCTAGAAGATAGGTTTAAAAAAGGAACACAGACTTATCTCTGCTAGGAAAATTACTATACTCATTCTTTGATTTTTCTTTTTCTTACACCAATTCTTGTACTTCTGTAAGTTGAGTAAATAGGTTTTAAAAATACAGATTTTTGAGTATTGGACTGAAGACACTAATGGATGCTTTTTATTATAAACAGAGGATATTTATAAATTTGCTTATTGATGGTAATAATCTATCCATAATTGAACTACTGTTTTCAGTATCACAATACAATTCTTTCCATGGGGTCTGTGATTGGAGAATCTGATGTACAAAAAGTGTGATGAGGAACAAATATTAGTAGAAATTAGTGGCAGTCTGTCTCTTTTAATAATCTTGCTATAAAACTCATTTGTGAGTAAGAAATGAACTTTTTTTTCTAAGCTTCCATCAGATTGTTGCCCCTAATTTGCTATAGTCTAGTTATTGTAAAAGTGATTGTGTTTTTCTACCATTTGCCATATAGATTGGGGTTCAATAGAGAGTTTGGGGTTTATGTGCTAGTGAAAAAGAAGAATAATAACAATATTTTTGGATTTCGACCGAAAGTTGCCAACAGTTGGTTTTGCTAAATAAAGACACTGATACAAACGCATGTTCTCTATTATACTCAACCCTTGCAGAATTTGCAAGCATTTTCCAGTGTTCAAGCCTCTTCCTGGGCACATAGGAAGACTATTTCCCGGTTTCCCCTCTAGTTAAGGGGAGCTGTTTGATTTGTGATCTAGCCACTGGAAGGTAAGCAGAAGTGACTTGGTTCGGCACCAGACCAAGGCAATGAAGAGCCAAAGTGCCTTCCCCCTCTTTCTTCCATTCCGCATGCCCATGGGTAAAGTGAAGAACTCCAAGATGGTGGATCCACACAATGGAAGTTACCAGGATTCCCGAGTCTCTGCTTGGAGGAGATGTGCCATTAGAGCAACCTGACTCACAACGGACTATAATGTGACAGGCAATAAGTAACATTAATGACCCAATATGCCACTCTTCCATAAAAAGAAGAGTGCTTTAAAACAAAAAGATGTAGGAAAGGTATTAGCTCATAATTTTAAGAAATTAAATAAATTTTGTTCTGGCACTGCTGACTGCCAAAAACATGGTCACCAGCCGGCCTTAACCGTGGACTGGTGTTTAGGAGCACCTGTCATAATAATTAAGAGCAATGACTAAGGTCAGGCAGATATGGGGGTTGAGTCCCAGCCCTGCTGCTCCCAGGTGTATGGCTTTGCCAAGACACTTAATATCTCTGAGATTCAGTTTCCTCATTTGTAAAGTGGGGATAATGACAGCATCTATGTTTTAAATTGGGGTCAAGATTAAATGAGATGCTGAACGACTCCTTGCAAGGGCTCAATAAGCATTGGTTATTATATATATCTTGGCTTCAGAGAGGATCCCCATCTCATCATTTCTCATGTTTCCTTGAGTTTATTCCCTTACAATGTTTAATATCTTAT
Source organism: Herpailurus yagouaroundi (assembly GCF_014898765.1). NCBI lineage: Eukaryota > Metazoa > Chordata > Mammalia > Carnivora > Felidae > Herpailurus > Herpailurus yagouaroundi. The sequence goes on along the minus strand of NW_024412432.1, from coordinate 5,878,465 downwards.
AATCCAGGAAATTAAAATGCAAGCATTTTAACATCCACTGGAATAATTTTCCTGCCATTTTGTTGGAAGTTATTGAAAACAGGAAACTGGCTGTTAGAAAGAGTTAAAAGGAGGTGATGAGCCTGGCACATTGGGAATAGATATTTTGGACTGTACAGCTTAGGGTTAATGAAAGAAAGAAAAGCAAAGACCACCCATGCCATAGAATCGTGTTCCCTTGCCTGGATATGCCCAAGAGCAAAGGAAAGAGTTGATAGAGTCAGACAGAAGGTTCTGGAATGTTCTAGTATATTCTGCACAAAGTCATAATGGGTAGAACCAGGTATAGCATCACAATCATATAACCATATTAATAAGAGGCTAAATTAAACATCCTGATCAATAGGCAGGTAGAATTTCCTACTTTTGGTAAATGTTATGTCAGATTGGTGATCAAAATTGCCTTGTATATATCTCTGAAACCACTTTCGTTAGATTGGGAAGTCAAAAGCTATTACACAGAATGGTATAGTCTCTATTCCTTCAGTTTTTAACATCTTCCTAATAGGAGACTTCTTAATTTATGGCATATTGGATCTCTGGACCAAGTAGACTGAGAAATTCAGCCTTACTCTCATCAACATCCAGTTGTTTAGAGATTTTTTAACTTGCAGTCAGATCCTTCACCAATCATTTTATTGTCTGTGATGGGGAACTTAGCACAAAAAAGGCATAAATTATTGTAACAGTGTTGTATGGTGACTATATATATAGGGGTGGGGGGACATGAGATCACAATGACAGACTTACTATTTTTCTGATATTTTGTTGCTGATATTTTGTTGTTTCTGATATTTTTGTTTCTAAGGAATTCTTTTTCAGGAAGCACTTGTTGACTTGTACACAATTGAAAAAATGATCTCAGGAATTCATAAATTATTTTAATTTAGCTACATTATCAAAGTGCATTGTCTGGTTTCTTTAGATCTTGGGGATTTATTGTCACTAAAGTCCCTGTTATGTTACATGTGGTAAAATACTATTTATGTAAATATATAAATAGCATTATATATCTATTTAGAAATAAAATTTTGGGAGATGCTTGCTATTAACTTCCTAAAATGACCATCCCTTGTATTGGTTACAGTTATTAGTTCCAGAGAACAGGCTATAGTCTGAACTTACAGGAACCACTCCCAAATCACACACAGACCTAGACTTCCCAAGGAAGCTGCCACCTTCGCCACAGTCAGGGAGCCAGAATCACCACTGGTTCCCTGGCTGCAAGGGAGTCCAGTCAATGTAATTCATACACAACCAACTGGTGTGCCAAAGAGCATCGGAATGGAGGCTGGGTGAACTGATGATAATATCAGCCCCCCCCCCCCACCCCCGGCAATGCATGAAATGTGGTAGATACTTTACAGAGGTAGCTAAAGGTCTCATTTTGTGGATCTGTGTCACACAAGGAAATTGTCATAGTGATTTGCCGTTAACATTAGTTTCTTGATCATGAAAAGACATTTTTATCCAAGAGAAACCCTGAGCATCTGTAGAGATCTGCATCTTTTTAATGGGAGATTAATCTGTCACAGAGGTCAGCATAGTAGGACGTGTGGGGCCAATCCTGCCCACCAGCTGTTTTAGCAAATAAAGTTTTATTAGAACACAGCCACTGTCACTCCTTTATGTATTGTCTATGGCTGCTTTCACGTGACAATGGCTGAGTTACAAAGTGTGACAGAAACCATATGGTCTGCAAAGTCTCCAGTATTTGCTATTTGGCCCTTGGCAGAAAAGTTTGTGGATCCCTGATCCAGCCCCACTACACGTGTTTGGAGAACTCATTGGAATTAATATTTCAATTAGTGATCATGCAAAACAGCATTGATGAATTCTGATTTTTTAATAAACAGTACGCTGGTGAGGTCAGTGTGGCAAGAATATGAACACACACATGTACGCACACTAAAATAAAATCAAAATAAAAAAAAACCCCACATTCTCACGACTATTGATCATCAAGGTGAGAAATGTGTAGAGTTCTCTTATGTTTCTATCCAAGAATTCCCCAGATTTGATTTTACAGATAATTGGGAATGTCTTTTTAACAGATTTCTGTATGATTTTCCCAGTCAGACGTCTCCAATTTGTTCCTTGCATCTTGTGGCCAGTCCACAGGGATTCTGACAGCCTCTCTCACACTAAGATGTTAGAGATGACATGGGTGAATGTTGTGAACGCACCCACAGAGGACAAGGAGATTGTCTCCTATTGACAGAACATGACTTGTGTGATCATCTAATTTTTTATGGCTTTCTTGAGCACTAAGTTTCTAAGCAATTTTCAGCTACAGTGCTAACCTCCATTTGCTTCTGCCAAATTATTACAAACAACATTCTTTCCCTGTGTTTTTGGAATAGGTAGGACCATACCTGGTCACATTAGGTGTGTGAGGATTTGGTACCCGCATCAGATAATTTTTCACAAGCTCCTCCAATTTCATAAGGTGGCATCTTACTCCTATCCAAAGCATTCTTACCACGGTTAAAAATTTAGTGAACGGGAAAGACTATGGAACACACAGTTAAAATGATAAGCAAATTTCCTGAGCATCTACTGCTTATAAAACCTTTTCTTCTCTTCCACAACCAGCGATGTTTATTTCCTTCCTTAGGAGGACATTGGAGAATCGGGGAGTATAGTCACTTCCCAAATTTCTGGAGACCATGTCACAAGCATGGAACCCTGCTGCCTGTGGGTGTAAATACTCGCTGTTGCCTGGCTGGCCTACACCCCAAGCCACATATTTAAAACAGCTTCTCCATTTCTGAAGGATGAGAGCTTATTTCTTTTGCTGTTGGTGCTAGATTATTAGTCTTCTTTTTATTACTACTCCTGGTTGAACTCACTTCCTATCCCAGTCTGGTTCTCAAAGGGCCTCTCTGCCCACTAACTCTTCCATTCTCCCCCCCGCAAATGCATGCTTGCACTGTGGTCATTCTGCACAGGTACAGCCAGTGGGGGGATTTAGTGACCCCCCTCTTCGAACCCCCACTCTCAACACACTCAGGTTCTCCAGTGTCCTGATTTGTGGCTTTGGCTGCCGTTTGCAGTCCCTGGCACTCTTTTAACTTCTACCTCTGAGGGTCACATCATCCATGATGCCCTGGCAAAAAAACCATCCTATTTATTCCAGGTCATTTTTGACCTTCTGTCTGTCTGCCTGCTCTTGTTTCCAGGTGGCTACAGCTAGGTGGGTGCTTTTCAATGCTGCACTTGGAAGCTTTTATGCTTTTTTTTTTTTTAAAGTTTATTTTCTCTGCCCACCCTGCTGGGTGTGATATTTATTCATTTCATCTACACAAAGTGGTATTTTAAGAGAAAGACTTATATCTAAAGCTTGGTTTTTATCATTGAGATGGAGATTTGGGAGAATGTTCTGGGAGAGTAGTGAAAGGCACTCTGTGCTCAAATGATCTCGACTTTTTCAAGGAATGAAATTTCAGGAGCAGTTTCCATAATGGTGTCAAACCATGTAGTTGTGGCGTTAACACAGAAAGAAGTCTGGGGAGAGAGTTTGGCTTAACAGAAATCTCAGAGATGACAGGTAAATTTGGTGAGGTTTGTCTGAGATTAATGGGGGATCCATGGTGTGGAAAATTCATTTTCCTCAAAAAAAGCTGGAAAAAGAGTGAGAGATAGGGTTGGGGACTGGAGCAGTGAAAAGGAATCTAAGGATTTAAGTTTGATTCCTCTTGGATTGCAAGTAGGACTTTGGTCAAGTTACTTCAAAGCCTCAATTTCTTTATCTGTCAAAGAAACACAGAAATATATATCTATACATGTATATGTATATGTATATGTATATGTATATGTATATCTCTATCTATCTATGTATCTATGTATCTATCTATCTATACGGTAGGCTTCAGGTGAAGACTAAATGTGTGCCACGGAGTAGGTGCTCCACTAACAAGAGTTAAATTATTTCCATTATTTTATCAGTTTCACCCAGTGTTACTTTTGAGCATCTTCCATGCATATATCCTTCAGCTCCTAACTGCTCATTATACTGGAACTTCTAGGACCATGGCACTTCAGTAAATGTCTTCCAATGTGCTCCCAATCTCTGAATCACCAACTTCTCCAATATACAACAAAATTCTCCATTAACAGTAACATCTGGGGAACTACTTCAGTTAACTGGAAGCTTGGTTGTTTCATTTACTGTTACTAAAACCTTCTGGTTTAGGGTTTAAAGCCAATGGAATGTTCATGAACATTCCTTGCATGTGAATGTTGGCTTTCCCTGTTGAAAACTATAGTTAATGAAGATAGGGCTAAGTGACTCAACAACGCAAGTTGGCAGCTGATTTTGTGAATAAATCTCCGGGAGGAGCTTAGTTTTCGTTATTTTTTCTTTCACCCAGAAAAGGAATATAGCAAGTGGGAGTTATTTTGGCTCTGATAAAGCACCTCTAATGAAGTTTCGGCTGCTTGGTTTGAAGAGAAGTGGTCTCATCAACTTCCAAGTCGCTTGTTGATGTTGTCATACACTAGTGAGAGAGAAAGAAGGTATAATAATGACTCAGATTTACACCAAAGACAACAGGTTCGTGGTGACATACCTAACAGAAGAGACCACTCTAGAAAGCCCAATACAGGAGCAAGTGGGAGCAGGGCTTGTTTAGGAGGGGCACTGTGTTATAGGCAAGGATTTTGCGGGGAGGTTAGGGAAAGAAGGGCCTTTCAGTGGGGCATCTACAGGGATTTTGGGTGGAAATAAACCATGTTTCCCATCTTGGGTTAGAAAAGGATGCATTAGAAGTGTTTAGAGGGCTTGCTTCACATTCAGAGCATTTTTATGATGACTAAATCTATTTATAACCCACCTATGCCATTGAAAAGCTAAATTTAGCTCAGTTGGGAGTGTGACCAAGGAACAGATGTGTTACTGGGTCTATTCTCCCCATGATGCAACCAGATTTCTTGTTTGCAAGGCCTGGCCACGTCCAATGCTGTTGAAAAGATGACTAGAAAATTGCATTTTTGAAAGCTATGAACATCTTATGTTCTAACGTAGGTCTAGCTTCTGATGAGGGGAGAATTTGGTGGGAGAAGTTTCCTCTTTTTGTGGCTCCATTTGGCGAGTTATTTCACCTTTAAGAAATGAGAGAGGAGAATTGAAGTCTGAATAATTTATAGTGTATAACTATTACATGCAGTGAATAATCATCAGGACAATATCAGTGCAAGTAACAAGAAAAATAACTGCCAAAACATATGGGATCACACCACAGCAGCTGTAAGAGCAATTTTCAATCATCTAGAAATTTCAGGATCTTTCTGAATGCCAACAAATTATTATTTCTGTTGGATCCTGAAAATAGGGCTTCCACATAGAACCTTCTGTGTCTCACACTTCAGTAACTTCAATTGCATGTTGCCTAACCATCTCTTCCGTGCTTTAACAGCCGACTTCCACACTCAGGAGGGATCCTCTAGGATGGTTAATGTGGCAGAGACTGGCTATATATACTCACCAAACCATTTCCTTTTCCTGGGCCCTCAGCTAAACTGTATTGCCCAGCCCGCCTGCTTTTAGAAGGAGCTATGTGAGTAGTGCTGGAGTAAGTGATACGTGCTCCTCCAGAGCGGACCCAAAAAGTATCTTGTTCCATTTAATGTATTCCCTCTCTTCCCCACTCTTGGCATTTGGGTGATCCCAGACTTCTATTGATGACGGGGTAGTCATAGCATGAAAGGGGCTTGGGTACCTGAGTCATCATGGGAAGAGGCTCATCCAATCACTAATATCCGCTTTGTCCTTTGTATAGTGAGAAATAAACTTTGATTGTATTAGGCCACTTGGAATTTAAAGTTGTTTCTTAGAGCAGGTAGCCTGTCCTGGCTGATACATTCAGGGCCTCACTCCACTGTCTTTGTGAGCAATCCTTATCCATCAACTCATTTTTACGGCAGGTGACTCACAGTTCACTTAACATGAGGAAAAGTCCTGAACTGATGGAATGACAAAGGCCCTTTTGTTCCTGAGATATTTTATTTAGTTACTTCTGAGGCCATAGGATTAGTCAGTTATTGTGAAAGGCATCATGTGAGGTTAAGTGCAATCCATTTTGGAGAGAAGGAGAAAGGCGTGGGCTTCCAATTCAGGTGCAATGACACACAATGTCATACTTGTTGGTATATGCAACAAGGTATAGCATAAATAGCTTATTCTTAATTATGGATAATGTGTTGAAATATATGAATTAAAAATTTTTTTTAATTTGAAATGATTACAGACTCAGGAAATTGCAAGGAAATGTGCAGCGAGCTTCCGTGAACCCCTTTACCTGCCTTGCCTTCCCCAGTGTTGATATTGTGTTTAATTATAGAACTATATCAAAACTAGGACATTGACATTGTACAATTGAGAGTTGACTCAGATTTCACCAGTTATACCTGCACTCATTTGTGTGTGTGTGTGTGTGTGTGTGTGTGTGTGCAGTTGCGTGCAGTTATATCAGACATATAGTTTTGTGTAACTGCTCTTCACAATCAAGATGCAGAACTGTACCACCTCCACGGAACTCCTTCATGCTTACCCTTTATAGCTATACCCACATTCATCCTCTCTGCCAAACCTTAACCCTGGCAACCATTAATCTGTTCTCCATTTCTATAATTTTGTCATTTTGAGAATATTATATAAATGGAATCGTACAATTTACATCATAAGTATTATATACTATAAGCATATGCTCTATGACATAATTATTTTGAGATCCATCCAAGTAGTGTATACCAGTAGTTCATTCTTTTTTATTGTTGAGTAGTATTCCATGGCATGGATATACCACAGTTAGTTTAACCATTCATCCATTAGAGAAATTAGGGCTGTTTCCAATGTTTGGCTATTAGGAATAAAGCTTCCATGAACGTTCATGTGTAAGTTTTTGTGTGAGCATAGGTTTTAACTTCTCTGGGATAGATGCCCCAAAATGCAATTGCTGGGTCTTATGCTATGTGCATTTTTAGTTTCAGAGGAAACTACCAAACTATATTCCAGAGTGTCTGGGCCATTTTACATTCCCACCAGCAGTGTATGCGTGACCCAGTTTCTCTGCATGCGTGCCAGGATTTGATGTTATTACTATTTTGCATTTTAGCCATTCGGGTAGGTGTGTAGTGATATCTCCATTGTGGTTTTAATTTGCATTTTTCTAATAGTTAATGATTTTGAAAACTTTTTCATGTGTTCATATTTTCTCTGGTGAAATATCTCTTTATGTCTTGGCCCATTTTCTGATTGAATTGTATTTTTTTTTTCATGTTGAGTTTTGAGAGTACTTTGTGAAGTCTAGATATAATCACTTGGTTGGCTATGTGGTCTGTAAATATACTCTTCCACTCTTTAGTTTGTCTTTTCATTCTCTTGACAGGATCTTTCATAGAACGAACATTTTTAATTTTAATCAGGTCCATTTTATCAATTTTTTTCTAATAGATTATACTTTTCACACCAAATCTTGCTAAGAACTCTTCATCTAGCCGCATGTCCCAAAGATGTTCTCCTATGCTTTTTTTTTTCCTGTGAAGATTTTGCAATTTTCTGTTTTACATTTAAGTTCTTGTTCTCTTTTGAATAAATTCTTTATAAGATGTGAAGTTTAGGTCAAGGTTTTTGCCTATGGACGTCCACTTGTGTGAATGCTTTTTGAAAAGAAATGAGGACCATCATACCATCCACAACATTACTTGTGTTTTCATAAACTTTCTTGAATAAGAGGGGGACACGGGGAAGGTATGGCTATCATACCTATTTATGCCCCATATATAAGTAAAATTTTGTGTCAGGCATAGGGGAGGGTTTTAAACCAGCAGCCACAGATGAAATCCAACAGTATGTATTTGTCCCACACAGTGTCTTTTAAAACATTTTGAGCCAACTTTAAACATTTGAAAATTTCATATGCAAAGGTATATTTTATGAATTCTCTTTAAAAACCAGAAGCTTTAGTAACGGTAGAGCCACGTTCCTCCTTGAAAAGCGCATCCTTGAGTTGAGATGTCCCTTTGGATGAGACACGATCTCTCTTGTTCACTAGAGTCTCCACAAATCCCTGTCAATTCCTTGACACTGTAGGTTCTTGTTGGTGTCCCTTGCCCTCATTATAGTTTTCCTGGCATTATTGTTGCAGTTGCCTCATGCTTGTTCCCGTATGGAGCTCTCTTTATTCACTTTAGATCTTTACATTGGTGACCTTAGATTTCTCTTCCTTGTCTGTGGTTCTTTCTTTACTTTCCTTCCATTTCCCCTACCTCTCTCCTTTGCTTTGTCTCTCCCAGGTTATTGATGTAAGCCCACTTTCAACTTTGGTAAGCATTAACATGTTACCCAAAAGTGGCCCATCTGGGTACTCCTAGGTCCTATGGGACCTTGACCTCAAGGACATCCAGCCAAGGTCTTGGCATGCCGTACACTGTTTGCAGTTTCCAATGTAGAGATGGTGGTAGGGTGTGGGGAATACTCGGGAATACTCACGAGGTCTTTGTTTTTAAACTACCTGTTGTGACTTAGCTATTAAGTGCCCACTCTCCCGAGTTGGCCCACTGAGTCCAGTCATAAAATCATAGGTAGTTGCATCTGAACTATAATTATCCTAAGTCACGCTAGGAGTCATTTGGGGGGGAAAAAAGGCTTTCAACTAATAGATGACTCATGGCATCCTGGTGAGGGAAGGCCAAGAAAGAGCAGTGCCAAAGGAGGGGAAATTTCAAAAACTTCTGGGAAAACCCAGGTCAAGGAACATCAGACCTGGACTCCAAAGCCTTCTCTCAAATCCCACAAATCACATTTGATTTCAAAAGAAACAATGATAACAGACTTGAGCACAAGATGGCAGTCTTAGGTCTGCTTCACTCCCCAAGGCTGTCTGGAAAAGGTGATAGGAAACAGAGCAGAAACAAAAGTCTTGTGTTGCTGAGAAAACTGAAAAATAAATAGTAATCAAGAAGGATGATGAGGGAAGGAAAAAGATTAAAAATAAGTGAAAGGGTTTTTTTTTTTTTTTTTTTGTGCTGTTTTGCTTTGTTTTAGAAACTGGCTCCCATTAGAGTCTTGAGCCTGCTAAATATGTGTGGGCTTAGGTTCCACATGTGTGTTTTGGCTCTGTTCTAGAGAAAAGACCTTAAGAAAGTACAGGGGATATAGAAGGAAGCAGAAACCATATGTGCTGGGAGAAGGCAGGAAAGGGCCTTGGTTCTTGGATGGAAGGGGTCTTGGGCTAGACTATAATGACCTCTTTTCAGTGTTCTTATGAAAATAGGAGAATGGGGCATTTCCTTCTTTATACAAAGACCTATGCTAAATGCTAACAAGTGTTGAGATAGGGTTTCACTCACAGCCTATATTTAACAGGAAATTTAAAAACCCTGTTTCTCCTCTTCCTCTCCCTGTCTCTCTGTCTGTCTGTCTCCAGTAGCCACTGAAATCCAGAATGAGGGAGAAAACTACCTACTCTGGAACACCCTCTTTTCTGCCAAAATATATCATATTCCACAATGAAAAGATGAATGAAGAGGAAAGTCTAACTTAACAAGAAGCTCTCTGGAATCCTCTAATGAGACACCCAACATAGCCTTGGCAGTGCAGAGGTAACCCGGTCCTCACAGCCAGCCGCATAACTGTGTCACAATCTCCAAAGCAAAGGAAGCTGGCAGGCTGTGCTTCCGAGATGAGGTGAGGTCATTCAGTGCCTTGACATTTCTTATGATGGCCAGCTGCAAGGCAGTCCTTTCAATAGGCAGAGAAGGGGCTTCTCAACTGATTGTTTTTTAGTCCATCCTGGAGAGTGTGGGTTACATCGACAGTGTAGATCCTTGTTGATCCTCTAGTATATGATTTTCTTCACTTACAAAATGAAATTAATAAAAGCAACGCTGCTTCTGAAGATGACATTCTTCACACGAAGGAAGTTGCAGACGTAAAGGTTCACAGTCAAAAACAGTATCTAATTTCTCATCCAAGAGCTTCGTGAGATAGAGGTCATGTGATAACATTATCCCCATTTGTTAAATGCAGAGCTGCAGGCACAGAAAGGTGAGGGGAGAACCTGAAACCACACTATGATTTTTGCTCCATAGACAATCTTGTGATCCCTCTGTGAATATTATTTATTCGGTTATTCAGAGAACAAAGAGTTCAAAGGACTCTTGAGAAATAGTACCAAAGACAGTGGCCGATCATGTCTTAGGGGTTGTAGAACCACTGGGGATGACTCTCACAGTGTCCGCCCTCAATCGAAAAGTGCCAAGTGGCATTTTTTTTCAAGTGAACATTAAAAAGAATTGATGTTTTGAGTATCTGATAACACTCTTTGAAGAGCATTAGAGATATCCAGGAGTACAGAAAACCCAGAATTAGCATTATCTACCCTCAGAAGTTGAATTATCCTTTGGAGACAGATTCTTCTCTCCTACTTGGCTCACTTGTGAGGGTAAGAGGAAATGGGAAGGCAGGAGGGCTTCTCCCAACTCCAGGACCTTCTCTCTTAATCCACAAGAAATTTTATCATGCACACAGAGGATGTCCTCCAGTGGTAGAGAAGGTTTATTAAAACTTTTAAAGGGCAATAGGGAGGAGGCAAAAGCTGCAGTTTCTGTGTTTGCAAAGGGCCTTGCAGAATCTCTAAGACATCTGGACAGAAAAGAGGTATTTATATAATGAGGGATAAGGTCAGTCAACTGACCCTGGAGGGTCCTTTAAGAAAGAGAAACCACATAAGTGAAAGACCACAGAATCTCAAGAAGAGGTGGATTTTATTCTACAGAATAATTTTTTTTCTGTAGAACTTGGGATAGAATAGTTCTAAGGTCATACAAAGCCGAGGGCTAGGGTCCATCCTCCAGTCGAGAGAAGGAGAAAGCCCAGAAGGAGACGCACACACATGAAAATACTTGGAAATGCTTCAGGGCCTGTCAATTGCCGAGTCTTGGCAGGAATCACCAAATACCCTTTAGACAGGCTGCTGCATTGCTGGGGGTGGACCGGCCACAGGGCAGATTCTGATCAGAGCAGAAGGAAGTAGTGAGAAAGCAGTCACCGTGTCCTCTTAGAGTCTAGTCAAGGGCCAAGAGGCCAGGGTACACAGTTGGTGCTAATTTTCTTGGGAGAGTAGAGGCAAGATGTGGGTGTGGCCACCACACAAGTGCCATGTATTTCCACCCACATGCCCTGTGCTCTCTGGCCTCTTTGCCCTTATCATGCCACGGGGCCGGCGCCCCCCCCCCAGTTCTCTACTCCGGATAATTCAAGTGCATTCTTTAAGACTCATCTCAAAGGTCATTGCCTCCTTGAAACCTTACCTGCATCTCACTTTGTCTTCTACGATTCCCAGTACCTGCCTCCAGTCTTACACCACACAAATGGACATGATCCACTTTGCATGTGTCTTTCCACAGGACTCCAAGCTCTTAGGAGATAGGGAACCTGTCTTATTCCTCTCTATATTTCCAGCGTTTAGCAACGTCTGTCGGTTGACTTGAAGAGAATTGGAGGTCTGATGGCTACCACCCCCAACTACCTCTCTAGAAGTCAGGGTATGAGCACTTAGGTTGGTAGCTCTCCGCTGGCTTGTGGCTGCTGCTGGTTGTAAGGCAGTCACAGAGTGTATTCAAAGGCTCTAAGGCTGTATAAAATATTGCCTTCACAAGCAATAACAGTGTATCGTTGTTTATACCATTATAAACATTATCCTTTTTCTGGAGAGCAATTACTTTACTGATGGAGAGTTAATTAATTAATTATGTAAATACAGGTAAGGATCTGCCCAGAGAAATGTAAGAGATGTGGAGAGGGTTTCGTGGCCAGTGCAAACGAGGCAGCTAGAACTCATTTCTCTCTTATAAAGTCCTAGAATATCACCGTCAAAGGACACCATGGAGGGTATCCAATTCCTCATGGTTTTGGTTATTTATTGCTGTGTAGGAATAATAACCTAAACCTTCGTGGCTTAAAACAACAGCCGTCTTACTCTACCTCACAATTCTGTGGGTCAAGAATTCAGGCAGGGCTGGTTAATTCTTTGGTTCCAGATAGCATCAACATAAGTCACTCAGTGGGATTCAGCTGGTGGATAAATTGGCTGGAGGACTCAAGAGACTTCCTCCCATGAGTGGTGTCTAGGAGGGAAAGCTGGGCTTAGCTGGGACCATTGCCTGAGATCTTTCCAGCATGGCAGTCTCAGGGTAGTTGGGTTTCTTGTGTGGTGGTTCAGGGGGTTCAAGAACACGTCTTATAGGGTATGAAGCAAAAGTTGCATCTTTTTGGTTTTTTTTTTAATGACCTAGACTCAGAAGTCACCTTTGCTACTTTATATTGGTCAAGGAAGTCACAAGCTTGCCTAGATTCAAGGGAAGGGGACACAGAGTCCACTTTTCAATGGGAGTAATGTCAAAAGATCTGCGACCATGTTTTCAAATTGCCATTCCTATTTTACAGATAGGCAAATTGAGGCTTAGGAAAGTAAGTTATTACCTAAAAGTACCACACAAGCTACAAAGTGGCATAGTTGTGATGGAAACTCAAGCCCAATGATTTCTATAACAAAGCTTGTATTGTAGGATGGTCCCTGTGACATGATAGAGTATTTGCTATGTCTGCTTATTCTATTTTTTCTTTCCTTTCCTTTCCTTTCCTTTCCTTTCCTTCCCTTCCCTTCCCTTCCCTTCCCTTCCTTTCCCTCCCCTCCCCTCCCCTCCCCTTCCCTTCCTTTCCTTCCCCTTCCCCTTCCTCCTCCTCCTCCTCCTTTTTTGATTAAGGCAAAAAACAAAACAAGACAAAACAAAAACAAAAAAACCCAAAAAACCTCTTTAGTTAAAGGTACTGGAAAGAACAAATACAAACAAGTTATATTCCCTATAGATATTTTTTAGAATAATGATTAAAATTCAGAGCTATCCTTAGAGATGAAAATTAAAACAGTAAAGCTTGCCACGCACAGTATTATGCCTATGTTTATTAATAAAGTTTTGTATAAAAGGCTGACTTCAGAGTTGGCTGGAGTGGCCAATATGGCAGAAAGACCCTGTGCTTTTCTCTAGGGACAGAAAGGGAAGGTGTCAGGGTATTACCTTGAGTTCTAATTGTCCACTAAATTCTGTTTCAACATGAAGATTAGGAAAATTCCAGATGATATTTTGCTGAGGCTTTATTTAGGAAACTATGGAAAATGCGTTAATTGGCCCCGAGTGTCCATTCTCCTTTTCTTTGCTTGAGTAATAGAACCCCCCACTTCGAATTTCTCAGAACATTTGGTCACATCCCCTTAAATAACTATTTCCTACCCTGCTCTGCAATAAAGGCACAGCCACTAAGTTTTTATCAGAGAAACGTACGTGGAAGTAATGTATACAGCTTCCACATCGTTTCCTTAGAAGGAAATTGGTTGCTCTCGATTTCCTATCTTCATTCCTTCCGGTGGGCTAGTGACTCAGCTTTGACCATGTAGGGGAGGAAACCCTGGGGAAATGATAGAGGATAAGACAGAAGGAGTCCGGATCTGTGGATAACCCCACAGAGCAGAGCCGTGTATTCCTAGAACACACATTGGCTCTGAACTATGACATGAAACAGGAATAGATTTCCTACTTGTTTGAGCTACTGTATTTGGTGAGGGGGACTCTTTATTGAAGCAGCTTAATTTTTCACCTTACCTGTTATGTTAATGAAAGAACTTAGGGAGGTAGGCTCCCAACATAGGTGATGCCCATCTTTCAGTTGAAATCACAACTTTGGAAGAGAAGACATGGTCACAGGAATGGGCAACTTTTCTTATTAAAACAGAGCACAGGAGGCACCTGGGTGGCTCAGTCGGTTAAGTGTCTGACTTCGGCTCAGGTCATGATCTCGCGGTTCGTGGGTTCAAGCCCCACGTCGGGCTCTGTGCTGACAGCTGGGAGCCTGGAGCCTGCTTCGGATTCTGTGTCTCCCTCTCTCTCTGCCCCTCCCCCACTAGCACTCTGTCTCTCTCTCTCTCAAAAAACAAATAAACATTAAAAAAACAGAGCACAGGACAAAGTTTGAGCAACAGAAAGGGTATCTCTAATTGGAAAGCGGTTTAGGCATCTCTGGTTTAACCTAGTTCTGCCCCCTTGATCCCCTTTTTTTTTTCTCTTGGGATACTTTCACTTCAGCCACTGTTGATACCATTGTCTTGGTTCCAAGGAAATGCTGCTTGGATATTATAGGGGTGGGTTCCTAGGACTTGGTGGGTGGGGAGGAAGGACACTCATGACAGGGCCATGGAAACCCACACGACTGACTTGGCTGCAGCACTGGAGGCCATATTGGCTAACTGTGGGATGCTGAGAAGTCTGTAACATAGCCTACACTTCAGGAAACAGATTGGTGGTTTTCTTGGGTTTTTTTGTTTTTGTTTTTTTGAGGAAAAATAGATGAAATCCCTTGACTAGCCGACTGTAAAAGAGAATATTATTTGAGAGAGAAGGGAAGTTCTAAAACATAAAATTCTGGCCACAAAGGCATGAATGATCCCCAAGAGGAATAAAGGAGACTCTGTGTCACTAGGCTTCGGATGTTGGTGTGGAACAAGATGGGAGGTGGGCTATATGGCCAAGTTTTGAGTACGATAGGGCAGCACAATTCTATGACCAATGGCAGAAGTATTGACGTTCAGAATTCATTAAAGTTGTAAAAAAAAAATAATACAGAGAGCAACACACACAAAAAGGTTATTTGAACCAGACCCAGAGTAAGAAGAATGAAGAGCGAAGTCCAGAGCTGGGGCAGATGGAGAGACATTAGCAGATCATAGAGACAACACAATTTTATTTACCTCTTAATCTCTGCCTTCTGTGGTGAGAAAAAGGATCTTTACGTTGGAAATAGCAGAAGTAACGTGGTTAACAAAAATTTGGACTCTTAGTCGATGAGACCATGTAAGAGATATCATAGCATATTTAAATGGCTGCAGAGATGATAAAAATCATAACTGGGCTTGCTCATGTGACCAAAGAACAACTGTTGGTAATAATGGCATATGGAAGAAGAGAATAGAAAATGTCTTGATTGCCCAAAAAGGAACAAAGATGGATTCCAAATGCACCTAAATTATTGTTCATTTGGTTTCTCAGACCACCTCTCGCTGGCCTCCTCTACTCTTTCTCTTTCTGAACCATCTTGCCCAATTTTTCCCCATCAGGGAAGAGGGGAGTGAGTGAAAAATTAGCCAAGTGGATTGTGGCTAGGCTTCATAAGCCTAAGCTGTACAAGAGGAATTCCTATCCAAGACAAACCAATGCACCAAGCGTTGAAAGGGCAGTCAAGACAAATTCACTTGGAGAAGTTGATTTAAATATTGGAAAAACAGCCTATAAGGATCAAAAGGGACCAAGGGAAGGAATGGAGTTATAGGTCAAAAAACCATAATATGAGAGCTAGGTTGACATCAGGTTAGAATGAAGATAGATACGGAGTTGGCATGAGAAATGAGTTCCAGAGTGATTGTAAAAAATCAAACCAAACTAGACTAAAACAGTTTCCCCTCTCCCAAAAGCCCCCAAACAAAAACCACAAACGGGCAATACCAGCTTGGTCTTCATGTAATTGGGTTCATGATTCACAGGTGGCTCAGACGAAAGGTCAAGGAAGACATCATTATGGAATTCATTTTGATGGATTCTTGGCTGGTTAAACAGCCACACTCAATGTAAAGGTGAATTAATTAGTTAAGGAATGAGTGTCAGCCTAGATAATGTCTCCAGTTGAATGTCTCAACATGTCATGTTAAATATTTTTTATCAATGACTTAAAGGAATGCATGAAGCACACATATTAGATCTGCAGGTGAAAAAAATATAGGAGGAACAGCTGAAATGTTGGATGGCAGATTCAGGGTTTTAAAAGATTACACAGAAGACTCAAAGAGACCCAATGATCTAGATCACTGAGTCAAAAATAACAACAATGGGGCTTTTAGGAAAGATAAATGTTTAATTGATACCTTTTTTTGAGTTGATAATTTTTAAAAACAAAAGTAAAAAGTACTCCACATTATAAAGAGTAAAAAGAAATAGATGAAATTAATTTTATTGATATATTAAATCCAAATACACAATAAATCCTAATAAGTCCAAAATATTACCATTTCAACACAAAAAAATACAAAATTATTAATGAGCTATTTTGCATTTTTCTTATTAAGAAAGTGTGGATTTTACTCATAGCACATTTACACTGTGTGTGGATTTTACTTGTAGCACATTTCATTTTAGACTGGCCATATTTCAAGTACACTCACGAGCTGTGCAGGCTGTCGGCCATGTTGGACAGCATGGGTCTCAAAAGATATTGGTCAAAAACATGCTGAGTGGCTACTCCATTTGTAAGAACATTTAACTAAAAAACTGTAGAAGTCTGATATGATTGAATGCTTGTAGCTTAACTCTAAGGGTGATGTGGCCATAAACACTGATCTGTTCATGGATTGTAATTGTCAACTGAGTTGGAAATGGGAACATTTGCCTACCTCAGTAAATCTCGGCTGGGTGGCATAGAAAAGGCATACCATGACTTTTCATTGAGGAATAAGTGAACTCCCTTGTATGACTATTGATATAAGACTCTTGACATATACTGGGAAATAGGAGTTTACCACGAGACTTAGATCAATAATTAAAACTTAGATTTCAGGGTCATCCGGGTGTATGTGACTGCAATTTCCTGAGGCTCTGTAGAATTTTCTCCATATGCTCTCTTCTTTTTAGCTGTTCGTAAAAGCCCCATAAGTCTGTGCAGATTTAGTGTGTGCTAAAGGTATGACTAAGAGTTAAAAGTGGAAGGTTGGGACAAAGGGAGGACAGGAAGTGCCTTCCTAAAATTGGAGGACAGGATGAGGGTTCAGAGTGACAGGGCAGTTGTGATTCTTAGACTATTTGGGCAGGCAGGGGGAAAAGTGAGACCCTAACTCCGAGATGGCGAATTTGGGATGGGAAACAGTTGGAAACTTTCTGAACAACAGAAGAGGCAAGTGAGAGGGAGCATGTGTGGGGCTGATCATGAGTAGACATCTCTGGTTCCATTGTGGCCTGCGCTGAGGGTCCTCGGTCCCCAAAGACTCCCCCATTTGTGGATGGCATGGTACCTTTGGGATTATGTCTTCTCCTCAGTGTCCTCTAACATACAGAAACCCTTGGGGAGGCAAAACATCCAGTGGTGAACATTATTTAGATCGTAAACACTTACATTCAATTGTTTGCTACCAAAGGGAGGGAACTTGGAAGCCGGATAACTCTGGATTGGAGGGGCAAAGCCTCAATAAAAAGAGGAAGAGGTGATAAAAGAAGTCACGTTGTGTATAAGGAGGTTATTAGTGCCAAAGAACCATTTCACAAGTTTTCTGGTCTGTGCTTTTCCTCCAAACAACCTCTCCAGTCCCTCTAGGTTACTGATGTGCTTGGTGTAAATGCTTCTCCGACTTTGTTCCTCCATACACATTCACAAACATTGGCTTTCTCTGTAGGCTCAGACTTCATATTGCCCTGCAACTTGCATTATTCACTTAATATACTGTGGACATGCCTCCAGGTTAAGGTATAGAGTTTAGCTTTTTTTTACAAATATTTTTTTAATGTTTACTTATTTTTGACAGAGAGACAAAGCATGAGTGTGGGATGGGCAGAGAGAGAGGGAGACACAGAATCTGAAGCAGGGATCCAGGCTCTGAGCTGTCAGCACAGAGCCCGACGCGGGGCTGGAACTCACGAACTGCGAGATCATGACCTGAGCTGAAATCGGTCGTTTAATAGACTGAGACACCCAGACTCCCCAAGTTTAATTCATTTTTAATTAGGTAGACCATGCCTAAGAATGGAAGTATAATTTATTGAGTTGTTCTCCTACTGATGAACATTCAAGCTATTTTTAGATGCAGGCTACTCTGTCTCCCATCTTTCAAATAATGGTTTCCCCACTCTTTTTCCAGAACGTAAAAGGTATTACATAGCAGGTCCTTCTAATATTAGAACATTACAGATTCTGATTTTATTTAAAAAAGACCCCCAAACTTTACAATAGATCCCTAAAATGGGAAGTTCTAACAGCATTCCAATGGGAACAAGAAGCTGATGATAGGAAGATATAGGGCAGGGTTTGTTTCTTACTTTTTTATAAAGTTTTAAAAATTTATTTATTTCGAGAGAGAGTGAGCAAGTGGGGGAGGAGCAGAGAAAGAGGAAGAGAGAGAGTCCCCAGCAGACTCCATGCTGCCAGCGCATAGCCCTACACGGGGTTTGAACTCACAAACTATGAGATCATGACCTGAGCCGAAATCAAGAGTCGGATGCTTAACTGACTGAGCCACCTAGGCGCCCCTCTTTCTGGCTTTTTAAAATGGCATTACCGAATAACATATAATAGGTTAGACATATTTAAACATGCAACTTGGTAATATGGAAACCACCACCATAATCAAGATAATAAATACATCCATCATCCTCAAACCTTCCTTGTTCCGGAGTCACTGCTCCCCATGTCCCCTCCCTGCTCTTTTTGTCCCTCTTATTAGCAGTTACCAATTTCCTTTCTGTCACAGTAGTTTATATTTTCTACAGTTTTTATAAAAATTGGATAATACAATATGTATTCCTTTTTGTCTGGCTTCCTCCACTCAGCATAATTATTTTGAGATTCATCCATATGGCTGAAGGTATCTATATATATATATATTTTTTTTTTTCATTGCTGAGTAGCCTTTCATGGTGTAGGTATGCCACAATTTGTTCACTGATTCTCCTGTTGATAAATACTTGGATTGTTTCCAGGGTTTCACCTGTACAAATAAAGCTGCTATGAACACTGACATAGGAGTCTTTATACAGACAGAGGCTTTGATTTCTCTCTTGTAAATACATAGAAGTGAAATGGCTGGGTCACATGGTAGATATATGCTTCACTTTTTGAGAAACTCTTCTTTGTTTCCAAAGTGGTTGTCCATCTGTGAAAATATTCAGCTCTGACAAAGCCATGGTCTGAGAATCCCTGAAATGTCTGTGAAAGCTCTGGCAGGTCTTAAAATTGAGATAAATCCATAATTCTGTCAGTTGAGAGAGAGTTTTTGATCGGCCAGTGTGTTCCAGATACTGTGCCTGATAATGTCGAGTTACCAGCATGGATGAGAGGGAGTCCCTCCTTGGCCCAGTGCTGGAACTTTTCTGGCTAATAGAAGAGGTCAAAAGTCAGACTTCCAGAGGTGCTAAGAGTGGGAATAACACAGAGACAATTCAGAGATTCTGATAATGGCGGGGAGACCCTCCAGGAGGAGTCATTCAGACTGACTTGCAGGGTTGTAGGTGAAGAAAGGGAGAGTGTAGAGGGCTCGTTTGACGAATCTCAACTTTAGCTTATTTCACTTATTCATTAAACACACACATGTATTTTATTTTATTTTTTATTTTTTTAGTCAGCTTCCAAAACTGTATTCACTCACTTGATTATAGAATTATAAAAAGAATATGTTACAGTTAAATGTTCAAAATTCATAACATTTCAGAAATTGGAAAGATCATAGAGATCAAGTGGATGGGTACTTATCAACTTGATCCTGTTAAAATACATATTCTAAATCCCGGGTTCTAGAGTGCGTCCTGAAATTCTCCACTTCTAACAAGCTCTTGAATCATGTTGATGGAGTTGGTCTGTAGACCACCATTTTTTTTTAATTTAATTTAATTTAATTTAATTTTATTTTATTTTACTTTGTCCATTTATTTTCTAAGTTTTTACTTTTTTTTTTTAACTGAAATCCAAGTTAGTTAACATATAGTGTAATAATGATTTCAGGAATAGAATTTAGTGATTCATCATTTACATGTAACACCCAACAAATGTCCTCCTTCATGCCCCTCACCCCTTTAGCCCATCCCCCCCCATCCACCACCCTACCAGCAACCCTGTTGTTTTTCTGTATTTGAGAGTCTCTTATGGTTTGTCTCCCTCTCTGTTTGTATATTATTTTTACTTTTCTTCCCTTATGTTCACCTGTTGTGTATCTTAGATTCACACACGAGTGAAATCATATGATATTTGTCTTTTTCTGACTTATTTTGCTTAGCATAATTCACTCTGGTTCCATCCACGTTGTTGCAAATGGCAAGATTTCATTCTTTTTGATTGCCAAGTAATACTCCACTATATATATATATATATATGATATATATATATATATATATATATGGTATATATATATGTGGTATATATATGTGTGGTATATATATGTGTGTGTGTATATATATATGTGGTATATATATATATATATATATATATATATATATATATATATACCATATCTTCTTTATCCATTCATCGGTTGATGGACATTTGGTCTCTTTCTATACTTTGGCTATTGGCAATAATGCTGCTGTAAACATTGGGGACCATGTGCCCCTACAAATCAGCATACTTGTATCCTTTGGATAAATACCTAGTAGTGCAATTGCTGGGTCATAGGGTAGTTCTATTTTTAATTTTTTGAGGAACCTCCATACTGTTTTCCAGAGTGGCTGCACCAGTTTGCATTCCCACAGGCAGTGCAAAAGTGTTCCCCTTTCCAGGGTTCTTGCCAACATCTGTTGTTGCCTGAGCTGTTAATTTTAGCCATTTTGACAGACACACACATATATTTTAATACTATGTCCTTCAGATATATCAATGAAAAAAATAAAGACCTCTGCCTTCACGTAGCTTACATCCCACTGGGAGAATCACAATAAACAATAAATATAACACATAGGTAAATGATCTGTTAAAAAATGGTAAGTAAGAAGAAACAGAGCAGAAGTGTCGTTAGAAGTGGGGCAGCCAGTTCTAATTTCAAGTGGAAGATAGTCAGTGGGGTATATTTGGGATCTAAATGTAATAGTATATATATTACAACACACATTCTAAAAATATTGCAACGTAATTAGAATCTGGTCTGCAAACCACTCCGAAACCGCCCGGCCTTTGGCTGCTGCATTACACTTTGCAGCCACTAGGGCGCAAATGGGCCATTTCTGAAAAAAATGGGATGAGGGTGGGGGTGTAAGAGAGACTCGGATAATTAGATATACAGCCTCCCCCAGGTGTTCCGCAAGGCCAGCTCCGTTAAAGGCACTGGCAAGGTAGGCTGGAGAGTGTTACTGTGTGTCCTGGGCCAAGACAATATTGCCCTTGGTTTTCCTTCCTTGACACGTCCTTACCCCGCAAGGGGCGGGGGTTGGGGGGTGGGGGGCGGTGGGCGAGCTGAGAAATGAACTTCAGCCTGGCGCTTCGCCACAGGACGCATGTCACAGCTGACTGATGGTGGAGAGAGGTAGACCCGCCGGCCTTGTCTTCTGGCCCTGCAGCGAGATTTTCCGGGAGCTGAAGGAGGATTCCCGCGATTACACTCAGCGCCCTGGGTTTGTACAGAAGCCCCACTAGATGTTTTCCGTTCCCTTGTAATATTTAAGGCATCACCAAGATGTAAGCATTCACCTTGACGTTCGGGTTTCTGGATCCTTCCCACCCCCAGCCTCTGCCAGCAGATCCGTGACCGTTCTTATCTTTTGAACAAGATCCCATCCGGACGCCCTTTCTGGCGCTGAGAGCTACCCGCCTTTTTTTTCCCAGGCAGGAGCTCGGCGAGGCCGGGAGAGCAGTGCGCCGGCCGGGCAGGGGCGCGCACGCGTGGGGCGCCGCTGGTTGCGCATCTGGCGCCAAAGCGCGCCCCCAGCGCAGTGCCCGCCGGGGCCGCGGGAGTGGGTTGGTGCTCCCGAACGTGCGGGGCGCTCTCTCCCCGCGCGGGGGCACCAGAGCCTTCGGAAGTGTCAGGCACTGCGGTGCATTTTCCCAGTTCCCTTTTAAATGACTGCGGAAAAATAGACTCGGAGCCGCAAATGGGAAGGATTCTCAGACAAGGCTTGCGAATGCCCCGCAGCCATCATTTAACTGCACCCGCAGAGCAGTTACGGTTTGTCACCCGACCCTCCCGGATCGCCTCGTTTGTCCCTAGTGAGACCCCGAGGCTCTGCCCGCGCCGGGGCTGCCGGTAGCTGGATGCCTGTCGTGCTCTGGGCAGCCCGGGCGCAGTGCACGCGTTCGCGCACACCCGCGCACACACGAAAACGCGCAAGGTACGGCAGGGGAGCGAGGGCTCGGGGTGCCCCGCGGGGGGGTGGGCATCGCGGGGAGTGAAGCGACGATCTGGGAACGGCTGCATACCGCCAGGCTGAAGGATGAGAGAAAATGACGCGGCGCCACACATCGGACAGGCCAGGGTTGCTGCCGCGCATTTAGGGAACCCAATACGCGTCAGGCGCGCTCCCTTCCCCTCACATGTCTCTGTTTCCCGGGCGTGTGATGCCGGAACACAGCGGGAAAAAGACCCACTTAGAGAGCTAGAGTTGCATTTGGAGACTCCCCTCCCTCTGCAAAAGCACCAACAGGAAGACCCTCCAAAACCACGGATTCCCAAATAGATGGCCCGGAATGGGGGCGGTTATCCTTGGTTACCAATGCTGAACACGTTTTGGTGTTTACAATATTTATTTATTTTTAGGCTAGCTCGCCCTCCCTTTTAGGCAGGATGGGAAAGGAGAACGCAGCGGGGAGGGAGAGGGGAGGGTGGATTCCTATAATAAGAATCAGCGCATTTTTCAGAGCTGAACCGAGGCCGGTTTCCATTTCAAAAAAGGAGACAGCCTCTACTGCGATTGTAGAAGAGACCGCGGTGTGAATTAGGGAAGAGAGGCGTCGAGCGGTGGAACGGTCCATCTCGGAGGTACCTGATCTCAATGCACACACATACAGCGCACACACACACACACACACACACACACACACAGGCGCGCGTCTACCCGGCCAGGATGTGTGCGTGTGTGCGCGTGTATGAACTCCCACATGCTGCTGCTGTCTGCTCCCGGCCAGTGGCATCGATGCTTCCCTCCTCCCCGCTCGCCCCCAGATTCCCCTCCCCTCCCTGTTGCTTTTGTCTGGAGGGTGTTATGGGTTTGTGTGTGTATGAGCGTGTGTGTTTTTGGATTTCAGACTAATTTTCTGGAGTTTCTGCCCCTGCTCTGCGTCAGCCCTCACGTCACTTCGCCAGCAGTAGCAGAGGCGGCGGCGGCGGCGGCGGCGGCTCCCGGAATTGGGTTGGAGCAGGAGCCTCGTTCGCTCCTTCGCTCGCGCTCTCCGCGCTCAGTGCCCGGCGGCAGGAGGAGCCTGCACCCAGGCGCCGCCGGCGGGCGGTAGGCGCCGGAGCCCGGGTGAGCAGCGCGGACGGTGCCCTCCGGCGTCTCGGCCCTCGCTGTCTCCCCCGGGGCTGCCGCGGAGGCTCCCCAGGTGGGACGCGCCGCGCCACCTGCCCGCGCCCCCTGCGCCCAGCGGCCGTGGCGGATTCTGCAGCATCATTAGGGGCCCCGTCGCGGAGCCATCGCCGCCGGCAATCTCCGCGTCCCCCATTCAAGGGTCCTTCGCCCGGCCTGGGCCATGGAATCCTGTCTCGGGAACCCTTGCCCTATCTCCTCTCCCTCGACCTCGGGCTTGGAGAGAGGCGGAGGCACATCGGTGGCCCCGGCGGCGTCAGTGCCATCGAGGGGCAAGTTGATTTCTGGGGCCGGAGCTGGGCATTCATCCATCCACAATCCCCTGGCTGGGGTCAGGGTGGGGGTGCCGCGAGCGCGCTTTCGTAAGGGGTCCTGCCCTCAGTCTTAACGCGTGTCTGTTTGTTCTCAGCCCCGAGGTGCGTCCCGGATTCCAGTGCGCGTCTAGCAAGAAGCCTGCGTCCCGGGGAGTGCCGGCAGCGCCGCCGGCCGGTGCTCGGCGCGCCGGGCCATGCAGCGGCGGCCGCCGCGGAGCTCCGAGCGGCGGTAGCGCCCCCTGTGAGGCGGCCAGGGATGCCCCGGCCACTGTGAACGGTGCCGCCCGCCAGGACACGCTCAGCCCCGGCCACTGTAGGCTCTGCGCGCCCGCTACAGACACCGGGGCGAGGGAGCGGCGAGCGCGGCACAGGCCGCCCAGCAGGGGCAGGGGAAGCCGGCCGGTGCAGCGCGGGGACACGTACTCAGTCTGACTCGGGCTGGCACTGGAGGCTAGGGATGTCGTCCTGGACGAGGTGGCATGGACCCGCCATGGCGCGGCTCTGGGGCTTCTGCTGGCTGGTTGTGGGCTTCTGGAGGGCCGCTCTCGCCTGTCCCACGTCCTGCAAGTGCACCGCCTCTCGGATCTGGTGCAGCGACCCTTCTCCGGGCATCGTGGCGTTTCCGAGGTTGGAGCCTAATAGTGCAGACCCTGAGAACATCACCGAAATGTGAGTTACCGGTGCTCTTTCTCTTTTCTTCACTCCTGGTACCTCGGGCTGGGGCTGGCCAGACGTGTCTGTCGGGGCGTGGATGTTGTCTCAAGTCTGGGGAGAAGTCAGACATCGGAGATGCAGGGCTGGGCCATCTGTGGGTTACCTGTATCTCTGGCTTGGGGCTGCTAACGCGGGGAGAAGTGGACAGTTGAAAATAAGTTTTAAGTATACTGTATGTGTCAATAACATAAATATGTATATTCTTTGCGGGAAGGGATTCCTTATACACTGTATTTCAAAGCCCTGCTGGGTGTGCTTTATAGGCTTTCCGTATGCAATAACTTAGTTTTGGATATTTTTGTTTCATAAGGTGCTATGTGTATGTTGTATTAAGAGAAGTTCCAGTAATATTTACTGGAAGGGGGGGTTAAAAATAATGAACTTTTTGAAATCTGTTGAAGTAGCTCAGTCTCTCCCTTAACATCTTTCTCTGAGGTTTGGAGTTCACCAAGTTCCTTTTTCATTTTGTATATCAGATATGGCTTAGGAGATGGCATCCAGAGCGGCCTTGAAAATGGTCTGTAAGAGAAGAAGTTCTGAGTGTTGAAATGTGCTCTCTTGAAAGGGAAAATGTGCTCGTGGGAAGCCTAAAAGCCTGGTCTGATTTAATTTGGACCCGACTTCCCAGAGATAAAATTTTGAGACCATTTGGATTATAAATCTTAATTGCCCATTGAATAGTGTCCTGGGACCAGGTTGGATGATAAAGCAGGGTGTAGTACTTTGCGACGGACCCCTGTGTCCCTGGACATGTTTGAGCTTGCCCCGGGGCTAATGGGGAAGCAGAATTGTATATTTCGGTCCTCCCTGTGACAAGTACATTACCAAGTGGGGATTCACCAGTGCTTTCTCCAGCATTTCCCTGTCACCTCTCCTAGAGGTGTACCTTCCCCCACAAGGGGGATGCCATTACCGGTATTTCACTGGCATGGGATTTTATTCATTCTTGCGGAGGGTTGTAAGGCAAAGTTTCTCCCAGTTTTCCTTACGGTGTGTTTGATGTTAAGATAGGCAGCCCAAAAAGTAGGGCTTGGGCTGTGGCCTTCCGGTTGGCGAGTGCGCATGCTTTTTTTCCTCCCCAGAAAATGCACGCCTGGTTTCTGCCAACGTAGTTGACTGAGATAACCTGTTTTTTAATGTAAGTAAGAGACCTTCCTGGCCTCTGTTGTTCGTTCTGCTGGTGATGCTCACGTTATAAGGCTAGGGCAGAAGGAAATGACAACAGCACAGAGGGGAATGTGCAGGCCTAGCAGAGCTGAGATGTGCTGGGAGCAACCAACTGTCAGGCTGCATCCAGGATGCTGGGATTTTTTTTTTTTTTTTTTTTTTGGCAAGGATTGGAGCAGGCAGTGCCGGAGAGGGTGTGTAGGGCCCCAACTGTGCTGGCCCTGGTTCGCCTGGTCAAAGTGTCTGTGGCCTTTTATCAGGATCTGTGTCTCTTTCACGAGATGAGATGTCAGCAGTCAGATGGAGGAAGCCATATGGAATTCAGAGCCCTTCGGACTATTTTGAGACCAGGGGGAGTGTGCCTTGATACAGTCAGACGTCTTGTTTTGTTGTTTTTAAATTCTGTATTAGAGGATGCATGTATGATGAAGAAGGATAGGAGATAGGGCCCATCATTTTCACTGTAACATTTTTTTCCACTTTAATATTTTTAAAGCCATCATCGGAGAAAAGGAAAATAAAACTCTTTAAATTAAAAAAAATGTCATTTAAACCTTCATGGTCTTGGCTGCCTGGTATTTATATTTATGCAATCAGTGGACTTGAGTTGAGCTTTCTTATATCAGTTCTCATAATTGCTAATTGCTGTTGTTTCTTTTATAGCTGATGGCAGGTTCCTATTTTCCGGCTTTAAAAAAATTGATTCTTTTTTTTTTTTTTTTTTATTTACTAAAGTGTTTGTCAGTTATTCTTTCAGTGGCGCTCCTCATTTCTACTGTTATTTTTTTTTCTTTTGATGTGAAGATCCATCGAGAGTGAGAGTTGGGAGGTGTGTAGGGTGAGTGTTTGGGATGGAGAATTTACGCTCCTTAGTGACAGTAATGGGGCTGGTAGATGTGTGTTCTGAGAAAAAGTCCGTATCTCAGCTCTGTCCCTCAGCTTTGTTTGAGCCCAGCCGGTTTGTTCCCTGACGTCCTGTAAAATGTATTGAAACCCTTGTTTAGGAAGCACTTCGTATCATTATTTTGAGTTCTGCTGTTTTGATATCGAAATGGACTTGCTTCACTGTCATCCATATATGACTCCATCTGGCTCTTTTTCTTACGTAGTAATATTTGCTTGAACAGCTTTTAAATTCTTGGCCAGTGGATACCAGCTCCAGTTGGAACCAAATTACACATTTTTTTTTTACTTTGTTATTAGACCCAATGGTATTCCTGAAATAACCTGTTTTAAAGTTCCAGTTTAATGGTGCTTAGCTGAAATTTTATGTTTCTAGTTTTTTAAATAGGGGAAATGTAAATAAACTGTAATTAGAACTTGCTGAAGCCACGGTTTACTGTATCACTTAAAAACGGTATATCACTCAATGTCTATATATTTCGGGGAAATTACCCCACTGTGCTTTTTTAGGATTCAGAGAGAGCCCATTGGTAGAACATTCTAAAACCATATGCATGGGATTTTATTTTCTGTTTCTATGTGCATATTTTAGGCCCACCTGACATTTTGTTTTAGAGTCATTGTTTGAGCCTGTTTTATCAAAAATTCTCCTAGCATAGTGTCTGTCTCATACTCTTGTACCCATCGACACGATATCTGGATCCCTCTCCCTGTCTGTAGAGATGCATCACACCTGCCCAGGATCACACAGATGCTAGGTGCCAGCTTCTCTTACTCTGAGATGGTTATCCCAAAGCAGTGCTAGATTAAACTTAAAAACAGTACCATTGCCACACAGAAGTGGAATTCAAGAGTAAAGCCTACTGTTGGAATTATGTAACTGGCCATTGAGGTCTCTGTAGTATCGAGTGCGAAAATGCTCTCTAAAGGACAAGTTGTGTCTCACCCAAGTGATAAAAGGCACGGTTAAAACAGATCGCACTTTTCTATTTTTATTGTGGTCAAAAACACCTAAAACAAAATTTGCCACCTTAATCATTTTAAGTGTAACATTCACTGGTGTTGAGTGCTAAATACATTTACATGGTCGTGAAAGGGGGGCATGCATTCTCATATTGCTTATATTTTATAGACATCAGTGATGGCCTTTTTTCCTGAATTTCTTGGGTGTTAGTTTCTGATTTGGGGGTCATATTTGGAGACAAGTCTAACATTTTTCCTCTTAGTGCAACATAAATAGAATTTGCAGCTTCTGCTGCCAGAGCCTCTATGTGCAATAAATTGTTGGCTTGGTTAAGTGACTGTAATGTTATGTCATTAATACATTGATTTTGGCCCCCTCACCTTAGTAAGCTTTTCCACCGCAATTAATTGCACTAAAAACAAGAATCCTGGCATTCGCAAGCATTCAGTGACAGGCATCAGTTTTCATTAGTCTGATGTTTACCTTTCAGCCCCTCCACGGGGGGGTTCTAGAACTTTGGATTGTGCTTTCCGCGCATTTAAGGGCCACAGAGTAAGTTTTGAGTGTGGTTACATAAGCCACACTGGACTTGTTAATAAATAAGGCATTCTAATTTACATCATTCATTATTTAACACAACTTGCAAGCAGCAGTTGAAAACGCACTGTCTTCCCAGTGAAGGTACTTACAGAATTCACCCCAGCAAGACAATGTGGAGCCTTCTTAGTTTCCTATCTTCAATCTCTGCGTTAAGGAGGTTTTTCTTACATTGGGTAAAACAATTGAAAAGTGCCTTGACCCTCCTGACCCTACTTTCTCTCCCTCCGCCCCCCCACCCATCACCTCTCATTGACTATACAGGAAAATGTGTTTGATTTTTTTTTTTTTCTTCTCCGAAAAGTGATATTTCCTTATGGGAATCCAGAGTACTCGAGTGAAGGGAAGGGCCTGGGTTATGTGTTATTACAAGCAAGTAATGGGAAGTTGAGATAATGTGGTCACAGTTCCCCAGAGCTGAGTTTAGTTCTGTTTAAAATCTTTCACTGTTTCTATCCCATAAACCTCTGTTTGTGTCTGCTTCAATATTCCCTTGTAAAGACGTTTTTCTAAGCTGAAAAGTTGGCCGGACAGCTAAGAATTGAGGTCTCTTTCTCCCTAGGAACATTCTGTATGATCTCTTTGACTATATCTGGGTCGTCAGAGTATAAAACCTAGAGTTTTTGTTCAGCTGGGGAAGGGGAATTCCTTTCTTTTTTTGTTCTTTTCCTTTCTGTATGTTTCTGTTTCTGTTTCTGTTTTTGTTTTTGATTTTTTTTTTTTTTTTGGCCTTTGGTACGAAGCAAGTGCCATGTTTTAACTCATTGCTCATCTTGGCTGTTAGGGAAAGAAACACTATTAAACCACTATTGAGTGCCACACGCTGACATTCAACCCTCCAGACTAACTTACCACTTCTCTAGAGAGCTCCTTGTGGCTTCAAACACCATAGGGTGGAATGCGGCATTGAACCTGCTGCCCCTTGGTGCGATGCCAAATTCTGGTTCCTCTTGATGTTTATAAATCCACTGGATGATTTTTTGGGAGAGATCATTTAGAAGGGCGCATGTTTTCCTCATTTGGTATGTGTGAGAGAGAGAAAGGCAGAGGAAAAAACTGAACCTGGGGTTAATAGCCGATTGACCATTTTCATAATCTACTTGGTCTAACTGGTTTAAAACACAAATCCCACCCCCAGGTGGCAGGGGTCTGAGCCCTGCAGTAGCCTGATAATTTCCACCCTACATTTGATTGCTGATCGATCTCCATTAAAGAAGGCAAAGATCTCACATAATCAGGGTGCCTTCTTACCACTTTGGTCTCTGGGCTGTCAAAGGGACTGGGGAGTCAGTAAATATTGATCTGGAAGATGAAGGAGTGAGTGCTTGTGACGGTTATGAACCTGGGAAGAAAAGTCATGCATAGGTACTGAGTTAACCTGTTTGTTTGTTTGTTTATTTAAAGACCCGGATATCACAGAGAGTTGGAGTCAGCAGTGACTTGATCTTGAAGCAGCCCCTTACTATCTGGGCGTGAGCCTGTCAGATGTAAACTGAGGGTTTTGGATTCAGTGCTCAGACAAGTGTCTCCTGGCCCTGAAGTTCATGAAGCTTCGGTGGCAGAGATAATGTGGTTTATACATCGGTTATGAAGTGAAGGGTCATGTGAGAATCTGATGGCCTTTGGTGACACTGTCACATGTGCGTGTGTTGGTGTCTGCTCTCAATTCCCCAAAGCATGTCTCTTCAAATGTGAGCCGCTAGTAAGACTGGTGGCACGTTAGTGCTGGGCTGCTGAGTCCAAGGTCACACACAGGGTCACTCAGAATTGGTACCACAGAAGGAGAAGGGTCCCAGGAATGCTCTGCTCTGGCGCTCTCAGCACAAACCAAGCCAGTGAAGAGTCTAAGGCCATGATATGTTAAAGACATCGTGGGTCCGGAAGCTCCTTCCCCCAGCGTCCAAAGGAAGTGCCATGGCCTTTACTTTGGTGGACCTCCCTTCTCTTCTGCACCCTTGATTGAACCTAACCCCAGCCCACCATTTGAGAAAGTGTCAGAGATGTGAAGAGAAGCATAGTCTAGCCAAGTCTGTGCAAAGCTGTCTCTACTAGAGACAGAGCAATTAAAAAGTGTGTGAGCTGTCGATCTCAAAGCAATGGCCTCATCTTCACATGGGAAGAAATGCATTTTCTGTTTAGATGACTGTGTTTTGTTTTTGTTTTTTAAATTTCGAGCCTTCCTCATCTGTAAGCAATTCATACATGAAAGTCCAGCTGCAGAGAAGAGCCTTCATGAATTGGCAGCAGTGAGGGATGCTAACCCATCTTGGCAGGTTGGGTGTGGAAGGAGGGCAGAGCACACGCTGCAGAATGAAAGTTGCTGCCCTGGGAGTCTTGGCCACAGTCAAGGGTGGTTATAAGTGGAGGACCCCACAGCCCTTTATACAAAGTCTGTCTTAGCGCCTATGAAAGACCTGTGGCCAGAGCATGCTTATTCTTTCCTGCCCTTTTTTTTTTTTTTTTTTTTGCCCCTGACTTCTCTTTGCCCCAAGATTGATGGCTGAGCTCAATGACTGAGCCATTGAGCAAGCTTAAGGATTGCCGACTCCCATCTAGAATTCATTCTGCTACCATTCTGTATGTTGTCCATGGCCTGCACTGAGACATAACTCTAGATTCAGTAAAGGTTTCTCTCCAGGGACCTGGAAGTCTCCCTCCAGACATCTGCTTATTTAGGTCTGAAGTAGGTGAGAAGGTCTTGAGAGCCTCAGAGGGACTGTCAGGTTGATTGGCTTGTCCAGCCCTCTCTGGTGGAGCAGGATATAATTCGGGATAGAATCTTAGCCAGTGTCTCGTTTAGGCCTCTGTCTGCTCAGCCCCACTTGCCCAGATTTGGCCTCAAGAGCACAAGCAATTTTGAGGCAAGTGTAGAGATTCACATAAAAGGTCACAAGTTAAAGGGCATGGCAGTGGGAAGGAAGTGGAGTGGGGCTTCACCCCCTGTCTTTGTCCTGCTGTCCATCACCATTTCTACATGCACCATGTGTTAGACTATCAAGACATCAATGATTTGTGTATTCCTTGGGAATACAGCATCTTCTAGTATAGGATAAAGATGATAATAATCACACACCACCCAGAGTCTCTTTTCTTTAAAAAAAAAAATTTTTTTTTTACATTTATCTATTTTTGAGAAACAGAGTGAGACCAAGTGTGAGTGGGGGAGGGGCAGAGAGCTGGGGAGACACAGAATCGGAAGCAGGCTCCGGGCTCTGAGCTGTCAGCACAGAGCCCGATGCGGGGCGGGGGGCGGGGGGGGGGGTCTCAAACCCACAAACTGTGAGGCCAGGACCTGAGCCGAAGTTGGACGCTCAACGGACTGAGCCACCCAGGCGCCCCAGAGTCTCTTTTCTATTGCAGATAAAGACCTATTGCTATTCCATACCCCATGCTTGCCTAGAATGTTCACATCCAAACAATCCTCTAGACACACAGACACACATACCAGGACTCTCTTTGTCTATGTGTCTGTGAAGATACAAGTGTGTGTATAAAACACCAGGTGTGGTCCTTTCAGACTTAATTATCTTGAATTGTAAAATTTTCCTAATAATTGAGGATTTACTTCTTTTTTTTTTTTTAATTTTTTTTCAACGTTTTTTATTTATTTTTGGGACAGAGAGAGACAGAGCATGAACGGGGGAGGGGCAGAGAGAGAGGGAGACACAGAATCGGAAACAGGCTCCAGGCTCTGAGCCATCAGCCCAGAGTCCGACGCGGGGCTCGAACTCACGGACCGCGAGATCGTGACCTGGCTGAAGTCGGACGCTCAACCGACTGCGCCACCCAGGCGCCCCGAGGATTTACTTCTTTAAACCACCTGGACTTTCTTTCCCCCCCTTTTTCTGCTGAGATAGAACTGACACTTCAGGTTTCAGGTGTTCAATGTAATGATTTGGTATTTGCATGTGTCGTGGAGAGATCACCACCCTAAGTCTGGTTAGCATCCATCACCACACATCGTTATGCGTATTTTTCTTGAGAACTTTTAGGATCTATTCTCTTAGTAACTTTCAAATAGACGCTACAGTATTATTAACTGTACTCACCGGGCTCTACATTACATCCCCACCCAGAGTTTTAATTTTGTTTTAATCATTCTGGGTTTCTCTGGATGAGGACCTGAGTGAAGTAGTAAGAGGTTAGTTCTTTGGTTCCCTTGGCCAGAGACCCGTTGTGTCCGTCCTCTGTGATCAGTTCTCAACATAAACAAAATAATCAGTGAGGCATTTGGGGACAGTTGCTACAGGAGTGTGATTTTAAATCAAAAGACAGTGGACTTTTGGTTTTTAGCCTCTGAAACAGAATGCAGTCTAAAAAAGGTAGGTAGGCTCTTCTGAACTTCAGTTTTGGTCACCAAAGTTGTGTCCGCTGCATGTGCCACAGAGTCCCTTCCTGCGGGGTGGCAGAGGGACCTGTGGCCGAGTTCTCTGACCGTTGCCTGCTCGCTTCCCATCGCAGGCCTCGGTTGATTGATGTGTGAGCGTGTATGCAGCGGCGGGCGGTGCTGGGCGAGAGGGAGCCTGCTGGGGTGGCCTCTGTGTTCTCGGGTAGGGCTCGACACATTTCTAGTCTGCTCCCGGGTTCACTCCAGAGCACCTCAGCTGCCACCCCAGGCTCAGCGTTGGGGAAGATTCTGCGCCTGGACTGCTTGCCTTGCCTTCTTGCTTGGGCTTTTTCCCCTTGTCACTCTTCTTTCTCCTTCTGTTTCCAGTGGTGGTTCTCATTTCCTTCCCCCGCGGAGGGCAACAACCACGCATGCACGCTCACGCACACGTACACGCACACGCACACGCCCCCTCAGGCAGGCACCTGGCCGCAAAGCCCTTTTAATGGGCTGTCAAGAAATCTTGGGTTGCAGGGCCTGTGGGTGGACCATCACCATTCCCACTGAACCTGGCGCGACAAGCTTAACACAGGCGGACAGGTGGCAGCGTGCAGGTACCTGGGATAACTGGAAGGAGCCCTGGGCGGCGAGGTGGGGTGTGGGTTTCATATCCACACTCTCGTGTCCCCCGGGGGAGCTGAAAAAATCAGAACATGCATATAAAGGGCAGGTGTTCTGATCAGACGCGAACATGTGGATTCGTTGATGTAATTACTAAAAAGTACAGGTGGACCAGTACATGTTGAGTAAGCTGTCCCTGGTGGGGGGAAAAAATCATCATTTTCTGCCTATAGTGCCGCAGAACCTTCCTCCCTGCCGTGCTTACTCTCTACCCATGTGCCATGTGTGCTGGTGTGGTGTTTGTAAAATGCTGATCTCATTATGTCACAGCTTTTTTTTTTTCTTTAAATTTTTAAAGTTTATTTCTTTATTTATTTCGAGAGAGACAGAGAGAGAGAGAGAGAACACAAGCAGGGGAGGGGCAGAGAGAGAGGGAGAGACAAGAATCCCAAGTAGGCTCCAGGCTGTCAGCACAGAGCCTGACATGGGGCTCAAACTCACGAACCACGAGATCATGACCTGAGCTGAAATCTAAAGTCAGATGCTTGACTGACTGAGCCACCCAGGTGCCAGGGTGTCACGCCTTATGACTGCCCTGTGGCTCCTCATGTCTCTTAAAGACCAAAGTTGGTTGTTGTTTGGTTTTTGTTATTTAGTAACAAAACAAAACAAAACAAAAAAAGCCAAACACCAATCCAGATCGTCATTACGTTGCTGTATAATAAGGCATAGAGCAATCATGTGGACCCAAATACGCAGATCAGCATTAGGTTGTTTTCTACACCAGTAGATCTGTAAAGGAGTACAAATTATAACTGGAAGCTTGTTTGGTGATCTTGGAATTAGAGCAAGGGCACTTCATTCTGCATTTAAAATGTTAAATGGCATTAAGCTAAGCTTGCCCAAGGCATCTATCTCCATAATGGGATCGCCTTCACAAAGGGAATGCAGAACTTGAAGTACTTTGGCCCGGACCTGTGTCCCCTGGATGGACACTCCTTTTTCTCTCCTTCATTTACTGCCCAGCACCAATGCTGAGTGACACATTTTTTCTTTGGAAAGGTTAGTGCTTTCAGCCAAGCTAGCTCAAGCCTGGGAACCGTTCAGATTCTTTACAGTGATTTTTACACCTCTTTTCTCTGAAATGCATTAACTTTATTGTATGAAATTTTATTAGCAATTAGCCTTTTTTTTGTTGTAAGTTTATTTATTTATTTTGAGAGAGAGACAGCACGAGAGGGGGAGGGTCAGAGAGAAAGAGAGAGAATCCCAAGCAGGCTTGCACTGTCGGCACATAGCCCCAGGTGGGGCTCGATCTCAGGAACCTTGAGACCTGTGCTGAGATCAAGAGTCAGAATCTTAACTGACTGAGCCACCAGGAACCCCAGGAATTAGCTTTAAAACATTTTTTTTTACATTTATTTATTTTTGATAGACAGAGAGAGACAGAGCACAAGTGGGGGGAGGGGCAGAGAGAGAAGGAGACATAGAATCGGAAGCAGGCTCCAGGCTCCGAGCTGTCAGCACAGAGCCTGACGTGGGGCTGGAACTCACAAACCTGATCGTGTACTGAAGTCGGACACTTAACTGACTGAGCCAACCAGGCGCCCCAGGAATTAGCTTTTTTAAAGTAATACATGAACATGATAAGAAATGCAGTCAGTACAGAGAAGTGGGTCATGAAAAGTTAGTCTTCTGTTGCGGACTACAACTCTCTAATCTCTCAGCTTCCAGAAACAGTCTACTCACATACATGAGTGCATATATATGTCTTTTTTTTTTGTTTGTTTATACACAGATGAAGGCATGCTATACCCACTGTGCTGCATGTTGGTGTTTATTTGCTTAACGCTGTATCTTGAAAATGTTTCTGTATCAGCACATGTATACCAGTCTTGTTTTTTTCACAGCAACACAGTAATCCATTGAATGAATAGGCTGCTCTTTACTGAACCAGCCTCCTTTTGAATAACCTTGTCTACAAACTTCTTATACACATGCATGATTTTATTGATAGGAAAATTCCTAGAATTTGAACTGCAGGGACATTTGCAAAGATGTTTGTGACTTTGATAGATAGTGACGGAGGCGTCTTGCAAAGAGATGACACTCTTTCATTCTGCCATTCAAACTGGAAGCACCTGTTTTTCTACAACTCAGCCAATACTATTTGTTACCGAACCTTTTGACCTTTGCCTGAGCAGTAGGATTCACCACTGTTTTATTTCACAATTCTGTAATTATGTTCCAGGTTGAAAGTCTTTTTACATGGAGTAAGTCATTTGGATTTCTTTTTCAGTGAACCCTGTTTGTCATATCCTTAGGTGTTTTCTTTTTCTGTTAGGTGGGTGGCCTTCTCAAAAAATGGATTCATAAGACCTATTTAACAAAAAGAAAATGTGTATGTTGCCCGATGTTTTGCTTGTCTTCTGATGTTGGTGCTGGTATTTCTTCTTCTTCTTCCTTTGGTAAAACAATTAAATTCTTTTTGTAGTAAAATTTATTATTTCCTTTATGGCTTCTATGTTGTAAATGTGGCTGCAAGTTTTCCCCTCTCTGAGAGTATAAAATAACTCCATATTGTCTTTCGCTCCTTCATACTTTTATATTTAAAGCTTGGCTCCATCTGGATTTTCAAAGTGTAAGGAGAGAGGTAGCAAAAAGTGTTTTCTTATTTTTTCAAGATAGCTGATCAGCCAATCAGGTCTCTTGACACTGTAGATATATAATTCTACTGTTCCGTCAGTAATTTCAACTAAAGATTTAGGCCATTTGGGGATATATCTTATTCTGTTAATCAGCCTGGCTGTTTTTTATTACTGAACTTTTTATCTCCTGAAGCTTTATATTATTTTTTTTTTCTATTTGAAGTATTAGTCTCACTCACTAGTCTTTTCTTTCAGACTTTTCAGTTATTTTTGTATGATAATTTTTCCGTAGGAATTGCTTGCCTAGCTCTCCCCACATTATATTGGTGTTATATATATATATATATATATATTTTTTTTTTTTAAGTTTATTTATTTATTTTGAGAGAGAGCATGAGAGTGTGAGTGGGGGGGGGGTGCGGAGAGAGAGGGGAGAGAGAGAGAGAGAGAGAGAGAGAGAGAGAGAGAGAGAGAGAATCCCAAGCAGGCTTCACACTGTCAACGCAGAGCCTGACAAAGGGCTCGAACTCACCAATTGTGAGATCGTGACCTGAACCAAAATCAAGAGTTGGAAGCTTAACCGCCTGGGCCACACAGGCGCCCCTATATTGGTGTTTTAAATTAAGATAGCGTTAACATTGATATGTTTAAACAATCTTAATGAGTCTTAAAAGCCCTGCATCCTCTAGCCTCATTTCTTGCCTTTCCCTTTCTTTAGCGAGACACTCCAGCCTCTCAGGGCTTTCAGTACCCCTAATGGAGCTATACTTTTACTTGACTCCCAGGTTTCACACTGGCCGGCCTCTCTGCCTAAGACACCTTTCCCCTGCCTTCTGTCTCTGGCTAAATTCCTCTGCCTCCCTGCCTCTGGGCTGTGTCCCCACCGTGTGCTTTTAAAACCTCCTGGGTTCCCGGGGCGCCTGGGTGGCGCAGTCGGTGAAGCGTCCGACTTCAGCCAGGTCACGATCTCGCGGTCCGGGAGTTCGAGCCCCGCGTCGGGCTCTGGGCTGACGGCTCGGAGCCTGGAGCCTGTTTCCGATTCTGTGTCTCCCTCTCTCTCTGCCCCTCCCCCGTTCATGCTCTGTCTCTCTCTGTCCCAAAAATAAAAAAAAAAAAAAAAATTAAAAAAAAAAATAAATAAAACCTCCTGGGTTCCCAACCCAGAACAGGTCACTTAGCAACATAAATGCTTGCCTGGCTACCCTTCCATACACACCGGTAGAATCTTAGCTACTTGAAGGCGAGGGCCACGTGGAGCTTGGTCACGCTCTTCCTTCCCCAGCGCCCAGTACGCTGCCCCGGACCTCCACATCACACACGCACACGTGGATACACACATGCATGTGCTCCTCCGAGTATCTATCACTGAGAATTCCAAACAAGAAGATGTACTAGCTATTCTTTGGGCCATCAACAGGGAAATTTCTAGACATGACTTTTTAAAATCTTCAGGTTAAGATGTTTGTTGAAATAAGGAACCTTTCTGGAATTAAATAGCACATCGTTGGTTCATGCACAGTAAAAAAAAAAAAAAAAAAAAATCAATTCACTGTAGAGACATAGCATAGCTAGCTGGAAAGGAAGAAAGGCAGAGGTTTGATGAGGGAGTGTCCAACAGGAAGGAAGGACAGCGAAGAGATGGGAGGATGAGGGCAAGCGGATGAGCAGAGATGCACGACAGGCCGGCTCAACACCAGAGGCAAATTCAGGGAAAAGGAATCGTTCGAGGGACATCTGATCTCCAGCAAACAAATAGATCTAATGAGAAGGATTTGTGCTTTTTCTGTTGTGTAATGGCTAATAATGGCCATCCCTGTGGTTCAATTGCACTTATCCCTGTGACTGCATTTATGGCGGGGGTTCTCTTACAAAGCGATTCTGGTGTGAGATTGCAGATGTGATTTATCCTTCTTGTATCGTGGATGGTAGAGGCTGTTCATTTTTCTTTCTTTTTAAAAGAAATTTTTTTAACGTTTATCTTTGAGAGAGAGTGCAGGCAGGGGAGGGGCACAGAGAAAGAGAGAGAGAGAGAGAGAGAGAGAGAGAGAGAGAGAGGGTCAGAGAGAGACACAGAATCTGAAGCAGGCTCCAGGCTCTGAGCTGTCAGCACAGAGCCTGATGTGGGGGTCAAACCCACAGACTGTGAGATCGTGACCTGAGCTGAAGTTGGATGCTTAACGGACTGAGCTACCCAGATGCCCAGAGCTGTTCGTTTTTCTTAAAGAACTGCAGACATCAGGAGTGTAAAAAGAGAAGTGTGTCAGGCCCAGTTTAATGTACCATCTGATACATGCATTTTTGTGCCATCGCAATCAAGGTGCATTGGGCTAATCCTGTGAATGTTTCGTGGGGCTTCCTTTATATTTATGATAATTAACACTATCAGGCATCTTGAAATTTTGATAGTTGTTTGCAAAACTGGTCATAAAACAACTGATAGACATATGAGATTGGGAGGCTTTTAAAAATAGACTGGAGAAGTATATAGGTGAACAGATTGTGTTGAATAATCCAAAAAGATAATTCCCCCTTGAGATAAATAACATCCATTTATTTATGTTTACACGATGCAGTATGTTCATAATATACATACAAATGAAAATAGTTTAGACTCCGTGTGTATTTTGAAAGTTAAATTTTTAAAAAGGAGTGAGCATTATGGAACCCACACATAATGTTTAACTCTCATGAGAAATGTCTCAGTTTTGGTTGAGTCACTGGCTCTGCTGCTAAGCCTGGGTGACCCTCTAGGATTTCACTTACTAGCCATTTCATTTATTCTTTCCTGAAATTGCTCTCTCACCCATCAAGAATGTCTTCTGGTGCATTCAGGGCACTCCTGGGCTTTGATTTCCCTCAGTCTACCTTGGAATCTATCTTTCCTTTCCTTTCATTGTATCTTATATCTGTGTACAGCTCAGGGGACAATAGATATCCTGTTGACAGAGTCATCTTTTCCCAAGGATGGCTGGACAGGAGGTCAACATTGAACTCTTTGTACGTACATGTGTTGATTGGCTGATCAACTCATTCATTTATTTAGTCAATTAGTCAGTCAACAAATAGATTTTGAACATGTCCTCCCCACCAGGCATTTTTCTGGGTCTTGGATAACAAGACTTAAGCCAGCTGCTTCTATTTATATGGCCCATTGAAAGGCATTAGTGGGGGTCCTCAGTCTGGTCACCCCCTTCCTTCTTTCTTGAAGCCCTGTAGGCAGTCTAGCCTCCATGTCAGAACTCCATCTACACCAGCACAGACAGCAGCCTCGGACCTCCCCCTAGCCACACACTGCTGTGCCTAGGGTTGTGCACACCATCAGGAGGACAGTCCTGTGGAAAAGGCCTGCACAGGCTTTGGGAGTAGATTCAGGGTCTTTGGGTAGGGAATTCCAGAATCCTACTGAGTCAGCAAGGAAAGGCGTAGGAGCATCCTGTAGACTCACTGCCTCATATGGAGGAAGTTGGACTGGAGGGACCACCAGAGAGAGGACCACTAACGTGCCTGGACACTGCCCAGAGCTAACGGAAAGTGCCGGCTGGGCCTCTGCCTTGAGTGTCTGAGCTCTGCATCAGCGTAGGTTTGGGCTGTGGTGATGGTCTGGAATAGAGGAGGCGCAGTGCTTATGCCTTGGGGCTGTGTAGCGGGGTAGGCAGGCTATCCAGACAGCTCTTCTCACTGCTGTGCTCCCTCTCTTCAGGGAAGTTCTCCAGCACCGAGCTCCATGTTTCCAGTAAGCACAGCACATAGAGATCCCCTGCCCCCTGACCATATTATAAGCATTGTGCTATCACAGACCCAGACAGACCAGGAGTGCACAGATCTGTCCCTGGCAGTTAATGGGGATTGCTAAATGCCAGTAGCTATCCGTTTCCACCTTTCTTTCCCATACGGAGTTTTTTTAATTTCCCCTGAAAGGTCTAAATCTGAATGTAGTGTTCGAAGAATCAGCTCATTATGGCTGAATTATTATTATTATTATTATTATTATTATTATTATTATTATTTAGTGGAACCCTAGGAAGATCCTGGGATTCTGAAAACTATGTCTAAAATGTTCCTTTCCTCATTATTTCTTTTCGTGAATTGAAAAATCACTGAATATGTCTATTGCCGTGTGTATAGGAGGAAAGACAAATTAATGTTTCATTTTCTTTGGGTGTTGGTGTAGGGGAGGGATGCTGGTTGGGAGGCTGGATAGCTTGGTGGGTTGAGACCCCCGCCCTGTGAAGCTGATCTGCCCCTGCTACTTTGGATAATTTACTAAAGCTTTGTCTCAGTTTTCCCATCTGTAAAAGGGGACAATAATAGAATATCTCTCATCAGATTTCTGTGAAGTTAAAATGAGCAGACGCATGTAAAAGGTTCATACCAGTGCCTAACACATAGTAAGAGCTTGGCTATTAGTTTTTATTTGGCGTGGCTATGCTGGATTGTGTTCTGAAGGAGAGTAAACTCTGTAGGGCTGGGGGCCGTAGGAAAATCTGCCCTGGCGGGGTGGGGGTGGGGGGGAACTGGGCAGGCACTGGGGTTAAGAGGGCAGAGGTGAAAGGGCGTTGGTTCCCTTTTGCTTGTTTGCTATTACTCTCCTGTGTGGGACCTGGCGCACTCAGCTGATTGAGACATTGACCATTTGTGTGCGGAGCAATCCCTGGTCAGTTTTAGCCACAGGTCATTCAGGTCATGGTCTTTGTTCTGCAACTTTGTTTTGTTGCAGAGTCTTGGTCCATTTTATGTATTAGGCTGTTTGTAACAGGCCCCCTGGAGTCTGGAGGTTATCAGTTAGTTTGTAATTCGTTTTCTCTTTTAACTGTCTCTCTTATTCTTTAATTGTAAAGCCTTTACAAAACGTCTTTTGAAAACTTGTGGTGAAATCCACCTAACGTGAAATTTACTATGGTAACCATTTTTTGACAGGTATATTTCAGTGGCATAAGTTCATTCGCAAGGTTGCACAACCATTACCCTGCCCATCTCCGAAACCCTTTTCTTTTGCAAAACTGTAACTCTGTACCCATTAAACAAACTCCCACCCCGCCACCCCCCCCCCCGGCCCCCGCAGCTCCAGGCAACCTCCTTTGTGCTTTGGTCTCTTGTGAATTTGTCTACCGTAGGTACCTCAGAAATATCCATCCTTTCGAATGGTGATACCATCCTTGGATTAAAGTTTTTATGAGAGATTTGTTTGGGATTTTTAGATGCACTCACACTTCCTTTCTGCAAAATAGCTTCTCTTTATTGCCGCCTTACACAGCCACTTATGACTGGGATCCCTTTTCAGAAAAGCAGCATCTTTGTAGTTTCACTCCAAAGAAAGTAATCTCTAACCTTCTATAAAAATGGACTAAAGGTTAACATGTGAAGTGAAACTAGTGAAGATAAAATTGGAAGTGTTGCTCTCCTTACTCCCACAGCCTATAAATGTTGGATGAAAAATTGTGCCAAAATCAAAACAGACCTTCACACAGAGATCCTAAAATTTTACCACTTGAAACATTCTCTTTTCTTGATGTTATGCCTGATGCTCATTTTTCTCGGTGCCGTGCTTGATGTGTCCTAAAGCTGGAGCAGTAATATTAGTTCCAAAAATGCTCTTCGTATGGCATGATTTGACCTGACCCGAGGCCAAGAGCTTTCAGAACTGTGTTCTGTTGTGATTAGTGCTGACTTGAACACTTCTTAAAATTCTTAAGGCCTGGGCTAATCACTGGAAGTTCTTCTTCACGAGTCATAAATGAAACATTGGTTGGCCCGGAATAACTGGGAAAGAAAAAAAGACATTTTTTTTTTTTTTTTTTTTTAATACAAGATAATTTATGTGTTGGATTGGAGTTGCAGGAAGATTTTGTGAACAGTCATTCTGAAACCTAAAAACAACCCGGGAGGCAATTATTTACTAATTGATCTCTTGAAATGACTCTATGGTAATTGTGTAAGTCTTGTCCTATTGGTCCTAGTGGCCACCTGATTTGCAGTAAACGAAATTTTACAAATATCACAATTATTCACTTTGTCATCAGTAGTTGAATAACCGGCGATAATTATTTTACACCGTAAGGACAATAAGGTAAAAATGAGAGGGAGGGGATAAAGAGTGAAAATAGGGGCTGGGACTCCCAACTAACTCAAATGGTTGACATGGTTGCCGTAGCCGAGTGCAACGTTTGTTCTCAGCTTCCTGTCTGTGAAAGGAGAAGCTCATTATTGGTAAAGAGAATGCCTACTAATTCCACAGGAACATAGCTTTGTCTGGCACTATGTCCTGAAAGGAATTTCTTTTGCAAGGACAATGAATGATGTGATTTGCAGCTATTATGAAAAATGCATCAGTAGATTTCATTTTCTCCTTACTGAGGAAGCCAGTGGCGGTTGGGGGGGGGGGAGCTGGAGGTGACAAGGGCATAATTCTGCAAGGAAGCTAACGTGGCCCGCCAATTTAATATGCCAGTGCTGTAATTATAAAACTGATACAATGCAAGAGCTCAGTCTCCATCCCCAGTACCCTTTGCTGAACCAGGCTTTGCTAGAAGCTGGATTGCAGATGATTT
This sequence comes from Herpailurus yagouaroundi, assembly GCF_014898765.1. Lineage (NCBI taxonomy): Eukaryota > Metazoa > Chordata > Mammalia > Carnivora > Felidae > Herpailurus > Herpailurus yagouaroundi. The sequence goes on along the minus strand of NW_024412432.1, from coordinate 5,836,313 downwards.
GAAGTTGTCCCCTCTGACCAGAGCCTGGAGAATTTTAATCTCTGGTACTGGTTAAGGCCAGATCCATTCTCTTTGGAAACCAGACAAACAGATGGTGGGGCTGACATCCTTTTACAGACGGAGCAGCCTGGCCTACGTGCTCATCCAGGTGGAAGCCACCCTGTCCGTGGATGAAGATGAGCTGGGGAGGTACCAGCAGGCACATCCAGGCCTGCCAGGGAACTAGCCCTTTGAAGGCCCCAGAACGTGGTTAGCTCCATTGAGACCTCAGAATTCCTCCCACAGAGCACAGCAGAGATGGTTTTAGTCGAGAAGTTGTTAGGAGCAGGTGTGACCAGAAGGCTTCCCAGCCAGAGGACAAGTCCGCTCAGGGTCCTGGGGTGCCCCCATCCCCAAGGGGGATGGCTCCTTGAGGGTTTGCCAGGATGAATTAGCTGCAGAGTGCAGCCCAGGCCCCCCGGTGAGCTGACTCGAGGGTCTGGTGGTTTCACATTGGCCGACGTTAGACGTTACCCACCCCCTAAAAAATTTTAGCTTAACTATCACTTAAGCCTCTTTCTGGCTATTGGACCATATCCATCCTGGGGCTCTTCATTTAATATGGTGACACTATGTCACCGTACCCGTTTAGTTACTTGTCTTTCCATTTACTGTGGTACGTTGATGTGACTACTCCAGAGCTCTGAGACCCAATGGGGAATATACATTAGAAATTAAATTAGTTGGAAGGAAAAAAAAATATATATATGGAAAAAACACATCCTTTGCTTCTCCTGGGGATTGTATTTACCACTCTACCAAGTATAAAATCATACGTGGCTATGTTTGTATCCATTTTAGTTTTTAACAACAGAGGAAGTTTCTAAAGCTTCCAGAATAGGTAGAAGTAACTCTTTTTAAAAAGTGAGGTACTTCTATTGTGGCCTCTGTGTCATGTTATTTGATGAGACTCCTTGTAGGGATGTCTAAGCGTGGAGATGCCCTGTCAATGCAGGAGAGCAGTTGGAGCCCTGACATCTCAGTGGAGACTACAAGCAAGAATGAAGTCAGGTGTCATATGATCTTTCCACAGGCCAGTGAAATTGCCAAGATCAGTTGGGAATGTGACCGACTGGACATGTGCCCCAAACCTCCAGGGACAGTGTTCCTCAGCTCGTCTTGACTGTTGCCAGGAAGAAATGCTAGTCCAGTTTGGCAGACCTTCAGCTTTGTTTCTGTTTTTTTTTTGTTTTTTTTTTTTGTTTTTTTTTTTTTAAGAGAATGTGGAAATTCAGAATTGTAAAATGGGAAATCTTCCCTTTTTGCAAAGTTGGTGGCTGATAAGAAAAGTAAAAAAAATTAGGGACCCTGTGTTGACTGGATATAGATCTAGACCACATGCAATTGTTGTGACTTCTGGTCAGCTTATAAGGCTTACGTGTCACGTAATTTGTAGGCGGGGGTCCAGTCCTGAGACTATGTGGAAGGCTATGCTAATGAGTCCAGTGTTTTCTGGGGAGAAGATCAATATATTTTATAGAGAAAGCCAACTCTAAGGTTTTTTTTTTTCATAATCAACTTTTCTGGTCATAAATTGTGGTGTTCCTTGTCGGTAACCACCTTGTTGACAGAGGAATAGATGAGGAAAATGCTGTAGAGATACTCTGAGAGAAACTCAGACTGTAATTTTTTTCTTCATCATATTTTGCTGCAGTTTTCTTATAATGTGTGTGCTGAAGGGAGCTGAGACCTTACCAACTCCAAATGTCCTCTTCCACAGGCGTGGGCACTGGAGGCAGGGTGAGCTTAAGGAGCCGGTTAGTGACCTGGCCACGCCTTGAACCTCAGTCTTCTGCTCATTGTTACTCGTAACTAGCATTAATCGAAGTCCCCATATGGGACCTCAGATGCCCTCACTGGATGGGGTGTCCTAATTTCCCCAACATCCTGACAGACAAGGAGGCTGAAGAGTAGGGACTTGCCCCAGGTCGTAGAGCTCGTAAGAGATGAAGCTAGCGGGGTGTGTTTATCCCTCATACCACACCACTTATTATTTTCCAGGCACTTGAATTATTAAATTCCCAGGGCAGTTGGGCTATTCTAGGAAACTGCAGTTCTCAGAGCTTGGCATTGTGGAAGAATCTGAAGATTTTTCATGTATCTCCTGTTACAGCTCTGTATGCATACAGGGCAGGAGAGCATCCTGTAAAATGTCCTCATTCCTTTCCATTGACTATTGTTTTTAGGTCAGGGTTATCTGGGAAGGTGCACTTTGTAGAAATGGTTTCTGTAGAAACTGTTCTGTACCAAGGGTGCTGGATTTACACGTCCAAGTCCTAATGGTGTGGTTTAGTGGCCGTGAGCTCGGAGTCCAGAGGTGGGTAGGTCCGGGTTCCCATCCTGTTTTGGCAGCAGTGTGACCTTGGCGAAGGGACCTGGAATGGTTTTGCCTCGGTTTCCTCTTCTGAAAAGTGGACGCAATCATGGTGCTTTCCTGGTAGCGTTGCTGTGTTAAGGGGTACCCTTAATCCTTGGGTACCCCAGTGCCTGGCACATGGCACTCTACCCGAGGGAATTACTGATGCTCCTTCTATGACCATGGCCAAGAAGAAGCTGGAAGTGCTAATACCAAACAGTGTGCACTAGTAGGCCATTCGAATTCGGGTTTGGAGCGTGCTCATTTGGTGTTCTCTGCATTCATGTCTTCGCAGTTGGGGTGATGCACCCTCTCATAAGAATGGACCAATCCGTGGGTCTGTTCTCGTAAGAATAGATTAGGACAGTCCTATCTGGAGTCTTGCTCTGGTGCATCAGAGTATCATTTGCACCTGCTCAGGGATTGACTTTCAAAACTCTCAGCATTTTTGCTGAAAAATGGAAGCTGCCTAGCTGTGAGCCCGGGGAACCAGGGGCAGTATTTTTTACAGATTATGTTCCTTATGAAAAAAATCTTACAGCAGAGAGGATCCCATCAGAGTTGAAGTGCCCCACCAGCTGGAAGCCTGGGTGCGTATGGCAATCTCATGGGGGCAGTTTCAGTTCTACTTTTATTAGCTTATTTACTCACTTATTTGGTAGTGGTGGAGGGTGGCCAGCATAGCAGGAAGAGGTTGGGAAGAGTGGCCATTAGAAATATTCACTGCTGTTGCTATTTCTTTCTGATGTATTTATTGCCAGAGTACGGTTCAGGCAATAAAGTCCTGGCTATAGGGAAATTTCACTTTTGAGCAATACTGCTGTTAAGCTAATACACATGAAGGCAAGACGTGTTAAAAGCACTCTTTGTTACTCTGGAAGATTACCTGTAGAAATTATTTGATAGGCTGTTCAAGCCAACGTGAAATCTTTTAAAAGATAGGATGAGTACCTTTTCCAGGAACCTGTAATTCAGAAATGTTTCTGTGAATTTTCCCTAAAGTTATCTCTCCTCTCTTCTATTTCAAAAAACCTCACATAAGCTTCTTGTTAAGCATTAGGAGAGGAGATTCTTTACCTTCCAGAAAATGTCTGAGCGAAGGTCCTGGATGTCAAGTTGAGACTGGAGCAGCTTTGGTGGCAATACAGAGTAAAATGGCAAAGAGCACGGACTTTGCTTGTGTTCACGTTCTTTATCTTTTGACTTTCTGGTCATTCTTCAAGCCCTGACCTCCACCGAAGCCTCTGCTGACCTGCCCAATCACATCTTGTAGCCCCTTCCACTGTGCCCTCTCAGTGTGGGTGCCTGTGCTTCTGCATGGACCCTTCTTTCCCCTGCTCTCCAAATACTGTGGCAGCGGGCACTGTCCCCCAGGGAGCATCTCCTCCTTCAGGGTCAAGGACCATTGGATCTGAAGATTCTTGGAGGTCATTTCTAGTCTTAACATTCTTGAGCCTCAGGGGGTCAGTGGCAAATAAATGCTCATCTTCTGAGGGAAATTGGTTTTTGTCACTAAAAAAATTAGTTGGTTTGAATATGTTGTATGCTTGCAATCTAAATTTGCTTCTGGGTCGGACAATTTTTGCTTTCCAAGTTGGCTCTCTGCCCTCCTCTGTTGTTGTCTTCACTTTGTTTATTTTCTACACGGTCATTTCCTGTTATCACACATGTATCTGTGTCTGGTCTTTCCAATGGGATAATAACAACTCCAAGTGGAGGACCCGGGGATATGTTTGACTGCTTTAAGCCTGTGACATCCCGGAGCATCAGCTCTGTGCTAGGAAGTGGACAGGAAGTGACACGAAAAAGACCCTTCCCTCCAAGGAGTTTAACAGCCAGTGGGGGAGTCAGATAGGCTAAGAGAAAAATATGTGTGTGGGTGCAAAGAGAACCTTCATTCTAATTCTTAATTACAAAGTTAAGAAATACAATAAATGCTAAAAAATAAAGAAAAGAAAAAGAAATACTTGCCAACTGTTTGAATAAAAATGTTCTGATTGAGAAGAAAAAACCCTTTTGGTGTTGCCCAGGAATCAAGCAGTATTCCAGATAATGGAGGGTCCCAGAATCGATTTGGGTGAATTCACTGAGAAGCCCCTTGAATATGTGATTCAGCTTTTAGGACAATAGATAGTGATTCTGGGATGTAGCAAAAGTGAAGAGCAACAATTAAAACAACCTTCGTAATATGAAGTAGATGTACATTAATATGTACATAATATGTAGATATAAGAAAGTACATAATATGTAGATGCAAGAAAGAAGGAAGGCATATTTGGGCAAAACAGGAGGGTTGAAGGCCAACGGTGGTTTCTAGACAGATCGCTGATGGAGGGGTGGGCCACAGGGGCTGGGAGGCCGAGTTGGTAAATGGAGAAGTTCTTAAGGAGTACCGAATTTAAGAAATCGAAACCCATCAAGTCCCTTCGTTACCATCCAAAGGCTGGGGACTTGCCTAAATAAAAGAGAATGAAGGCAGGGTCTGAAGGTTAGGGCCACAGAAGCTTAGTTTTCCACGAAGAAACAAAGCTCTGCTAAACTCACAAGAGATTCCATAGATGCTGGGACATGGGCTCAGGGGCAAGGTCTTATGCCTTAAAATCCCTGGGGCCTAACCTTTCCAGAACAGAGGTCAGAGGAGGTCAGAGATCAGAGGAGTTAGCAGTTTTTCGGGAGAGAAAGCTCCTGAGAAAGGCTTGTGCCAAAATGGGGGGCCTGCTTCACTGCTTCATGGGGAACAGAACCCCTCATGGAGATGTGCTTTCTTTTTTTTTAATATTTTTTTTTTCAACGTTTTTTATTTATTTTTGGGACAGAGAGAAACAGAGCATGAACGGGGGAGGGGCAGAGAGAGAGGGAGACACAGAATCGGAAACAGGCTCCAGGCTCTGAGCCATCAGCCCAGAGCCCGACGTGGGGCTCGAACTCACGGACCGCGAGATCGTGACCTGGCTGAAGTCGGACGCTTAACCGACTGCGCCACCCAGGCGCCCCGAGATGTGCTTTCTTAAGCAAAGTTGGACTCCGTCAAGCGCCCCTAGAGTTTCACGGCACTTTGACTCAAGAGATGGGAAAGCCTGGCCTGTAGGCACATCCTCCGTTTGTATGCTCTGGCCGGCGCTTTCTCTCTCCTTCCTAACCCTGGGTTGGTCTGAGCAGCTGCTGCTTTTCTGACGGGTCCAGTGAGTTGGGAGAACTCAAAAGGCCTGGTGTGGCCAGTATCCTGTGGGAGGCACATGGAGATCACCAGTAGGGGGCAGCCCAATGTCCTCCTTCATCTGCTGGCTGCTGTCCAGGGCTCTGGGGCAGGGAACAGAAGGCTTTCAGGCTGCTGGCCTTTTCTGTGGTCCAGGGACCCAGGAACTTGAGCCCGGGTGTATTTGACCACCTGATAACCCCGAAGTCCCCAGGTCCAGCTTCCCTGTAGTCACATCACTTGTATGGCTTTCTCTGTTTTTCCTTTCCTTCCTTCCTCCCTTCCTTCCTTCTTTCTGTTTTCTTCATCAATATATGTAGAAATATATTTCAAAAATGTATAATGACATAAAAATACTTTGTAACAGATATCCTTGACTGTGAGCATTAGGTGGTGTTGTTTTCTGTGTATTTTTTAAAGTTTACATAAATTGTTATATATGTACATATCCGTGTGCGACTTTGCTAATTTTGCCTTCTCACTTAGTGTGAGTATCTCTTTCTACTCACGAAGATCTGGTCCAATCCAACTTTAAACCTTATTTTTTTTGTTTGTTTCTTTTTAAAAAATTTAAAAAAGTTTTGGGGTGTCTGGGTGGCTCGGTAGTTAAGCATCTGGCACTTGATTTTGGCTCAGGTAACTATCTCCTGTTCTGTGAGTTTGGGCCCTGAATTGGGCTCTGTGCTGACAGTGCAGAGCCTGCTTGGGATTCTTTCTCTCTCCCTCCTTCTCTGCCCTTCCCCTGCTTGTGCACATACACACTCTCTCAAAATAAATAAATAAACTTAAGTTAAAAAAAAAATTAATTCCAGTGTAGTTAACATACTGTGTAATATTAATTTCGGGTGTACAATATAGTGATTCAAAACTTCATACATCACCCGGTGCACATCGCAGCAAGTGCACTCCTGAATCCCCATCACCTGTTTTCCCCATGCCCCACCCACTTCCCCTCTGGTTGTTTTCTGTTTCTTAATTGATGGACACTTGGCTTGTTTCTGATTTTGAGTTCTGACTGTATTACAGCGAATATTCTTGCAGATGTCTCTGTGTGTGGCTGTGTGCAAATTTCTTCCAGGTATACACCTGGAAATAGGATTACTGGGTTGTAAAGTGGGCTGATGTATCATCTTCCAGAATAAATTGCTCTTCAGGGCGGTTGTACCAATTCACACTCCCTCTGACAGTGTAAGAAAAATCCCCCACATCCTTAGAAATGCTTTATGTCGTCACCCTTGAAACACGTCCATTTAGTGGGAGAGGAGTGCTATGTCCTTGTTTTGATTTGAGTTCCTTGTGGGGTGAGCAGTTTGTCATCTGTTTCTTGGCCACTGAGGCTTCCCCTCTGTGAATTGTCTGATACTACCTGGGCTGGTTCCCATTCTAACCCTGAGATTCCTCACGGGGAGGAAGCTGAGGAGAGTTTCTTGAGGGCTAGAGTCGATGAGCGGTGTATAGCCAGTAGCTGTGTTGCGGTCATCTCGGCAGATGATGTCTTACAAAGGTTAGCTGTTGGCATCTGGTGGGCACTTAACCACCTTTTAATACAGCTCATCTGTTGGTTTTTCCATTCTGACTGGGAGAAATATTCCAGATTTATCCAAGGCATTCCTGCCTCCTACAGTGGAAGAGTATTCTCTAGTGTTCTCTAATGACCATTTTTTTTTTTTTAAATAATTTCACATGGTACTTTTGATGGTTTTCCACAAAATCTCCTGTCTGGTCTTAGATCGAAGAACTGTTATGCTTTGCTTAATGTCTGGCATATTTTCATCTCACAAACACTGAATTTACCACTGATGAAATTTATTTCCTTTTCTTTCTTTTCTTGAGTGTCAGTGACTGGAAAGCTTAGACTCACTTTTCTAACAAGCCCTTTTCTAATAAGCATATGCATTTTGAACCCTAATCCCTACCTCTGTTGATATCTCTGCCCTTGGGTTTTTTTTTTTTTTCCTTCTATGCCTTCCATTCTAATTTATACTAGCCCGTTGTATTTTACTGACTACAACCAGGGAGTTTATCAATTAAAAATCTGATGAGGGGCGCCTGGGTGGCGCAGTCGGTTAAGCGTCCGACTTCAGCCAGGTCACGATCTCACGGTCCGTGAGTTCGAGCCCCGCGTCGGGCTCTGGGCTGATGGCTCGGAGCCTGGAGCCTGTTTCCGATTCTGTGTCTCCCTCTCTCTCTGCCCCTCCCCCGTTCATGCTCTGTCTCTCTCTGTCCCAAAAATAAATAAACGTTGAAAAAAAAAATTGAAAAAAAATCTGATGAAAAATGAAATTGAAAAACACAAAGGCCATCGATAACTTTAAGAAAAGTTAAAGATAAATGCTTTGTGCCACAGATGTTGACTAAATACCTATTGCATGTTAGGCCCCTGTCATCAGCATGAGAGATACAGTGATGATGATCCCTCCAAGGGATGAAAAACTCGTAGATGATTTCAGAACAGTGACAGCACCATGCTAGCTCAGCTGTAAGACAGGAATAAGCTTCTCTGGAAGTCCTGGCTGTGACTGCAAAGGAAACCTGGCCCATGTTATCTGCCCTTTTTGCTGCCAGTTGCATGAAGGAAGCATTAATATTTAGGGGTCTCTGGAATAAAGTTCTTGCTGGGAGATAATTTAGAAGAAGGGGGGGTCACTGTGGTCTCTATTGAAAATGTTAGTTGAATAACTTAAATAATCAAAATTGTGATGATTTTGAAACATTTCATAAAAAATCTTGATGTTGAAAATTCTTTGAGCGTTAGGTTGGAGTCTGAGAAGTGTTTCCTCCTAGTGTAGTAGAACAAGAGAAGGGAATGAATCCTTCGTGCACACCTATTAAGTGCCAGGCCCTGGATATCAGGGAAAGCCAAGATCTTTGAGCAGAAGATGACTTTCTATCTTGGAGGTTGCTTTTTTATGAAACAGGGGACAATGTTAATGTGGGTCCTTTGAAAATTATTTTTCTTTGGTCCTTTTCTGTTCTCTCAGAGCATTTCCTTATTTTACTTTATTTCTAAAATTTATTTTCCAAAAATGGGCACCCCAACTCTTACCATATATCTTGATGTCCACTTTTCCTTCTTTGGACTGTGTAGAAGCAACTGACAGATGCTGTATCTTCTCCTGCATCGGTTACTATGTTTTTCATTTTACCTCATGTTAGTAAGATCAGGGCTGCATATTTATTTTCAGCGTCTTAATTGGAATATGTGACATATCTTAACTTTTTTTGAAAAAGAAAGGGGGCAGATCTATCCTGATACCGCTTCCTATAGTGCCTTTGGAACTCCAGTTCCAAATAGTGTTGCCCATCTATCCTTCTGTCCATCCATCCATATATCCATTCACCCATCTATCTACCCTTTACCCTTTGAACACCTACCGTGTGCAAGGTACTTTGTTATATGCTGTGGCGCATATTAAGAATTATAGAACAGGATCCAGCTGTCTTCAGAAAGGTTGTGACCTAAGAAAATATTCAGATAATTGTAGCACAAGGAAATTCTATGGTAGAGCAAGGAAATTCTATGGTGGTGGTTTTAATAGCTTTGTGTTTGTATTATAAGGGATTTTATTGGTTGCAAGTGACAGAAATTCAGATCAAACTAATGTTAGTGACATCTAACCTCACAGATGTCTGGTCCAAAGGCTCAAGTGGCATTTTTCAGGGTCTTCTCTCTTACTATATCTCAGAGCTCTTTTTTAAAAAAAATGTTTATTTATTTATTTATTTTGAGAGAGAGTACAAGCGAGTGAGTCAGGGAGGGGCAGAGAGAGAGGGGGAGAGAGAGAGAGTCCCAAGAGGCTCCACGCTCAGCATGGAGCCTGATGCAAGGGCTTGATCTCATCATGATCTTGAGATCATGACCTGAGCCGAAATCAAGACTTGGTTGCTTAACCTGAGCCACCCAGACGCCCCTCATAGCTCTTTTGTCCTTCTGTGTGTTGACTTCATTGTTAGACTGTCTCTTTCCTTGTGGCAGAAAAATTTCTCATGGAGGCCCTGGGCCAGTATAATCTTTCAACTATGATCCCAGAGGAAGAGTCTCTCTCTGTCCCAGCATTCATTTATTCAGTTCTAAGGAAAATTCTCATTGGTCTGCTTGAGGTCACACGCACATGTCTAAGCAATCATCATGGCCAAGGGGATAGAATTCTCTGTCCTGCCTGTCACCAGTTCACTCTTGCATTTGAGGGTCTGGCGGGTGGGGAAGAGGAGGGTTCCTACAGAGAGTGCCCTAGGGCCATGTGTTGGGGCTTTATGAAATGTGGTTCCCAAAAGGAGAAATTGGTCTTGCTACTGACAGATAGACAAAGGGGATCCTAGGCCAGGAAAAGAGAGAGTGGGGAGAAAGGAAGGGAGCAGAGAGGAAGGAGAACGGGGAGGAGAATCTGCTTCAGTGTTTTAGGAAGTAAAAAGGAGTGACTGGTTCTCTTGGCATGTGGGGAAAGATGTGATTTGTCTTGCGTGTGACGATGCCAGCATCCCTGTGGCTGTCACCATAAGGACGAAACACTTTTCAGAGGCAGCAGATACATGTCCAAATTATTTCCATCTCTCGACACAGGGGGTACCTTGAAAGGGGAGGCAGATTCGACTTGTGAGTTGAAAGAGTGATACAAGATTAAGAAAAAAATGAAACTTGGTGAATCTGTCATTGACCTTGAAACCTGATCAATCATGGTTTCTTAGCCACATTCAGTTTTTCTCCCTTTGTTGTATTTTAAGAAAAAGGGTGGGGCTGCGGTGGGTGGAGAGGGGTCGCCACCTTGGTGAGGCGGGATGAGGTTACCCATTCTTTCGTGTACTGTCTTCTGGGTGACTGGTTTTCACTCTCTGCTCTTTTTGCAGTTACATTGCCAATCAGAAAAGGTTGGAAATCATCAACGAAGATGATGTTGAAGCTTACGCAGGACTGAAAAATCTGTGAGTACTCAGGACTTGCATACCTTATGCTTGCATACCTATACCTTTTGTGTTACAGTCAGGCGCACATTCACCCATTCGTTCTAACGTACGTGCAACTGTGTGTTTTCTTAGGACAATTGTGGATTCTGGATTAAAATTTGTGGCTCATAAAGCGTTTCTGAAAAACAGCAACTTACAGCACATGTGAGTAAAGGTTGATGCTTTTGCTTCCCAGGACCCAATGCATATTTTTCCCCTCTGTTTTCTTCTTTTGCAACTATGAACTTCCTTTCTTAAAAGTTAGTATAGGTGTGACAATAGCTTAGAAATGTTAGCTTTGATTTTTGAGTAGCTTGAGAAAGGTACTTAGAACAGCCTGTGTATTCCCTTTCATGGATTTCTGGGCTGTTTCCATTTTAGATGGAGCAGTAGGCCAACAGCAGAGTCTGATGTGAAAACTATGTCCTGGTACAAGGTCCTTGATTCTTTTCCTGGGAATCATTACGTGTTCCCTGGAAGACATCAAACTAATGGAACTGAAAGAAACTGACTTGGCCTCGGCCTTTTTAGGGAACTAAAAATTGCCAGTGCCCCCCCGCCCACCCCCCCCCCCCCCCGCCGGAGATCCTCTTTTGAAAGTTCATTTTCTCAAAGCTATCTGTTATGATGGGTAAAAGCGGAGAAAAATCAATCATGGGACATGCCAAAGGCTCAGATAATTGCAAAACAGCAAGTGCCTCACTGAAGTCACGTTGATGCTTTGTCAACCGAGGTCAGATGGAAATAGGGACAATGGAAGCTCTCAGGTTCTCCGCCGTTAAGTCCTGTTAGAGGGTAGCATGCAATCCACAAGGGATGGCCTTCCTGAGAGGGTTCTTCATTGTTTTTCTTTTTTCTAAGTTTGTTTGTTTGTTTGTTTATTTATTTATTTTGAGAAAGAGAGAGAGAGTGAGAGTGAGGTAGAATGAGTGGAGAAGGGGTAGAGAGAGAGGGGGGAGAGAGAGAATCCCAAGCAGGGCCATGGGGCTCGATCTCACAAACCATGAGATCATGATCTGAGTCGAAGGAAGAGCCAGACGCTTAACTGACTAAGCCACGCAGGCGCCTGGAGAGGTTTCTTCATTCAGCAGAGGATCACCTCCCCCTAAGCTCAGGTTGGTGCTCCCTGTGCCCCGAGTGTTAAGGGGAGTGAGTGTCTGCTGGAGGAATTCGTTGGCCGGCATTCTTTGGTCTTTTTGTGCTTTGCAGATTCTCTGCGACCGTGCTTTTGTGTCTCATCATCTACAGCTTACCTATGGAACTCTCTCCCATGATATCTCGCTTGGTTTTTCTGACAATCGGTAGGGAAGATCTTTTTGGTTCCTGTTCATGGACATGAAATCACACTGAGGAAGTTCTAGGATTTTCTCCAGCCCACAGGATGGACAGTGACAGAATTGTGACTCCAGGACTCACCCTGACCGTGCTCCTACAACAAGAGCACAGGAAATAAAATTTCTACCATCCGTATAATTAGAGAATCAGCCTTCTTAGGATATTTTTCCTCTTTCTTTCCTTGAAGAGAACAGTTCCCCAACTGATTTCCATACCAGTTACAAAAGAAATCATTCTTTAGCAGCAGATTGCCTGGACACTCCCCGGAGATTTGTGGGTTTTATGAAAAACATGAATTTCGTAAAGCCAGTATCATGACTTCATATTTTATAGGTGGCGTTAATGATGAAGTCGATTTGAAAATAAAGTCTGTAGAACTAAGATATACAACATTCAGCAAAAATGTGGTACAACTCCAAGGAACTTGATTAACACATTTCACTTAAATGCCTTTTTGGCATCATCTCTGTGGTTGGGTTGCCTGCACAAATCTGATGTCTGCATAGGTCTCGAGAGCAAAAACGAGAGAACTTGGACAGAAACAAAAGTCAAAATGCTCCAAAGCCATCACTTAAATGTAATTAATGACTTCAGGGGCTTAAGTTCTGGTATTTACAGCTGACACTACACCTGGATTACTCTCTCAGCCACATTTTATTTTCACCCCATCACTTCCCCTAATGATGTGATTTGGGCATTGGGCTACGGTTAATTGCAGTTTTAGTAATAAACTTATTTATTGATGAGGGGATTTAATCGCAAGAGGGCTTACTCTACCTCTTCTACTTTCTCTGCTTGCCTGTTGCATGCCATTTTTACGAAAACCAAAGCCACTTGATGTATGTTTTCAGGGTGATTATATGGTAGAACAATTTGAATGGCATTCTATGTGCTGCAGACAGCTTCTCTAAAACCAGCTATCTATCCCTGTTTCCCAAAGACGTGTCCTTTGAGAGCAGAAAACCAAAGAGATGGACATATCTTATATAGTATCTTTATTTTTTTTTTAAATTTTTTTTTCAACGTTTTTTATTTATTTTTGGGACAGAGAGAGACAGAGCATGAACGGGGGAGGGGCAGAGAGAGAGGGAGACACAGAATTGGAAACAGGCTCCAGGCTACGAGCCATCAGCCCAGAGCCTGACGCGGGGCTCGAACTCACGGACCGTGAGATTGTGACCTGGCTGAAGTCGGACGCTTAACCGACTGCGCCACCCAGGCGCCCCTATAGTATCTTTAAAAGGCAGTAGCCAGGAAGCCAAGTCACTGGTGAAGCTGCAAAAACTCCCTTGCCATTTGTAGGCACGGTCAGGTATTAAGAGAGAATGAAGTTAGACAATATTCAGACATTCGGTGATGCCGGGAAGCTTCGTATACAGTGTTCATGGATGAGAGAGGCTCCTACTCACCCAAATATTAAATTCACTGGTTGGCTTTGAGAATGGCAGGGAGGGAGGAGGAAGCAAATGAGGTGTCTGCCTTTGCAGACCTCAGTCCCAACCTGTCCTTATGACTGAGGACTCAGGCACTGCCTTGTTTTATCTGATTTTCTGCGATTTCTCTGAATATAACCTTGGGTACCAGGGAGCTGAGAACGAAACGCATTTCTCTTTACTCCAGGGATATACCGATTATCTCTGAGTCTCCCCAACAACGTAAAAATGTACACAAGAGCAATCTATTTGACTTCGGGTTTTAGGGGGGTTCAGATTGGATCCTGTCTCACCACCCCTCCCTCTGCCCTGGGCATATGCAGCATCATGTGGTGACTGTCCGCAGCCTCTATGACCGGTCACTGAGTTTATTTCTTGGTGCCTTTAATTCCTCCCCAGCCTCTGAGAACCCAGGGGTTGTGAGAAAAGACAGCCTGTGTATTTTCCAGGGACTTTGCCGAGGTGCTAATTAGCTCCTTCGCAATGTTCTGTCATCAAACAGTAAGAGGATTGTTGATTTTTTTCCCTCCCCTCCTCCTCTTTTTTGGCTTTTGCCTCAATAATAAGTATGGTTCATAAAACTCATCTTGTTCTTTGGCGTATGACCCCACTCTGGGCTGTGCTGCTGGCAGCCCGACAGGGCCAGCTGCTCCCGGTGCTGTCTTTGTAGCTGACCGAGACCTTGACCATAGTGTCCTCTTTCTCTGCTCCCCGCTCTCCTGGTTCTTGGGAAGAAGAGTCATGGATGTGTTTGTTTGCTTGCTTGTTTTTTGTTTGTTGCTGTTTTGTTTTTCCTTCAGAGGGTAGGGATTTCTGAAGATGGAAACATTTGTGTCTCAAAGACTGGAGAGAACACAGACAGACTGACTTCTCAGTGTATGATACTTCAGGGAAACTCATTCTTAATTCACGTTCCAAAAGAAAAGAGAAAAAGATGTATGTGGGCACATTTTACAACTTCCCGGTGAATTATTTTTTTCATGTGGGTGAGCACTTTACACACAGTATAAAGACAGAAGAAGTAAGCATAGGAAGAAGAGGGAACCCTGTGTAGGTAGGGGTTTGGATGAGTGGAAATCTCAATATAGAACGAAGTCGGGAGAGGACACACGCATTCTTGAAACAGGAGACCCTGAAGCGGTGTTTTCTGTATTCCTTCAATTGACCAGCGTTGGCTCTATACATTAGCTCCTGGGTTAGAAGCCCTCTGTGAAGGTGGCTGGGCAGACATAGCAGGATGTCTGGTCAACCGATGATTTTGTTGGGCTGACACAGTAGTCTAGCCTCAGGTAAAGGGTCGGGACAACTGTCACCCTCAGGTCCCTTGTTCTTACCTCTCAGCCCAGCGATTCCTTTCCTGAGCAGGAAACAGATACTGAAAGCCTCGTTGTAATTTGTTGGGGGCTTGGCTGTTTTTGTAAAAGTTGATGTTTATTTTACATTCCTGTTAGTTATTAGGCACATGTCTGGAGACCCAAGCATTAGACACTTTTTAAATAAATTCAACCAGTAAGCAAATCCACAGAGCGAGTCAGTTGCTGGGATTATGGCTCTGAATTTCCCCACTCAGGGCCTCATGGCACTGATCGCTGTAAACGGAAACTCCTGCCATTGAGTGAAATTACATATTTGGAATACGTCAATAAATTCATTAGTATTTATGACTTGGTTTCATGGACTTCTCATTGTCTGGTTGGTCCAAATCTTAAAATGATGTGGTGCTAGAATAGTGTCAGATGAAATCTAACATATTCCTTGTTATGTGATTTTTTTTGTTACTGTCCTTATCTTGGAATTATCAGGTTATTTAGAAATCATGTATAAACAATCAGCAGAGTTAATCAATCAATCAGAGTTTATCAGTGTGTATTCTTTCCTATAAGGATGTGTTAATTTCAGTTAAATATTTATGTGTGTTGTAATTTCAAAATACTCATGATGCTGTTTAATTTTAAAGTATCTTTTCCCCTAGTGAGTTTCATGGTTTTAAATCAAATTAAGTTTACTCCTCCTATTAATTGTTTAAGAGGTCAGAGATCTCTAGGAAGCGTATAACTTGGCTCTGAATCAGCATATGAAAAATAAACTTTTTGTTAAGAAAGAGATTAAAAAGACGCATTGGAAAGTATTCCCATCCTTCTCCTCCCCTTATGAACAAGAATTATAGGAGACGCAGGAAAATTTAAATTGTCATTCCAGATGGAAGAAAGAGATTATGGTTGAACCATGGTCAAATGAACCATGGTTAAATGAAATTATATTTTGAAAAACACATATGTTTTTCAACTTGCATATTTTATTCTTGAGATGTAACGTTTCAAATTCACATTTAATGTTTTTGGTATCTTTCAGCAATTTTACCCGAAATAAACTGACCAGCTTGTCTAGGAAACATTTTCGTCACCTTGATTTGTCTGAACTGTAAGTAATGATTATTGTGTGTCATTTGGTAACAGTTTCAGGGGAGAGAGTAATTAAGTATTTTTTTTTTTTTTAATGAGTGATGCTGCAGATGCATTTTTATATCAAAATTCTTGAGAAAACGATTTCTCAGGTTTTGGCCACTTGTGTTTTTATTCCCTCATAAAAAACATGATTCAGTAACAAATTAACCCAGCAATCTCAATAGTAAGGTATCATTTATGATGAGTTTAAATGTTTTTACATAAAGATTTGTTTCCTAAAGGAGGGAAAACAGAAAAAGATGAGAGTGGGCGGGCGGGGGATGCTTTGTGTCATAATGGCGACATGTTTGGTTCTTGTTATGTCCAGGACCTAATGGCAAGCAAACCCATCCAAGGGGGAAATAGCCATGGGCACAACATTCTCCAGCTTTTATCCGCGACCACAGTGCCCGCTGGTGTTTAGTGAACGTTGGTGGAGAGGTCGTTCTTTGCCCTCCCTGCCCATCCTTTGACATTGCCTTCTAGGTCTGCTACTGCACTCAGTATATACCCTTATTCTCTAATTTCCTTGGCTGTAAAATGATAGGAAAAAGATTGTAATGTGTTGATGTCTACTGGCCGGCATTTCCAGGTGTGGTCAATTCTTGTGTTATCACCATGAAACACATATAAACTGTTGACATTCCTATGGGGAGGTTGCCGAGAACATCCCAAAGCAGAGGCTCTGTGTGTCAGAGGTGTGGTTGCCGGATGGACGAGGCCTTTGAATCCCAGGCAGTCGCTTTGGTTCAGACTGTATATATTGCCTGGGTTGTAGGATCCGCCCCTATTCACAAGGAAAACATGCAGAGAGAAGATGCCATTAGTGCAGAGACAAATCAGTGGGTTATAAGGAGGGTTGCCTGGTGCCCCGTATCAACGATGGGCAGTCATTGGAATACACTGAGTTTGCGGAGTTGAAGTGGTAAGCTTTCTCACATAGGAATAGGCACATACAATTTAAGGAAGATGTGAAATGGAATGAGATGCTCAGTGTGAACATTTTGAGCATCACTGCAGGAAATTTCCTCAACGGGTCAAAAATCAGAGCACTGATTTCAAATTCACACATTTCTGTTTTCTCCCTGCAGCATATTTAATCAGTTCTCTAAACACATGTTAATTGTGGGCCTGGTTGCATATTGGACTGGGATGTAGGGAGAAGTTTCTGTGTTCCAGGATTCTGCTCTCTAGTGGGAGACATGGAAGCCTAAGCGAATGAGTGTAATGTGCTCTGACAGTCTCTGGAAGAGGGGTTTGCATGGGGACTGAAGAATTGAACCCCAGCTGTCTGCCAGCGTTGTGTGGTCATTGATCGTTGCAATAGTTACAACTGAAGATCCTTCACTTCTTTAGCCCTTCTGTGGATTTAGTTGTACCTTCTTTTTTTGAAAGATTCTTGACTTTTTCACGTACTTCGAGCGCCAGGAAGCCTCTTGGATTAGTTGAAGTTTAAGCATTGTGGATGTCTTCCCATTGTAGTCTGTCTCTAGTAGCATCAAATCGTATTGTGGTGATGGAAGGATACTTGGAGGCGATCAAGCGGACACAAATTAATTGAGTCTGCCATGACCACATTTTCCCCAAAGAAACTCCTGGAAGAGTCTCTAGGGATCCCGGAGATTCTTAGAACCCAACCAGAAAACCACAGGAGTAAATGATGTTGCAAAGCCTAGGTCCTGTCCTCAAGGAAATCTTAAGTATTGTGGCTAATGCCAGGCAGAGCCTATGTAACGATTGTAAATGGCCTCATTTAAAGGCTCATTACCATAAATGGAATTCATCTTAAATAGGCCACTGAGTATTATAAATAAACATTTAAAGATTTTTTTCTTGTGGTTTTTATTTTCCTCTTGACTACTTCCTCTGTTACCCTTCGTAGGCCACGGGAGTCCAGGCAGCTCGGCTGAGTGGTGGTTTTCTCTATGCAGACCGTCCCACAGCGGGCTGAGTGGCTCAGTCTGGAGCTCACTTGCCCTTGCTGTCAGAAACCCTGAACTTGGTGTGTGTGCGCATGCGTGAGTGTGCATGCGTGAATGTGTGTGTGTGTGTGTGTGTGTGTGTGTGTGTGTGTGTGTGTGTATGTGTAGGAGGTTTAAGAGTCCCTTCCAGGCTGTTGGTCACATTTACTCCAACTTCTTGGCATCCGTTCGGCTGACCTGTGGTTGCATCGTGCAGAAAGCTGGGGGCGCCACCCTCCAGGCTCTAACATTTTAATCTTAGCTTTGTATTTACAGTCTCATTTTAAAGTAAGATGAAATTGCTGTGCTCCCCACTGTAGTTTGAGCTCATTAAATAATAACACTCGAATCTGTAGCCAGGTCAGAAATAAGTGTGTTAGCATTCCTGACAACTGTTAACTATTGGCATCTTGACTTAAGATCTCACTTACTATATAATAGCTGTGATAAATTTGTTATGGCATCTTATTTTTCCCCATCCTATGAGACATCCATTCCTATCCTACATTATAGCTCTTTCTGTCCCTGTCTTGTTTCCCTATTACTCTGAGAGGTTTTGCGTTACTTTGCATCCTTTAGAGTCCATGGGGGTGTTTGCGCCTAGCAGAAGACCAGTAAGTATTAGCTAAATGAATGAATAAGTGTTGTGAGACTGCGCAGGTGGGTATGACTTCCAAACATTGTGGGTCAGAAAGAATTCATAATGTTGTAGTGCTTCATAAACACTAGGGTAGTTAAAACAAAAAAAGAGAAGCCTGATCTGGTTTCATTTTTGTTCTGTGTAGGATCCTGGTGGGCAATCCATTTACATGCTCCTGTGACATTATGTGGATCAAGACTCTTCAGGAGACTAAATCCAGCCCAGAAACTCAGGATTTGTACTGCCTAAATGAAAGCAGCAAGAATATTCCCCTGGCAAACCTGCAGATACCCAATTGTGGTAATTTACTTTCGAATCAATGAATTCTACTTGCTATTAATTATTCTAATTGCCTTGGTGTGGTAGAGAGTCTGGGAGGATTATCACTACCCAGATTTTATATAGTATGCTGTTGAGGTCTCTGGTGAGCTGGGCAACATTTGTATGCAGTGTGGAGAAATCAGCTGGGAACAACTTTGCTGAATATTCTTTGCAAGTAGAATATTAATTCTGAGTGGATGGCTTTAAAGTGCATGGAGAAAAAGTACACTGTTGATTCCTTTGTTTCTTTGTTCGTTTGTCTGTTCATGCATCCATCTATTCATCTATCCATCCATCTATCCATCCATCCATCCATCCATCCATCCATCCAAAAACTATCTGCTAAGAGTGTAATACTTGATTGGCTACGTATTTACTTACCCAGGCCGTGGAGAGGGAAAGATCTCGTGGTGATAAAGTGTCCTCCCAGTACAAGAAAATGCAGATCAATCCAGCACATTCCCTTACACTTGTCTTGCTGCCAGATGTCTGTGTCTCTTGATGGGGCACCACGAATCTGCCCTTATACCTGCTTTTCCCATGTTTGGGCTTCCAGGCTCCTCCTTTATCTTGCCCCCACTCCTCCTCAGCATTTACAACTCCAGAATTTAAGGGGGCACCTTATGACAAAGTCCCATCTTTCTGTGAGTGCCAGTCTATTTGCAAGGAAGGAAAACCCAAATGTTCTGGTTAGGATTTTCCTGCTAAGGACTTCTGTGATGTACCTCCTCGAATACTCACAGATGCGTCGTCCAGCCAGTTAGTTAGCTCACAGTTATATTTGATCTTCTGGCCGAGTGGCTGGTGACAGAGCAGAAAGCCATGTAGCACCTGATTCCTGTCTGTCAGGAATCTGTATATGAACCACGAACATTCGATTCTTTGTTTTCAGAAGACCGTGGTGTTTGGGGTCAATTTTTCTTGAAGGAAAATATAGCTGTTGTTCATTTTTAAAGAGAATGTAATAAAAGGAAAGAGAAGTATTTGTTTCTTACCCTGAAGGGGCTTACAAGACAGCAGTTACTCTTCCCATAGATTCTTCTCTCCCAGAGCCCTTGGGCTTTATCATAGGGGAACCAGGCTTTGTTCTCTTGACAGCTTCCCTGAGCTTTCTTTGCTAGCCAACACTTAAACAAACCCAACCTTTAATATATATCTCCTCCCGATTGAGAAGAGGGCAGCTGTGCTCTGTTCTGGTATAAATTTGCACCACTGAGAGAAATCGCCTGGAGGGACAAGAAATTCAGTGTTGAGTCACCTGGCCTCTTGGCTGGCTCCCAAGTCCACATGGCTGTTGTGACCACATTGGTTCAGCAACCACTGAGAGGAAGAAAGAAAGCGCATCTAAGTCCTGCTCTTAGTTCACAAATGGCCTCTTAATAGACGTCTGCTTTGCCCTTGCCTGAAGCCAGTTCTTTGGGTTTTTTTTTTTTTTTTAAGAATTTTAATTTTTGGCCAACTTGTCTTGACAGCTTTTGGTAATGCGCTGAATCTATAGGGTTATTGATAGACTATTATGATTGGGGGAGGGTAAGGGTAAGAGGGAACTGGTCCTCATTTTTCCTGGTCAGTTTGTCAGTTTTCAGTAAGTTTTTATTTGTTTCCTACAAATTAGTCAACTGTGTGTCTTAGGGGCTTTTGAATTCACTGTCATGATTTGGGAGGCATATGTTTGATGGCTCCATTAGGACCACTGCGTTCATGGTAACATTCACAATTAATTTCAGTGTCAATGATGCTAAAGCTACCTTGTAAAATCATTTCTCTACCACTTTTGTATTCTTAAATTGGTTTGTTGTTTGTTAATTTTTCTTTCTGTCCAAACTTTTTTTTTTACTTATTAATAATTGCCAAATAAGGTCGATACATTTTGTTGTAAAAATAACCTGCATTACACATAAAGCTTGTGTTTTTCTTGTTTTCAGGTTAGTGGTTAGAGATCTGTAATACTCTTTTGAATCATCGCACAGTATTCATGGTGGAATATATCTCAATTACATTAAAATTTCCACATTGTTGGGCATTTAGCTTATTTCTCATTTTTCGTCACTCCAGAAACGTTTCGACGAGTATCCTTACTCTTTGCTCTTTGTACTGTGTACAGATGAAAAGGTTTTTCTGGGATCCAGAACCGGAAGCAGAAGTTTTGGCTTCTATGGTTTGCACATTAAAAAGCAGTTGTACCAAATTATAGCCACTCCAGCAAGGCATGCCTTGATATTAGCAAACTTTTTACTTTTTTGCTTGTCTAAAAACTGGTAGGTCATTGCTTTCTGGTTTGCATTTTCCTGATGACTGTTGAGTTTCTTCTGTGTTTACGGGACATTGTGTCTATTCCTTGATGGATCATCCTTTGCCTATTTTTCTACAGTGTTTTCCTTTTCTTCCATTGATAGTGTTTTTTATTTTATTTTTCTTAATTTGTTTGAAAGCTATACATTATGTTTTTGTTTTTTTGTAAATATATAATGCCCCAATATTCACCGCCCCTATCAAAATGTATTTTTTCTTGTAAGCATCTAGAGATAACACCCAACAAGACAGGAAAAGATACCTTTATTTCTCTTTACTTTCTTGTCCCATCTCTCAGATTGTTGTCAAATAGGATTTTATTTTTAGATTGTTACTTGACTTTTATGAAGATTTACTATGTCTTTGCATGCCATTAAACTCTTGTACCCTACTACCTTTTGGAGCAGCTTTTCTTTTTGCTGGCGTGTAGCCTCTAATATTTCGTTCAGAGAAATTAAAAAAAAAAAATCTTCAAGTCCTCGCCTGGTGGAAACTCAAGACTGTATATTTTCTTCTCAATGGAATTGGCTAAGTATAAAATTCTAGATTCAAACAAATTCCTTTTAGAACTTTGCAGATGTGGTACCGTGTTCTCTTTGTATTCAATGTTGCAGATAAGAAGCTTGAGGCCAGTCTTATGCTTACTTCTTGACAGGTCACCTATGCTTTTCTTTTCCTTCCAGAAGCTTTGAGGATTTTCTCCTTTTCCATGTTATTCTGAAATTTTCACCATCATGTAACTAGGTGTGTGTTTTTATTCTAAAAAAGATTTTGTAAAGTTCTGTTTGATATGCAGCATACTCTTTCAGTGTGAGGGCTTATGTCTGAAGTTCTGGAAGGATTTTCTAATTTATGTAGATGGACGTTTACACTTCCGACTCCACCCTCCATACCTCTCAGCCTTCAGTAGTGTTTCCCATCTGTTTGTCCTTTTGTGTGACATGATGGGAACATTGGTTTACTCATGCTTTGTCCTTCAGCTGTTTCTCCAGATACTGAGTTTCTCCCTTCCAACAATTAATTTTGAATTTCCACAGTCTCTAGTGATTGAGTTTTTCTATGACTGAAACACCCTTTTCCGTGTTGGGGTTCACCGTATCCCCAGGGTGTCAACAGCACCAAGCACTGCTGATTTTCTCTGGTGAGCTTCCTGCACTCATTGCTTCCATTTGGGAGTGGCTCCAACTCTTACTGGATGCTGTGTCCACAGTGAGAGCGTAGCGACAGGATATGTCGCATCTACTCAGTTTTCTTAACCAGTGGCCCCCGTGGCTCAGCTGAAGTGGGGCTCCACTCTGTCCTGCCATCTGCCCCTTGAGTCTTGGGTCAGCCTAGAGCTTCCCTATTGGCTTTTGTGAAGCAAATACTTACATGTCCCTTTGAGGACATGTTTGATTTTCTTTAACCCCACTTTCTCACTTTCTCTTGTTCAGGAGTTTTTCATCATGTTCTGGTTTCTTATTCACTAACACTGGAATTTTAAAAGGTTTTGCAAAATATCTAGAGATTTGAGATCAGAATGGGAAGCTTCGGTTGGGGGTTTAGTCATATGTTACTTTTCTTCATCATGGTTTCCTAGTTTGGGCTCTTTAAAGAGAAGTTGGATTGAGCAGTAGATTGACACTAGGTGGTTGGATATAAATTATTTCTGAAAGTCCATACTACAGGAATCAGAAAATAAGCTACTATCTTTAAGTTAGATAGATGTATTGTTTAGAGCTTGGATTTGTGGTTGGTTGGCTTTTCTTTCAGGTCTTGCCCTTTGCAGACTTTTAAAATATATCTATTGTGTTTAATTACATCACAGTTTCATAGAGTTCAGCTTCACTTTTTTTTGTATGAAACTCTTAACTAAGTCCAAGAGTAATTCATAAGAGTATTGTATGGTCTTGTGTGTTTGTTTCATCATTCTAAACCAATGATTCCCAGTAACTATGACTATTCCATTAATTTGCAACTGGTAACATTTTAATTTCAGTAAGAAAGAGCTGCCGAGATTTCATTCATTCATAAGGTGGGCTTTCTTTAAAAACTTCCCCTTTTACTATTGCACCATCTAAGTATTGTATTAACAAACGCTCTACATTTTTAAAGCAAAAAATACACCCTCTGTGGTGTCTAATGTATCCATTGAACATAATAGGCATTTGATTAATGTTTGCTGAATTCATCAATTAATAAATGCATGAGCCACACATGTTCTATTAATGATCAGGCTGGACCAAATTTTTATATAATGGTATGGATATTTCAGTTAAGATAACTTAAGCGTTTGTGTTATTCTAGCTGAATTATTCCATATTTTAGTATTTTGTAGTTCCCTTTGAAATTTCTGTCATCATCTCATTGTGAAAGTATCTCCCTTTCCTTCTTCTTAGTGATTAACTGAGATTAGTAGGCGGGGCTGGGAAGTTTAATGGCCCTGTTACCATTAGCAGCATGGTCAAAATGTCTCACAGTATTTCTCTAACAGCCCCTCCTGCCGTGAACTACTGTAAATTTATTCATGCTGGGAAACATGTTGTGGTCTGTTTCTCCACTAGGTCCTTTTTAACCTTAGAAAAACTTTATTAATTGCAGCAACAATTTAACTTTATTAAAGGCAACAAAACACATGCATCTCAAGTCTCCACATTAATAAGAAAAAAAAAAAAGGGGGGTCACCACGCACACCGGTTCTGGAGACAGAGATAGAATCACACAAATTTTGTAGAAGGAATATTATTTTGTCCAGTCACTGTGCTGACTTAATAGAAGACCATCCCTGCTACTTTGTCGGTTGATCTTCGACGGTTAGTTTTGCAATGCAGTCTTTTCAATCATTTCCCCTCAGTAAGTGGGATTATTAAAGAACAGTATACTTTATGCTTTGATTATGATTTAAATCTCTGGAAGAGAGTTTCTTCAGGAAGTGTTAGCAGTGGATGGGATGCTCTAAGTAGATGGCGAATATGTTTAAGAAGGGCAATAGTCCTCTGGGTCATATCAAAACAATCCCTGCATCCATTTTACTAGGAGCTAGTTACCACAGAACATGCTAGTCCCACAGTGACTATAAGGTGGTAATTCACTTGATGGTTGGACTGCAGTTGACTGTATAAAACCCCCTTAATGGTCCCTTGGATTGAAATCAGTCCTGCCTTTGGTTTCCTTGTTACGTATAACGACAATTTCAATTTTCCCAACTTTTTCGACCTTGAAGCTTTCAATGTAGAGATTCCTTAAGACACATCAACAAAATATTATTTATGATGGTAAAAGTCAATCCACAGGTACCTGGAGAAGAAGGCTGGTTCCTTGAGGTAAATTGGTTTTACTTAACCGACAAGATTTACTTTTGGTTATTGCCCTGTGGTTTGTAGCATACGTCTGTTAAGCATATTCCTTCCTACAGAGTCCTTCATTGTTTTAAACCAGGAAAATAGACTGATAGCAATTTTGCTTTGTTAGATTATGGGAGATGAAAAGGAAATGCAATGTCAATACTCTGGAAGTTATATTGGTATAACACATTATTTTCTTACCATCTTAGCTGGATAGATTTTTTTTTTTTCTGAAAAGCATATAAAAAGTCTAGTTTATTACTTTGCTTTACTTTTACTTGGGATCAGGTTCTGTCTACTAAAATAAAGCCAACCACACAGTGGATTGTTGTTTTCCTTTATCTTTTTAGGATGGAAAATAAAGCTGGGTTTTTTTTTTTTTTTTTTCTTTCTTTTTTTTTTTTTTTTCTGTCAGCTGCTGACACAGTTTTTGTGTTCAGAAGTTTCCTGGTTGCTGACTCTGTAATGACACAGCTCACAAGCATAGAAGCACCATTTCCATTTTGGGCCTGGAAAGTCACTTTGCTAATTTTCTGTCATTTTTGTAACTGGGTGTAAAGCAGCCACTTCTAAATAGGTCAGGCTCATTCTGGCTTCATTCCTGGTAGTGAAATCTATATGCTTAAGAGAGAGATTGGAAGATAAGCCAACAAGAGAGAAAGTGAGAGGAGAGGAGACACTAGACAAAAATCATAATTTCCTTGAACATTTCATGCATGGAATGATGACCCAACACAGAATGAACAGAGCTCAGGAGGACTAAAACAAGATGAGAAAGAACGTAATCCCTAACTTCAGGTGGCTGCTGAAAAATCAAACCCAAATCGGACCTATGTTACCTACTGCAAAGTTGAGTTAATGATTCAAAATGATTAGAGGTCAGTTTGCCTCACTTATTAGGAAGTGAGACCCTACTTCTTTGTTTCTTCTTTTTTTTTTTAGTGATAGGTCACCTGCATTTATTCTTACCTAATATTTTATTAATAGTGAGCATTTCTTATCCATTAGGAATGGTGACAAAGGACTGGAGGGAATTTGCATACTTTATTTTTATTTATTTTTTTCAATGTTTATTGTTGAGAGCAAGCATGAGTGGGGGAGGGGCAGAGAGAGAGGGGGACGGAGGATCTGAAGCAGGCTCTGCGCTGACAGCTTCGCACAGCAGTGAATGCTATGTGGGGCTCGAACTCATGAGCCATGAGATCATGACCTGAGCTGAAGTCTGATGCTCTACCGACTGAGCCACCTAGGTGCCCTGAGAATCTGCATACTTTCAATTAGTGATCCTAGGAGCTGTAGTCAACACTCTGGAAGTGTGTGCTAATGGAAGGACACAGACGCATGGGAGAGCCCATTGAAGGAGGCTGTGTGTGTTGGTTAAGGCCATGGAGACAGATGAGGGTCAAGGCCAGCTCCCACTCATTAGCTATTTAGTTAGGATACTTGATAAGCTTTAACTTCATTTGGAAATGGGGATACTAATGACTCCTGCTTTCAAGAGTTTTTAGGATGCCAAATAAGGTAATGTGGAAAATATTACAGACGAGGTCTAGCACACATTAAGTACTCAGTAAACATTAGCTGTTAAAGTTATTACGATCATCAATATGAACATTTAGCCTTAAATATATTTTACGTCTAATATTTAAATATGCGTATCTCTTATATTTTGTGAAATTTCTGCAAATAAAAGTAAGAAAGCCACAACGAGATCCCACAGAGAAGTGGTGTACTCAAAAAAGCTGGGGAATATAAGATCAGTGGAAGTGAAATGATTCCTTTAGAGCAGGACTTCTGAGAGCTTTTAATGTGTGATGCGCATAGTGAATGTTCAGTTACAGAACAATACAGAGTTACAGTAGGCTCTTATTTTTTTTAAATCTTAGATATTCCACACCTCCCTCTTTAGCCCCCCACAGAACATCTCAAGGAGTCTGGATTCCACAGAACACATTCTGGGGAAAGTTCCATGGATGAGATGATTGCTCGGGCCCCTGCCAAATTTAAGAATAATAGTTGTAGACACAAAAACCTAGTGAGCAATTGTCCAGCCAACATCTATCATCTAAACAAACCCTTGCTACTCCAAGTGTAGTCTGTGGAACAGAGAGTTTGCTAGAAATGTAGACTTTCAAGGCCCCAACCTAGACCTACTAGAAAGAAGCAGTGATTTTTTTTTTTTAAATGTTTTTATTTATTTTTGAGACAGAAAGAGACAGAACATGAGCAGGGGAGGGGCAGAGAGAGAAGGAGACACAGAATCTGAAGCCAGGCTCCAGGCTCTGAGCTGTCAGCACAGAGCCCGGCACGGGGCTCCAACTCAAGAATCGTGAGATCGTGACACAAGCCGAAGTCAGATACTTAACCAACTGAGCCACCCGGGCGCCCCGAAAGAAGCAATGATTTCAATGAGATCTGCTGGTCGTTTCACATACGCATTACAGTCTGGGAGGCCCCAGTTTCAAGAAAGTCAGTCAGCCTTTCCACCGTGCGGTTGGTGACTTTCTGCCGAGGTCTGCAGGCCGGTGTGTCCTCTCTGAACACATCCGCATCAAGAGACGCGGACACGGAGGTGGCTTTCAGGCTGGGCAGATGGTCATTTCTGATCTCTAGTCAGGTTTCTCCGAGTGCAAGAGGAAGACACGTCTGCAGCTTCAATCAGGATCCCATGACAGTAGTGCTAGAAGCTGTTGGAAGCTTCGCTGAGCTTTGCTCTGTGCTTGTGCCGATTTCAAATCTTATTAAGCCAGGAAGTAGTGCCTGGCAAATGGTTTATCCTGCCTTGGCTGTTCATGCATCCCAATTCATTTTTATTGTGCTAATTAAGCCTCAAGTGATATTTCAAGTACAGATTGTTTTTTCCATTATTGAATCTTTGGCCAGCATATTAATGCTTTAGAATTAACGTGAGTCAGATGCTTACTCATTTGTGGAAGACTTTACATTTAAAAGATCTAGACTTGGCCAATTTTGCACAGATTCCTTTGGAGACTGCTATGACAGGGTGATACAATTTCTCTATAAATAAAGGAGACTCATTCTTCCTTCACAAATAGACACGTAATTATTTTTTAAATGAACTAAATTCTTAGGTTATGGATACGTATTGGTATTTATGTTCTGTGTTAAAATGGATGTACTCAGTCTGTGAAGGAAGTACAATGTAGTGGTGAAGATCTTGAACTTTGGGTTCATATCCCAGGTCTACAGGTACTTGGGCAATTTTGGAAGATGTATTTGACTTTTCCAGAACTCATATTCTTCGTTAAGCAGATGAGGACAAATCCTTAACTCCATGATTCCTTGTAACGATTAAATAAAACAATCATTTAAAGTACTCTAGAGGGGTGCCTGGGTGGCCCAGTCGGTTGAGCATCAGACTCTTGATTTCAGTTCAGGTCATGATCTCACCTTCATCAGATCAAGCCCCGCGTTGGGCTCTATGCTGACAGCACAGAGCCTGCTTGAGATTCTCTCCCTCTTCCTCTGCCCCTCCCCCCCTCAAAATAAATAAATTAATATTAAAAAATACAGTACTAGAAAAGAGTTTCTGGTTCAGTGAATGCCCAAATGCCCAATAAATACTACTACTATTATTGTAATTAAACAAACATTTTTAGAATTGTTAATCATATAAATTTAGGCTTAACCAAAAAAAAAAAAACTAAATTAAATTTTTTTAGGAGAAATTAAGATTATGGCACAGCATTCTCTACTGAGAAACTCTATTTTTACAATCTTTTTTTTTTTTTTTTTTTTTCTGCTCAGGATTTCCAAACTATTACATGCATTTGTAAAAGGTAGGAAATTCATGTCATAGGTTTGTATTCAAGGTGCCAAAAGGGATGCCTCCAGGCTCTCTTGGTGGAGTCTGGCTGGTGGAAGAGGTCATACCTTGAGGACAGGCAGCAGGGCAGGCCCTGGCTCTGTGATCCCTCCAGAATCAATAGATAAATCTCGAAGTCCAAGAACATGGGAGAGGAATCAACAAGGCCCGGAAGGGTGCAAGCTGGAAAGCAGACGGATGAATAGAAACTGAAGTAAATGCTGAAAATGCTGATTACCGGGTTGGCAGCAGCAAAGACTTGGGGACACTTGGTTTGGGATGCAGAGCTGGTACAAGGCTCAGAAAGAAGCAGGAATGCAGGGAGAACCAAACACAGGAGAGTGCTTCAAGTTCCTTGTAGAGCAGTTAAAGCCATTGTCATTCCATACGTTCCAACTGACTGCACCCCTCCCTCCACAGCAGAAAACTGGAGGTTTATTCTCTCTCTTTTTAGTGTTTATTTATTTTTGAGAGAGAGAGAGAGGCAGAGAGAGAGAGAGAGAGAGGGAGACACAGAATCTGAAGCAGGCTGCAGGCCCTGAGCTGTCAGCACAGAGCGTGATGCGGGGCTTGAACTCATGAACGGCAAGGTCATAACTTGAGCTGAAGTTGAAAGCTTAACCAACTGAGCCACCCAGGTGCCCCGGGAAGTTTATTCGCTATAGAGGATCAAACAAAGATTATCAGGAACTCCAGAAAGGGTTGAGGCTGTGAGAGCCATAGAGAAAATGATGGATTTACATACTGAATATTGATATTTCCATCCTTCTTCCTCTTCCGGGCAGGACACTGGTAGAGCATTATCTGAATAATGTGACCAGACCTTGTCCCAAAGTGATCTAATGATACTAAGGTCAGGTGGTATCCAGTTTAAGAAGGCCACTAATACTACTCTACAACGCAGCTGGCAGTTGAATGCACAGTATGTCTCATACCTTGTTCTTAAAGATGTGTGAATGGCCAACAATACCCGCTGTTTGAGAAAAACTTATCATCAGAGAGACAAATACCAAACAAACAGATACAAAAAAAAAAAAAAAAAAAGCGAGAAACAGTGTTGATAAGGAGAGAAGAAACATTCAAAAGATTATTGACGTCTCAAAGAGATCAGGAGATACCACACCCATGAAACAAAGACAGGGTGCCATAAAAATAAAGACCATTCAGGAACAAAAGAAAAGCCTCAGAAGCTAAAAGCACGACAGAGATTGAAAACCTCGGAGTATGAAACTCAGAGTATTAGGGGCCTTTTTGAAACCCCGTGAAAGATACAACATTGCTGTCTATTGGTTGCTGATAGGAAAGGTCCTGAAGAGGTCACACAGGCCACTGACAGCCGGATCTTGTTGGGAAGTCCTTTGCCAGGGGTGGGGACACCCTGAGACCCACCCTGTATAAACCTTGCTCCAGTCCGGTTTCAGTAATAAAGAATAATGGCTTTGTCAGTGGGGATGGCATCGTAGGCGAGGGGTGTATGGCAGTTTTGTGAAGATAGTGGGTCAAATAGGGCAATTCAACGGCTCTTGAAGATGAATGGCCTTTTCTGACCTCTGGGTTACCCCTGAGTTAATGATGTGTCATAGGTCCTTGGGACACAGCTCTCGGGCTGAACGCAGTCCCAAGCAGAGTTTTTGATACCAAGCGCGGGACTAGCTTGACAGGCAGGATGTGACATATCGTTACACTCGCTGGGACGCGCCTTCATGCCGAAAATACTATGAGTCCCATGTGGTTGAAAGCAGTGTAAACACCCACTAGGTGCGATAGTTTAATGAAGTGATAATGGCACCAATAAAGAAAAGCTAGCTTTTGAAATGTGAAAGTATAGATCCACATGACTTGTTTTTTTATCATATCGTGAAGTTTACAACAACCAGTTTTTCTTATGATATTTGGCTATGACTTCTATAGCTTCAGAACATTCTAATACTGTGATGGTCAGGCTTTGTGTCTGAAGAATGCTTTAAGACTATCTTTTTTTTTTCCCCATAATCTGTTTCAAAATTGAGGTCTGGTAGTGAGGTTATGTTTATGAGTTACTTAATGTAAAAAATTGGTTTATCCAAAAAACATAGATGCCTTGCACCCTTTTGTTTTTGACTATAAAAAACTGGGTTATCGGGGCGCCTGGTGGCTCAGTCGAAGTGCCCAGCTCTTGATTTCGGCTCAGGTCATGATCTCACGGTTCCTGGGATCGAGTCCCTCATCGGGCTCTAGACTGACAGTGTGAAGCCTACTTGGAATTCTCTCTCTCTGCTCCTTCCCCCCACCTTGTGCTTGCTCTCTTTTCTCTCTCTCTCTCAAAAAATAAACATTAAAAAAAAAAACTAGATTGGCAACTGTAGAACAGTGAAAGAGAAGACATAGTTTTATAAAGTAGTTTTCTTTAAAGTAAAAAGTTATTTTGCAGTAATAACATTTTTTTAAGTTTTTATTGATTTGAGAGAGAGAGAGAGTGAATGCGTGCATGCATGTGAGTGTGAGCAGGGGAGGGGCAGAGAAAGAGAGAGAGACAGAGAGAGAGAGAGAGAGAGAGAGAGAGAGAGAATCCCAAACAGGCTCCATAGTGTCAGCATGGAGCCCAACGTGGGGCTCGAACCCACAAACTGTGGGATCATGACCTGAGCTGAAACCAAGAGTCGGACGCCAACTGACCAAGCCACCCAGGTGCTCCTGCAATAGTATTTTTAAGAAATGTGCAAAATTTGTTTACACATCTTATTACCTCATATTGTTTGGTTCACATTAAATTTGTAAAGCTTACCAACCTGGCACTTTTTCAGATCACCATAAATCAGTCTCAGAAAGTAAATAATTACGAGTTCTAAAGCATAAAGAGTTTTCAATTTGTTGCTATTTTGATAACGCATCGAACTATTTATATGTATCTCCATTTACTTTTTGTTGTTCTGCAGGTTTGCCATCAGCAAATTTGGCCGCACCTAACCTCACTGTGGAGGAGGGAAGGTCTATCACATTATCTTGCAGTGTTTCAGGCGATCCAGTTCCGAATTTGTACTGGGATGTCGGTAATCTGGTTTCCAAGCATATGGTAAGGCTTTTGTTTGGCTCTGTGTTCAGAGAGAGATGAGAGTGTCTCAGAACTTGAGATTGTATTAATCTAGTGATGATCGTTTAATATTTTATAGGGCCAGAAAGAGAAATTTACACTGTGTTTGATGTACATTTACTTGCTATTTATTCTTTTAGTTAACAAAGACTAGTGCAGGTTTGCATTTTCGTTGTGTATACCTACTAGATTAGAGTCTCTGTGTCTCTGGTGAGCTTCTTGCGACCCTGTGAGCAAGGTGAGGGGCGCTCCTTGGGCTCTTTTCCCTTGGAGAAAGGTAGGTAAGAATTCAAAGATTAAATCAGCGCATTAAACCATTGTAATCTAGAGAAGTAGAATAGCTCCTGATTGGTTCCTTTGCCTGGCCCCAAACCTTTTCTAATGGTATAGATTTCTTTCTTTCGTTAGGGGGAGACACCCCAAATCTTTTCACTTTGGCATCAGTTGTGATAAAGATTATTTTTGTCTGTTAATTCATTTGTAGAATGAAACGAGCCACACACAGGGCTCCTTAAGGATAACTAACATTTCATCTGATGACAGTGGAAAGCAGATCTCCTGTGTGGCAGAAAATCTTGTAGGAGAAGACCAAGATTCTGTCAACCTCACTGTACATTGTACGTAATCAGACCGGCCTGTGTTTTTAATCGCAAACAATCGCGGACACACCTGCATTTGTCGTTGGGCACTCTGGGTGCTGCTGAAGTGTGTGAAAAAAAAGTGTGTGCTGTGTTCTGTGTGCAGTTTTTAAAGAGATATCAGCCTCTGTCACATGTTCTGTTTCTTCTCATCCCTCTTACTGGTGCATGTCTTTCTTTTAAGCTGCTTTTTTGATCTTAAACTTGTCCTCTTGTGCCTTCCTCCCCTTCCCCCCCCCAACCTTTTTTTTGGATAGAACATATTTTGAACTGGTTATCATTCTCTTGTTAATAAGTTTTAGCTTAATTTCTGCCAAACCAGTTCCTAAAATTCTTTTCTCCATAAAAGCCATATGAAGATTTAAAGTTATACCACCTAAAGTATCAGGCTGGCTGTTCACAAACAC
The DNA here is from genome assembly GCF_014898765.1 of Herpailurus yagouaroundi. Lineage (NCBI taxonomy): Eukaryota > Metazoa > Chordata > Mammalia > Carnivora > Felidae > Herpailurus > Herpailurus yagouaroundi. The sequence continues at coordinate 5,804,091 of NW_024412432.1, read as the reverse complement.
CCAATTGTGCCATCGATGCAATAAAACCTCATTAGTTTGACATCAGGTTTCTGTGGGAAGGTTGGTGGTGTCTTGTTTAAGTTATTGAAAATTGTTATTACCCACAGAACATTTTTATTATTGTTTTAAATTTCTGTATACATTGCAACTAAGATACAGGACACTAATCCTTCTTCAGCATACGTGTGTTATTTCCCAGTGTTGTAAACAACACAATACGTAGCTTCACATTCCAGATTGTGGCGTTTAGGGTGAACATGTATTTGGTACAAATCACATATACTTTGCACATTGTTTCAAATTCTGAGCTGGCGTGGTATAAATTAATGAGGCGTTACTGTATTTGGGTCAGGGTTTGGATGAGAGAAACACGAGTGTGCACGTGTGTGTGTATGAATATACATTATACACGCGTAGACACATGGTATCGATACACTGGCTAAGGTTCACCCGTGGCGCACATTCAGTGTGTGATTGTTGGAGTGCATGATTATGGTCACCAACTGTAAGTCCTTTGTCACTGTCAGTACTACCTCTGTGCCTAGTAGGTACTGGACTCATAATTTCTCATCATTTCGACCCACCCAGAAGCCTGAAATCAATGCTATCCCCAAACATACGCAACCAGCTTCCAACTTTATGTCCTTAAATCAACACCTCACCAAAAGCTCATTTGAGCATGGTGGAAGGAATATGTGGGCCCTGGGCTTGGGGGCCTGGGCTGGTGGGAGGAAGGTAAGTGTTGCCCCTACCCCAATGGGGTCCTTGTATTTGTAACACAGAACTACAAATAAGGATGCTCAAATTCAAAGTCCTCTCAGTTAATATCTGTGGTGTTCACCATGGTCTGAAGAGTTGACCTTATCTATCACAATCTAGGTAAAGAATAGAAGGAATAAATGGTGAATAATTTTAACAACTGAGATAGGCTTGGTAGTGAGCCTGGTCAAAGTGTATTTGTTAGCAAGTTGTGACTTTTCTCCCTCTTTGTGTGATGAACATGTACAACTGGGAAGCAAAGCAAGGACGGAAGGGCTGCGGGGTTAGGTGTCAGGAGACCCGGATCCTTGTTCCAGATCCGTCTCGCTCCCTAAAACTGACCAAGTCATTTACCCTCGCTGGACTTAGGTTTCCTCACCTGAAAAATGATGCTCTTAGGGCTCTGGAGGTATTTTCTAGTCCTTAATTGTATCATTATCAAAGTCAGACCACAATAAAATAAACAATTATGGGGGATTTTAAATACCCTCACTCAGGATAAGTACTCTGTTTAAAAATGCTACTTGAGTGTTTGTTTCCCCAAAGTGTAAAGTGCTTTATTTTTCAAGTTAAAGTGGTCTCTAGGTTGTTTGTCTAGGGTTGGACAGAACCCCAGACATTTAAAAAGGATCAAAACATTGACTTCTGAAATCCTAGCAAAAGTGCAGCGTACTGTCATGAAATGTGATACTTTTAAAGAGCATTTGCTATTGGCAATCAGTGAGAAGTACCAGCGGATCATACTTTATAATAATCAATCAGCATTGGCAGCAGCAGTCCCCGCCTTGGTCAGTTTGCTCCGTTTTAGATAAGCTGTGTGAGATCCGTGCTGCAGGCAAGATTTCCAAAGTCGTTTCATTATTTGTGTTGTTGAGTGAAGTATTGCAGAAACGGTGGCCCTCAGCTTTCTGGTGATGAATCTACGTAATATCAAAGCATATGTATTAGAAACCAAAGTTGACTTCCAGTGAACCCTTTCTGCTGTCAGAAATCTCTGCGATCTGTTTGGAGCTGGTTCTCACACTGCGAAATTTGAAAAACGACTATGGTTCGTGGGTCTTAAGTATGAGGAAAAGAGTCTCTTTGAAGCTGTCTGTAGGGAGTTCGATCAGCCTTGATGGTGATTCGAAATATTGTTGGATTCCAGAGTCACTGGTCCTGTATTTTCTTAAACCAAACAGTTCGTTGAATAAGATCCCCCCGCTGATGACACAGATATCTGGAGATGGGGAGAATTCTGAGCTTTCTGATGCTATTAACTTTCTCTTTTTCAATTTAGTTGCTCCAACTATCACATTTCTCGAATCTCCAACCTCAGACCACCACTGGTGCATTCCATTCACTGTGAAAGGCAACCCCAAACCAGCTCTTCAGTGGTTCTATAACGGGGCGATACTGAATGAGTCCAAGTACATCTGTACTAAAATCCATGTTACCAATCACACGGAGTACCATGGCTGCCTCCAGCTGGATAATCCTACTCACATGAACAATGGGGACTACAAGTTAGTAGCCAAGAACGAGTATGGGAAGGATGAGAAACAGATTTCTGCTCACTTCATGGGCTGGCCTGGAATCGTAGATGGTGAGTACCTGATGCTTTTGTATCCGGGGAGAGGATAGGGTGTATCACTCAACTATTGACAACATCATGCCTTCAACAAACCACCTGCAAACCCAGGGGCTGAAAACACCATTATTTAGATTTGCTTGTGGGTCAGCTGGGGTTTTGTTCCATATGCCTTTATTCTGGGGTGCAGGTGAAGAAATGGCAGCCACACAGGAGGTCTGCTTCTGAGTGGCAAGTGCCGATGGCAGGAGGGCAACTAGAAATAGGCAAAGCTTCTCAAGGCCCAGCTTCCGCAGTGGCACGTGGTCTCTTCAGGCTGTATGCCACTGGCCAGAGGAAGCCATAGGGCCACAGCCAAGTCCAGGGGCAGGGACTCATACTCCCAGGGAAGTCATGGGGCGGGGGGAATGAATCATTTTGGACAGTAGTGTGATGTGCACATTATTTTTATCTCAAGTGTTCAGTGACATTTTGTACCCATCGTGGCAAAACTCATGCAAGATGTACGTAGGTGAACCGTGTTTGGTTGGCTCATGAACTACTGAAGATGTATTTTCTAGCCCCTTACCCGCTTGGAATTCAGAATCCTGCCCTCTCACCGTGGACGAGAAACCAGGTTCTTAGAATGTTTTGCCTACCTGGGCTGAGTGGTGTCATTCATTTATCAGATCCTGAATTGTTTTTCTAGGAGGTAATAGTTCCCATCTGACCAATGGTTTGGGATGCCGGCAGGCAAATTGCAATGTGAGCCCCAGCAACAGCGGGGACAATTGCCGTGCGTTCATCTGCTTCTGATGCTGTTGTCCGGTGGAGTATTCTTACTTGTTGGGTCTTGTTGCCCAGATGCTGGATGACACTGTGGAGGCCGAGGCCTGTTTGGACATTGGGACCTGTACATGAGTAGAATTCGCTGTAATGATTCTCAGTTCGTGAGGGCCACACAAAGATGGCTTGGCAGTGGGAAGGGAAGACAGCAGTTTGGCGGCCCGTGGGGCAGGGGCGGCGTGGGCGGCATGTGCTTGTGGGGCCCAGAGGGCAGTCCCACGGACAGAGATGATGCATACGGAGCCCCCTTCAGCAAGTAGTGAGAATGTAGTTAGTGCCCATTACATAATAAGTCTGTCATTACACTGGTGTGTATTAAATAGCTTTTTAAGTGCACAACCTTCCTTAGCATGTTCAAAATGTTATTTGAATTATGTGAGTTTGATTTACAAACAGCCTTTCAGGAGCACATAAAACAAGCTGTGTTTGGATGCCTTACCCAGACACCCCTGGCAGTTGTCTTTTCCATTAAATCTTCCTCTTAATTGAGAGTTGAGCTGCTTGGCTACATTTGCTGTAGTAAATCTCTAGATTACTCTCTTTCTTCCTGTGTGTTTCGGGGAATACAGCCTTATCGTTAAATCCAGAGATTCTGCTTGGGGACACTTGCTTTATGTTTGTTTTTCAATAAACATTTTATTTATGAGTCATTTTCGATGCACAGAAAAGTTGCAAAGACAATACAGAGTCTTTGGACACCTCTCACCCAGTTGTTACTGTCGTGAACATCTCTCATTACCGTGGTATGTTTGTCAAAAGTAAGAAACCGACATTGGCACATTACTATTCACTAAACTTCAGACTTGATTTGAATTTTGCCAGCAGCTGCCTTTTGAAACCGTTGGGAGGTGAACTTGATTCAGGGTGAGGGTCTGGCATTGGAAAGTTTTAGAAGTGGTTTGTGTGCTTTGATATATATGCTCAGTTCTTCCAGGGGGAAGCCAGTAACTTCTATTTAACATAGAGGTTTGATGTATTTTTCTTTGGAACATTTCTGTATGGTGCCAGTCTTTGGTAGAGCTTAACTCTTCTCATCCATGTGGCCTCCTTTTTATGGATCACTTTTGTTAGTTTTAACTTCACTAATGATAGGAAAGAAGTGATTTCTGGTACAAGAATAACTTAGTGTCTCAAATACTCCCTTTAAAGGAAATCATCACTGATCAAAAATAAAAGTTGAGGTTAATTTTATAAAGATGTTTGTTCTCTCCTTCTTCTTGTTTGTTTACTTGTTTTGGTCAAGTCTTTAAAATAGAGATATCTGCTTTTAGAAATGATTTTTTTCCTCTTTAAGTATTTACTCAAGGACCAGCTATCAGGGAGTAATAAATGAAATGGAAATAAAAGAGCCTTGGTCCAGGGTGATAGTGGATATAAATGGCCCTAGTGGGCCATAAACCAGTGTGACCAATTAGAGATTGACCTCACTTGGCTTGTGTTTTAGAATCTTTGGTATTTATGAGATTTGGAACCATAGCATACAGATAATGGCCTTTTAAAGAATTGCTTCCTTTCCCTCTTACCCTCCTTTAAAACTAAAGAAAAATAAACAAATAACAAATCTATATATATTTCCCTGCCGGCCTAAAGTCTACAAGTTTAGGATGACAAGTCAAGTGTAGGTCTATATTCCTTCAGTATTTCAGTATTTCAGTTATTGTCACATAGTAATTGGTAAGAAGTTTACTTTTTTACAAATCTTTTTGATAAGATGCTTCAGCTACAGTTTTTCTTTCTTTCTTTCTTTTTTTTTTTTTGGATGAGATGCTTTTCTCTTTCTTTTCTTTTTCTATTTTGTTTTTTGCATTGCAAGTTAACTGGCTTATGAGGAAGCTGGCAGCCTGGGATCAGTGAAGTAGGGTTACTCTTCCATATGCAGCCAGGAGAATTAAAATGGCAGCTCAGCTCAGAACTGGGACTTGTGTGGAGTAGTCACCTTGCAAAGGAATTCACTGTCTATTTGTAGATAGAAAGTGAACAGAGTTGAAAGAAATTAAAACAGAAATAAAAACAAAGAGGGGCACCTGGATGGCTCAGTCGGTTGAGCATCCAACTCTCGATACCGGCTCAGGTCATGATCTCACAGTCATGAGTTAGAGCCATGTCGGGCTCTGCGCTGACAGCACGGAGCCTGCTTGGGATTCTCTTCCTCCCTCTCTCTCTGCCCCTCTCCCACTCTCTCCCCCTCAAAATAAATAAGTAAACTCAAAAAAAAAAAAAAAAAAGAGAGAGAAAGACAAAGAAAAAAAGTCCCTAAAGCAAAAAGTTGGTGAGCTTTTTGGTGAAGAATGTAGTTACAGCCCCGATTGCCTTTATTACCGCCTGCAATGGAAACCGTGGATGCGGTGGGAGACACTCTCCTGCTTTCTGCGTGGAGAAAGGATGGGCAGAGAGACCTGGAGCCAGCATCAGCCAGATCAAGAGGGTGCCACCCGCAGGGTGTGAGTCCGTCGGTAAAGATCGCCCTACAGTGTCTCTCCAGAGTGCTGGGACCTTGCAGACTCCGATACCAGACCCAGCCAGGGTGCTAACGAGGAAGGACAGGTGTTCTCAGACCTTCGGGTATCAGCAGGGCCCCAGACACAAAGCCAGTGCCTTCCCATCTGTTCATCACTGGCAACCTGGCCGGTGACTGAGAAAGGGAGGAAAGACTTTCCCAAACTCCAGACACCAGATTGATCATTTGGGATCCCACGGTTAGAAGTGAACTCCGCTCAGGTCAGTTTTGGGTTACGTTTAAAGCACAAAACTCAACTTGTAGTTTCCAAATGAAATTTAGGGAACGATAGCGTTTATCTTTTTCAACACGCCGAGGAACGCGGCTTGTAACAATCAAACTAATTTTATTTCGTTTTTATTTTCCATTGTCCCTGGAACACTTATTTATTCACTAAGAATAATCTTTTCTGGCTCCTGAACACTAGGGCCCGGCTCCCTGTTGTGCATTAGAATCAGCTGGGGAATTTTAATTGTGATTTCATTATTTAACACACATTTCTAGGGCCCACGTCCAGTAATTCTGATTCAGTGGCTCCCGGACGAGGCTCAGGCTTTCACATTTTCTGTTTTTAAGGTCTTCAGTGACTCCAGTGTGCAACCAAAGGTGAAAATGGTCTGGATGAGAGCCCTGACCCAAGTGAGATTTTTCTGCTCGTTGTTGAGTAACAGACAATCCTTTGGTCACTTTAGATTGCAGGCAAAAATCTCAATTGAGAAATAGCATGTCCTATCTGAGTTAGAAGTCAAAACTCTGGACTTGAGTTAAGTCCAGTCCAGGCCAGCACGATGTGTGTGTGTGTCCAGGGGTGGGGGTGGGGTGGGGGGTGAGGGGGTGGAGAGGCGGGGACGGGGTGCTGGAGGGAGATTGCAGAGCTGGCTAAGCAGAATTCAGGCCCTCTGTTACCTGAGTAGAAGGGAGTGGGCACGGGGGACAGGTGGCAGGCAGGTGTGCTCAGGGCGTGTGTTCAGTGCTGATTCACAGACCTTCCTGGATCGTTTTGTGGGATCTTGGTGATTCCTGTCTCTGCGGGCCTCTCTCCAGGGAGTCCGTGACAGGAAGCAAACATGTCTCTATTCCAGCTGGTGGAAGCAACTCCTTCCTCAGAACCCAGGAATGCAGCTTCGTGCTGCTGAGATCCCTCTGCTCCTCCAGGGGGCTGTTGTCAGGACAGACATTCTCTCACGCCACCTCTGTCTGGTCCATGGGGAGCCCTCGTGGTCCCTCGTCTTGACACCTCCAGCCGTATAGGTTGAACGCAAATGCCACCTGCATCCTGCCTCCATTGGTTGCTTTCACCTTCTCTGGTAGGAGGCAGGTACTTGGCCTCAGAGCCTTCTGCCTGCAGGGAACCCGGTTTGGGTTCTCAGAGTGCTGTGGTGGAGGCCCCATGGCTATGTGGAAACTTCTGTGTAAGTCCTGAATGAGCACCTTCTGTCTTCTTTGGGACCTCAAAAGTCTCAGTGTGAAGCAGAGGTTTCAAAGGACATGGGTCCAGCTTTCATTCGTCTCCTTTGTGAGTTCTGCAGTGTTATTCTCTCTTTAGTGGGCACTGAGCAGATCACTAACAACGTACCCATTCCTCACTTCGCTTTGTGTTTGTCCTCTGAGGCCATTAGGGAGAAACTTTCTACCCAGAACTGCTTTTCTCTCAGCACTGCTTTGTCCTCCCTTACCCAGAGGCTCAGGCTTGCCCAGAGAAGACCTCAAGACTGCCACTTGACTACACGAACTTTCTAGACTTGGCGCTCTAAGGAGAAAACTAAGTCACAGTTTGGTTCCTGGAGAGGGTAGGAAAATGTAAGCTCCTTCTGGTGTCCAAGTTCCTTCCCCCTCAGAGGTATGCCACGGGGACAAGACGTCTCCTGCCCTCACCCCTAATGTTTATTGCGGTCACTGCCAGAGAGTACCCACCCCCCTCGGTGTTTGGGTATCTAGCTATTTTTTAGGTTTGCTTTATGTTTCATTGTAAAATGGCCATCTTCTATGCCCACTGAGGTCTTTTGACTTCAGTCAAACTTCTCACGGAGTTATAAATCAGGGCTTCTCAGACTTCAGTGAGCATACAGCTCTCCTGGAGATCCTGCTAAAACACAGATTCTGATCTCATGAATTTTGGGAAGGGTCTCAGATTTTGTATTTCTGACCACCTCCCAGCTGATGCTGCAGGTCCCGGACCACACTTTGCCCAGTGAGGGGGGTTCCCTTCTGCCCTGCGGAACCTGGGGGAAACCACTGGAAGGACCGCATAGGCATCTGCCAAGATGGCTGTACTGACTCCTTGTGGATATCGACGAGTAATAATGATAAAGATACAGAAGAGTTTGTGCACAGAGATGCACTCTAATTGGGTTTGGCAAAAGGTAGGATGAATTCAATGTGTTGGCTTCAGGAGGCTTAGGGAGACTGGATAAAGGAGAAACCTGGTGCGGCACTCACAGAGGGAACGCGGGACTCTCTGGGGAGTCTCCCAAATTTCTGCTGTATGCTAGTTAGCCGATAGGACAGAAATAAGACTTACCTAAGATGAAATTGATCCACTACATGGCTGTCCTTGGAAAAGCCTTCTCGGGAACACAAAGGTGTGCGTGAAGACTGGGTGAAGGTTAGAAGTGGTGAGTGTGTCTTTTCAAGTAGAACCGTGACCAGAAATTAATGGCAGAGAGATCGCTTGTGAGTGTCACCAGGAAGAAATGTGGGGCCTTCGCCAGCGTCTTGGGATCAGCCGGCGTGAGTTTCAAGAATTTTCAAGGTCGGCTATTTCCATCATCGTGAACACGTTGATCGTTCAAGGGTAGATTCTTTTATCGAAATCTCCCCCGAGTGATTAATACTTTAGGCTTGGCACAAGCCTAGCCCGAGCACTGGGTGATAAAATACCCGTGCTCTAAAGCTTCTCAGTCTTCAGGCAGTACATAAAGAGTGTCTCTGTGGCCCACTCATTCAGGAAGAATGTCACAGCTCAAGAATGCTCATTCACACAAGCAGTGGGAGTGAGTGACTTATGCTTCCTAATTCGGGAGCACTTGCCTCCTATGCACAGTGTGCGTCGGGAGCAAACTATAAATATTGGAAGATTTTTCCCCACAGCTTCTCATTCGTGCTGTTTTATCAAGAGATTCATGACGTCTGGATGAACTGGAGCTCTCTGCAGTACTTAGAGTTGCCCCCAAACTGGCAGATTTAGATTTGGTGTACTTGGGCCAAAGAATGTAGGGAGAGGAAATTTCTCTAAATGTTACACTTTAAGAAAATATAAAGCCCCCCCACGACTCGCTCTCTGGCCCTTTGTCGGGACCCGTTTCTTGTCCTGGGAGTGGAAGGAAAGGAAAGTTTGACCTGCTTTTCTGTCTTAAATAACCGAGAAGACTATGGTTTGGCTATAGGCTCTTAATAATCGCGATAATTAAGATTTATACTTAAATAGTTCTTTAGGTCTCAAGAGTACTAACGTTAATTAATTATGCTTCCCAAAGCTCCTGACGGGTTGCCAGAGCCAATGCTGTTATCCTCTCCTGAGGTATGGAACATTCCTTTGTCACAGGAAAAGTGAAGAGACCCCCTGATGCTGCATAGCACGTTAGAGGTTCAGCCAAAAATGAAACCCGGACATCCAAACCCCTAGTGTGTTGGGGCCCTGCCGTTCAGGAAAGGAAGAGGAGAGGTATCTGGAAGTCAGAAGGAGGGACTTCCACGAGTTACACAACACTGTTGACAAACCAAGGACGGGACGGTTGATTTGAAAAGAACGAATCATTTGCTATTTCTTTATCGTATGGAATTCTTTGAAATATTTTTCACGATCACACTAAGCAGAGTCTGAAAATAGATTTGAGAGAGAAGTCTCTCTCTTTTTGTTTTAAGACATTAGAGAGAAACTGAACGCTGAAAGGAAGGAAACAGATGTGTCTCCTGGCCTCCATCATTACTTCCATCTTTGCAGTGGGATGGAAAGGGAAGCCTACCTGCCCTTCCACAATTTTTCTTTATCCTACATGTGTGCTTTTCCTTTAATAGTGGAGTCTTAACAGTTAAAAAGCCATGGAGTTTTACTCATAAAGACTTACATGGAGTCAGAAGATTTACTCATGAGCTATAACAGATTAGAATATAGAAGCTCCAAAGCCCTCTCTTTAAAAGCAGTTTAGCATGGAGGATGGTGAGGGGCTTTGGTTTGATATTGTTGGGGAGAAAGTGACAGTATCATCCATGCTTAGAAACCTTTAACGTCCCTGAGGTCTGTCTTGTGGAGGTGCAGACATCACACGCGCCATCTGGAGCTCTGTCTGGAGTGCGTGTGGCCACAGGACAGTCCCCAGGGTTTTCACTGGGAGTGCTTCGGGCTGCACCTGTTAGTAGTGGTCCCCAAATCCTGACAACACGCCTTAGGTCAAGGGCCAAGCACAAATGAGTGTAGCGTCTGCCGACGCTCCACAAACTCTTCAGAAAATGGACTTGGAACATGAGACAAGCAACCATTTGTGCCTGGCGTGCACTTTCTTTGGGCTGGGGAGTAGCTGCTGTTTCCACACTGGAGCCAGCTGGGCGGGGGGGGGGGGGGGGGACGGGGGTAGAAAGTGGCCCGCTGCTTGTCTGGAATGGAGTGGGGTTGATGGAGTCCCTGAGTTTCCTTATTTATTTATTTATTTATTTATTTATTTATTTATTTATTTATTCTGGAAATTCCCATATTTTATTCCGGTGGTTTTCAACATGAAGCTTTAGGGCTTAATGCTGCCTCCTGCTGCCTAAATCTGAGATTTCTTGCTTGACGAGCTACGGGGATGGTATTCAAGGAAGCAGAACTCTGCTCAGATGCCCCGTGTAAGCAAGCACATTACTCATTCACCAGTCATTCACTCTCTCTGGGCCAGCTTTTGTTTGCCTTTCCTCGTCCACCTTTTAGTCCTGAATATCTCAAACAGGCATTTTTACCCTTATACATAATGATATATAATGAACATATTTAAGCCACTTAGAAATTAGACTTAAAAATGGCAGGATATTTTCCCAATATGACCATTGCCAGAAGTCTAAGAAAGAAGCGGTAACTTTGTCCCATGTCCGCATTTAACATCATGTTAACAACTGCCCTACAATTGGAGTATAAACACCACGGGAGGTTAACTTGACTGAGAAGTTGCTAGAAGCAAAATTCTGTTTGATGAGCTGGGATTAGCTGGAGTGCCGTGACCCTTGTTTTTCATAAACTTTAGGTCTGTGTATCTTCCCAGGCACCAGCTTCTTAAACCTTTTTACACAGAGACATTTCTTTATTGTAGCGAGTGGACCTTCATCAGACACAGTATGGTATGGTTGGCGGGGCGGCGGGGGGGAGGGGGAACACCTTATTGTTCCTCCCACATTGTCTTCCCGTGAGTTTTGTAATCTTGCGCTAAATTTGAGTATTCCTGACAATGAAAGGAAAGTGACAGTACTTCTCATACATCTCGAAAAAATGAAGTTAGGAAAATATAGTAGTCTTCTGACAGTGTAGATGTGACCTAACGGTTTTGCTGGTGAACTTGGTAGGAAAGGCATCCACCGATACGAATTCTAAATCTGGAAAAAGATCAGTTTTCCAGGTTATGGGCTAACCTGTTTACTTTTGAGCCCACCCCAGATCCTTTTTCTATACCTGATATCTGCTGCCTTGACTTTATCTGATGTTCTGGATGTTCCTGGGGGCCTTGTGTGAGTAATAGGGGGGTTCCCTTTCTCTGACAAGGCTGATTACACCTGTATATCAGTCACAGTCCCTGCAGCCCTTCCAATGTGTGGTCTACATAAATCTGACTCTGAATCCTCAGTCTTTTTACTTTCTTACGGGATTGCATGTGTAAAGGAAGGTGGTCTCTGTGGGGTCCCTGAGAACCTGAGGACAAATCGGGGTGACTGACTACTCCTAGTTTTTACACCAAAAGTCCTATGTCTGGGGAAAGCCCCCATTCTTGGACAGACTATGTCCTCAGTCTCAGAGAGTCCGAGATGGTGGGTCAACGTAGTACAAATGAAAGTCTGTATACTTGCATTCAATAACTTTAAAAATATGAGTCAAGTTAATGAATTGCTAAATCAAATAGGTTCTATCTATCTACCTTGGAAAATACATGTTTATAATGACCTGGAAGGGTAGGTTTGAGGATCAAATTCTCCCTGATTCTTGGACTTCCATGCTGGAACATAGTGGTTTTGGTAGAGCTGGTTCCTGGTCATAGCCCCTGCCCTGTGCCTCCGATTATATGGTGAGAGGTAGATGAGAGGCAAAGAGGGTGCATATGGACACCTCAGCTCACCTGCCCTTGCTCGGCCCTCACCCCTCTCCTGGGTCTTGGGTCAGAAGGTGCTCAGACTGATGGTGTGGCCACCTGTGGGCTGACAGATGCGGGGAAAAAGCTAGCTAGTCCTAGGAAGTGTGTGTGTGTGTGTGTGTGTGTGTGTGTGTGTGTGTGTGGTGTGTGGGGAAGGAAATCTGGGTCCTGGGTCCTGAAGTGAGGTCTAGACGGCGAGTGTGGACTCTGGTGGACAGGTACCCTTGCAGGTGCAGACCTGTATATTGAGGGCACAGAGTGGGATCTTCTTAAGTAATGGATTACCGAGCAGTTCAAAGAATGACTTGCTCACTTGGGATTACATAACCTTTCCTTCAGTAGGGGTATGCAATAGTCACAGTGATAGGACACCCTTTGTTCCCAGGACTTTGCAAAGGGAAAGGATTTCTGCAGGTGGGTGGGTGCCCTGCATATGACATCACCAGGGCTACCACTGGGATTTTATGCTGCTTTATCCACCGAATTATCCCTCAAATTGCAAGGCAGCCTTCAAGGCCCTTCTCAGGAAGAGCATATCCACTACAAACAATTCTGACAATCCATATTAACAAATTGTAACTCAAGACTACTTTGAAGTGGTGTTGGAGGTACTGAAACTCAAAATACTATTGAAATATACTGGAATCGATGACTTTGCATGTATTGACGCAGGGCCAACTCATATGTGGCACTGGTTGTGCGCTGCACAATTTCGGTTCACATAGAGTACAGTCTAAATGGCGCCCCCTAGAGTTATACCAAGCATGGAATGCTCAGCAGTATGTAACATCCCTGTCTTGACGTGCACAACCATCTAGTTAGTGTTTCCCCTGCTAAACTACAGATTCTGTGAGTTGAACTGTGTTGAAATTCTGATTTGAATGTTAGGGCCGTGTTTATCTGGTTCTTCATTTAGACAAACTTATGATTATTTCCTAGCGAATACACGAACAGAAAATTGGCTCAAGTTCCCCTTTATCTGAAATGATACTTTTCTGCTAAGGGTTTAGAAATGAAATGAGACCTGAATAAGCTTTATAGTTTACAAGTAAGTACGTGAAGGCTAAAAGGAGAGGAAGTAGAATTGGAAATTTATTTCCTAATCACGTAAAGGTTGTATCAAGTTTTAATTTTATTTCCAAGTAGGCTTTCATGTAGAGACCCAGTTCGTTCTGATTGGAGAGTAAGGAACAGCTGGTTTTGTCACCAGTTCCTGTTGATATAGATTAAAAAAAAAATCAACACGTTTTTGCAAATTTTCACGGGAATATTTTAAAACTGAGTATTCCTATCGTCTTGGTGCCTAAAGAATCTCCCCCCACCCCCAAATTAAGTGGCTATGCTTTTGCATTTGTCCCTGACATAACAAACGTAACGTTTATTTGTGATCTCTTACACATAAATCATTTCAATAGAGAAAGTATATATATTTTTCTGTGTTATATTAAAGGCAAAGAAAAGGTTTACTTATTAAGCCTTGGCAACCTGGCCCCCCCCCCCCCCAAACACCAAGTAGAGAGCAAAACTGTGCATTAGTATCATTATTTCAGGCTGGTTAATAACATGTTTGTGAAAGCAAATAGACCTTCCAAAATACACTTTGCAAGTAACACCCAAACCACCAGAGGCTTTATCTTTTGTTGTTGAACATGGTGTGGAGATGGTCTGTCTCTGGAATGGAAAAAAGTACCAGAAATGCAGTTAAAATGGCCAATGGTGTAATAGAAACGGTCATAACGCATTGATCGCTGAAGTTTGTCCAGCTATAGTGATTTCTTTTCTTTTCTTGTTTTGAAGGGATGGGGGCTTTGGGGACTGGGGAGGGAAGCAGCTAACAAGGAGCAAACCAAGAGTTTCAGGTTTTGTGTACCCATCCTATAAAACAACCTATTCAACTGTAAAATCCTCGATATATATTTAACCCATTTTAGTGGGTATACTTAGTATTAACTCTGAATGCATACTTACGAATCTTTGCTTTGTTTTGCCTTTTAGGTGCCAACCCAAATTATCCTGATGTAATTTATGAAGGTAGCTATCCTGTTGTCTTTATTTTGTGTTTGTTTCAAAATGTTTGTCTGAGATGAAATGAATCAACTAAAAGAGGACCTTTAAGCTCAGTTAAATATACACTTCAAGCATTACAGAGGCCACAATATTTCAAAAATCATTCAATATTGATGGCTGTTTTCCCTTGGTATTTACAGTGCTTGTAAATAGCATTTTCTCTCTCATGCTCTGTTCTTGGAAGTAGTGAATCCATTCCACTGTAACAGACATTTTGTTTCTATAATTGGGAACTAATTACCTGTTTAAAAGCCATGACTACCAAGAAAAGGGAGGTGTATCAGTTTCTGGCTCTGACAGTAAACCCAATTCAGAATTGTGTTTCTTGTATAATAAGGAAGTTTGGCTCAGAAACAGGAACCTCAAAAGTAGGGCATGTTTTTAGGTTCGGTTAAATCAGCAGCTCAACCATGTCGTCAGGTACCCAAGTTTTTTCATCTTTACACGCCCCCTGCACACTGTGCCCACTTCGCGGAAGGCTGGTTTCCCTCATGGTTTTAAGATGATGCCGGCAGAGGGGCCGCTGTTGCTCGCATTGTTGGGAGAAATGGAAGAGCTTCTGAAAGCATTCCAGAAGAAAGGGACCTTTCCCAGAAATCTCCATCAGTCCTCCTTGAATCTGATTCACGACCCAGTGGGTCATGGTCCATTCTTGCCTCCATTGCTGCTAAGAGGGAATGGTTAACCCTTGACTAACTGGAGCCATCCCTGTAGTTTAGACCGGCTTCCTCAGAGAATGTCAGTGAAGCCTTGAATAAAATGGGGTTCTCTTAGGAATGTGGAAAGGGAGAATCCAGAAGGTGGACTGCATTAGCTTTTAGCTGGATATCTCCTCTGTACTTTGCTATTTAATGGGATGCCAGGGATGTTTGACTAGGGGTGAAAAATCCATCTTTAACAGATTTCCAGACCTCCTTCATGACCAGGAGGCCTTGCCTCTGTTTGGGGGAAGTGGCAAGCTCAATTTCAAGACTTGTCTCAAAATTTAAGACTGATTAAAAGTTACCTTGGTTAAAATGTCATTAAATATTCAATATTCGATTCTTTAGTTTTATGTACACATCGACATTTTATTTTTATAAAGTGATCCTATATTTGTATGTTTGTTACGTGTGTGTATTTAACTTGAGCTAATTTTAATTAGGGAATCATATTATCTTTACCTGTTTTATGCATGTTAAACTGTATTTCCTTCAAGTTGTTGTTCAGATGATTTTGTGCATATGATTTGCATATTTTTGTTTTTATTTGTCCCCATTCAGTTTAAAGAAAGAGTATCTCAAATTGTATCACAGAGAGGTATATTTGGATTGTGATTTTACATTTTAAAATAATGTTTTGGGCTCCTTTCCAATAAGTTCAAGACTTTAAAAATGCTATCTTCCCATTGGCTTCCGGTCCCACTTTGGATCTTTGGGCCAAAAAATATCGTGATATCAAACTATAGAGACTTTAATGATTTGATTTTGTATGAGTGGCTCATTAGAATATAAAGAGGTCAAAAATTAGCAAATAGATGATGTCTCAGTGTTTGGTAGAAATTAATGTTCTAGTCTATTTAAAATGAAAATGGTAATAGTAGTTTTGGAGTAAGACTGGAACAGCAAGCAGAAAATAAATGCTTTTTCTGTTACTTTTTTATTCACATTCAAAGGAACACTCGGCTCATCAAAATATAATTTAAATTTATTGCCCCAAGGCCAGCATGATAGTTCTCCCTAGGAAAGTGTGGCTGGGGCTGACTTAATGAGGTTGTTTGTGTAAGATGGAAATTGCAGTCACCAGATCTATTTTAGAATAAAAATACCAAACGTTGATAAGCAACATTATTTGCAGTAAGTTTATCAAAAATTTTCTATGACTCTTTACATGTAATATTACTAATAAAAACTTTCACTACCCCCCCCACACACACACACAAACACACACACACACAAACACAACACAACCAATTGTTTATTTCCATCCTGATCTGTGTAGACTAAAATTGATTTGGAAGATGGCAATGACATTTGAGACATGGTGATGTGAGAACATATTCTCACAATGCTAAACACTGTTGGTGCAGTTCCCTGTCTATTAATTCTGAAACTGAAATGTGGACAGTTCACACCTTTTTTTTTATTTAAAAATTTTTTTTAACATTTATTCATTTTTGAGAGATAGAGACAGAGACAGAGTGTAAGTGGGGGAGGGGCAGAGACAGAGGGAGACACAGAATCGGAAGCAGGCTCCAGGCTCTGAGCTGTCAGCACAGAGCCTGGTGCAGGGCTCAAACTCACGGACCACAAGATCATGACCTGAGCTGAAGTCAGACACGTAACTGACTCAGCCACCCAGGTGCCCCCAGTCAGACCTTTTCACAAAAGTTCTTACATGTACCCAAGTTCACGTCAATGCTCAGTCAGTCCATAGCCCGACTTGAGTGGTTGCCTATTACCCAAATAAGGTGCATGTTCCCTGGAATCAGTGTTTGCTGATGTCAAGGCTGGTTCCTGTTGAGGTTCTGCCACCTTCTTGCCAGTTGACCTTAGACTGGTCATTTAACTGCTCAGATGACTTTCTTTGGCCATAAAGCTGACAGTTAGATTCCATATCTGAAGACCCCTCCAGATCAATAAATGTATGACTCTTTGATGATTGATTCCTTTTCATATTTATATTCTATACTTCATCAAAAAAAGGGTATATTCTTACCTACAAAATAAAACCCTAAACCTGGTTTAGAATTTGACTGCCAAACCAGTGATGGAAAGATCTGGGTTGTGTAAAATGTGAGCATTATGCAATCCCAGCACTACGGTGGCTTTAACCCAAGAGCTGGGTCGTGTTCTGTGCACCCCCCTCCCCCGACCCTATCCCCCAGCCGGCTGACAGTGGCTTGGAATCTTATGTTTATGATTTGTCTTGCTTCATTTTTCTGGGTCATACTGTGACCTCATGTTTGTTGGTAGCCTAGTGACAACTTCATGATTCCTTCTCTTTCCCATTTCTCCAATTTAAGATTATGGGACTGCAGCGAATGACATTGGGGACACCACGAACAGAAGTAACGAAATCCCTTCCACAGATGTGGCGGACAAAAGCGGTCGGGAACATCTTTCGGTGAGTGGCCATCAGTCGCTGTTTCTTAGATTGGCTCTGAGCACTTGAGATGCTTAAATGTTGGAGGAATGGAACTACTTCAGCACACGACATTTTCACTGCACAGTGTGGATTGGGTGTTGACGTTTGGAAGAATTAAGAGAAGTGATAAACGTGCTAGATAGCCTCTGACTTCCTTGCTTCCCCTTTCATGTGCCACTATGGCTACTTGTGGTTCTTATTTTAAATGTCTGTCCTTTAGAAGATTATCACTTTCTAGTGAACTGGGCAGTGTCTCATTTAGGGACATGTGTAATTATTCCTGTCTCCCACACCGTCGCACCTGTCTTATCCAGTATTTTAATAAAAGTCTCATTGCCCACTAAATTTAAGGACTCTAGTAGGTTCCGGAAGCGACTGGCAGTGAGCAGATATAAAAATGTGAGTGAATATCAGGTCTGTGCTTCTGGAGTTTATACTTCAGTCGGAGCCCTGAGATGTGAATGAAATACCGGCACCTACAATTCAGGTAGAGCAGCAATGGGATGCGAGCAATGGAAATAGAGGGGCGGGCACTGGGCTCCTTCCCGCTGGGCGAGCCAGAGGTGTCTTTGTGGGGTAGGTGGCATTTTCCAGCTGTGCAGGATGGCGAGCATGTAGACCGACAGGAACCAAAGGGAAAGGGCATTTTGGGTGTGTGAACAAGAGCTCACAGCCCGGAAAATGGTTTTGACTGGAAGGTAAGGTGTGTGAAGCATAAAGGTGGCTGTCAGGGGCAAGGTTGGAGTGGAGGCTGTGCCAGGTCATGTGGTTTTAAAACACAGAACCAGGGGATTAGATTGACTATGCAGGGAGGAGCCTGAAGGGGGCGCGCGTGAACCCCGGGGCTCCTGTGGGGTTGATCTGTCAGCTGCTGAGACCCAACGCCAACAGCTTCCTTCATTTTTCTCCTCACTTGTCACGAGCACCCAGTCCCTTGTGCCGTGAGCTCCGCCTCCTTATAAACTCCAGAACCATTTGTATCTCCCACCTCCACTGCCACAGGCCCAGGCCAACCCCGTTGGGGTTGGCAAATTATGGCCCGTGGGCCAAGTCCATCTCCCGACCTGCTTTTGTACCATCGGCAGGCTAAGAAGAGCTTTTACGTTTTTAAGTGGTTTGAAAACAAATGAATGATATTTCGTGACACATGAACATTGTCTGAGACTCATATGTCAATGTCCATAAATAAAGTTTTATTGGAACACAGTCATGCCCATTTACGTATTGTCCGTGGCTACTTTTGTGCTAGAGTGACGGCTAGAGTAGCCGCAGCAAAGACTGTGTGGTCTGCAAAGTGGGGCATGTTTAGTATCTGGCCCTTCAAGGAGGAAGTTTACCATGGTTGCTTGTTCCTGGATGACCTTCGTGGCCTTTACCCGTCCCTCCTCTCCCATCTTGTGATCTCCCGCCCTTTCTCCATACAGCAGCCTGAGTGACCTGTGGAGAGCACACATCAGATCACTTTTATTGTCATTCTCAGAGCCTTCCTAATGCAAGTGAAAGAAAAGAGGCCCTGCATATCTTGTCCGTGTCTGTGTCTCTGTCTTCACCTTCCATCCTGCCCTTGTTTTTACCACTTGCCTTTCTTAATGATCTTCCACATGCTCCATCCAGGCTTACTCTTGCCTCACACCCTTTACATTCGCTGTTCCCTCTCTAAGACACACACTTCCCCACAGTCATCCCATGGCTTTAGCTACCAGGCAGCCGCTGCCACGTTCCATTTTCTTCTGAGCAGTTGTCATTGTCTTTAATTCCCTTGTTTATTGTTTACTTGTTTAATGTCTTTTTTCCCTTCCCTAGATTCTCTAGTGACTTTCTAAGTCCAGGCAACCTGGTCAGTGTTTTTCACAGCTGTGTCCCTCGTTCCTCAAATAGTATCTGGCACCTAGGAGATAGTAAAAATTGTAGACTGATCAGAGTAATGGCAAACGCTGTGGAATGGGTTGCAGAACCGTGAGATTGGAGGCAGTGTGATTAGTGAGGGTCTGGAGTGGTAATAAAGAGATGTGATGTATGTTTAGACCAGGGCCCTGGTGGTGGGAGCTGGAGGCTCGTAACAGATGTATCTCAGCTGTGACTCAAAATATGCATATCTAGTAAGTACATGGAGACACACACACACACACACACACACACACACACACACACACATTTCCAGAGATGATGATATGCAATGCATTGAAATAGCAAGGAAAAATAAATCAGCTGCAGAATGTTTTCTGCTTCCTGCCTTGTGCAATCGCTTCAGTTTATTCTCATACCAAACCACTTAATGTTTCGTGGTTTGAGAAAGTTGTTTGTGTACATAAGGAATCCAAGGAGTGTGTGTTAGCCCCACAGGTATGTCTGTATCCCAGTTACCAAAAATTACGTGTCAACTTCAGTTTTCTCTTTTGAGACGAAAATGAGAAATTTAAGCCCCTATTTGGCATGTCTCAGTGATGGCTGAACTGTCCACAGTAGGGCCGCTGGAAGGCAAAATCAGTGAAAGTCATCTTTGTTGAAAGTTGGTACATTACAGGTCCACCTGAGGTCCCTGGAAATCTGTATGAGAGGTGCAAGAAAATGCTTTATAGACTTTAAAGAAAATGTAAAAATTAAATGTTGATCTGGTATTTGATACGTGAACAGTCCCTGATCACAGGGAGGATTGTTAGATTAGGAGAGTTTCAGAGTCAGGGAACTGATAGAAAAGTTAAAGGTGTTAGAGCATTTGAAAGACAACCTCAGACACTCTCCTTTCTGGTGCAACAAGTGCTCCTCATGCACCTTGCTGGATTTTTTGAGTGGAATGACCCCTTATTTTACGCTGAGAGATATCCTCAGATAAAAAACAGCTAACCAACCAATCAACCAACCAATCAACTAACCAACCAAACAAACAACCGACCAACCAGCCCGCAAACCAGCCAGCCAACCAAACAACTAACCAGCCAACTAAACAAACAAATACATTTACCCCTACTTGTCTCCCACATAAAGACCACCCACATCCCAACATATGCATGGTACATGAAACTTCATCAAACAATTCATTGTTGGGAAAACAATTCTTCTCATTGTCATGGGATCCTTTGTTTATTAAAGGAGTCTTTGCATTTAGAGTTGCTTCAGTAGGTTTAAATAGTTGCTAGTAGATCACTAACTGATTCCCAGCAGTAGAACCCATTCCCATTTTCCAGGTTGACTTAAACACTCTGTAACAAAATAGAGGAGTCAGGGCAGGTACTATTATCCCCACGTACAAATGAAATGGAGGCTTGCGGAAGCGAAGCATCTGTTACCTCTCGTAGCTGGTAAAGGCAAAGTGCCCTATGAACATAGGGGCCAAGTCTTCTGCATGCCAGTCAAGTACTTTCCAAAGTGGGTCAGAGACTGTCTCTGGTCCCCCAGAGAGGTTGGGGGGGGGGGGACTTAGGGCAAGTCCCCTAACATCTGTCCATCCCCATTTCCTTATCTTTAAAATAGGATTTGAACTTGTTTTTGCAGTTATTCCCCTTCTAGCTGTAGAAGTTTGAAATTTAATAATAAGATAGAGAACCTTAGAGCTATAATACTATGAGCTCTTTCCCATGAAAATGATAGTTAGAAATAAAGATGAAAAACCCACCCCGGGGGCGCCAGGTGGCTCAGTTGGTTGAGCATCTGACTTTGGCTCAGGCCGTGATCTCACAGTTCCTGAGTTTGAGCCCCTTGATGGGCTCGCTGCCGTCAGCAGCGGGAGCCCATCTTTGGATCCCCTGTTCCCTCTCTCTCTGCCCCTCCCCAGCTCGTGCTCTCTCAAAAATAAAATGAACATGTAAAAAACACCCAAATCATTAGGTACGTTTGAGGGAAACAGTCTTAGTTAGAGCACGTTGATCCATAATTAAGCTTTTAGGAATCACAGCCGTTCTGTTTGTATGTAGGCTGCAGAGACAGAGTTAAGTCTGCACGCAGACACTCGCAGAGGTGTTCTGTGGGAGAGCCACTTACAACCGCAGTGCCAGAGGAGAGAATGCTCACACCTTTGTTCCATTCTGGCCAAGGCCTTGGCACGTGCCCTTTCCTGTGCCTTCTTTAACGCTGTCCCCATCTGACATCAGAGAAGGTGTCATGGGAGGATTAGCCATGTGTTTTGATTATCCTGCCTTCCCTCTCAGCCATGTGTTTTGGAGAAATAGTATAAAGAGTAAATCATGGATAAATCACAGGTTTTATACTTGGACAGACTTCAATTCGAATCCCAAGCTTGGAAGATGTGATCTTGGGTGGCGTATTTAATTTTTTATAAACCTGTTTTATCATCATCATAACCAAATCAGTTTCTTATCTATTGTGGTGGACTCTGTTCCAAACCCATTATCTGCATTAACTCACTACGGATTTAAAGAACCTGCTAGGTAGAGTGATTATATTCCCTGTTTCACACAAGAAGAGCGTGAGATGCTTAGAGATTAAGTAATCCTGAGGCCAAGCACCTAATAAGTGGTGAATCTAAATTTCAAACTCACGAGGAACTCCTATTCCTAATCTCTACTCTGTACTGCCTCTCACTCTGAGGTGTACATCAGTCAGCATAAGCTGTGCAGTAACAAAAATCCCCAAATCTTGGTGGCTTCAGACAGCAAACGTTCTTTTCTTGCTTCATTGTGTGTATTCACTGGGAGTTCTGTCAGCCTTGTCCTCATTCTAAGACTAGGTGGACAGGAAGCTACTTTTGGAAAGTTAGCATTTATGAAGGCCCAGAGAAAGAAGCAGTGAGAGCAGGGTTGTCGGCCTTGGCATTATGCCATTATTATTATGGCTCTTTGTTGTGGGGGCTGTTAGGCATTACGGGATGTTTAGCAGCATCCCTGGTCTTGACCCACTAGATGCTAGCAGCACCCTCCCCCACTTGTGATGATCCCAAATCGACAGATGTCCCCTGGGCGCAACATTATCCCTGGTTGAGAAGCACTGCCTCAGTCTAAGATCTCACAGTAGCAGTGGAATCCTCCACTGTCAGGGATGCAAGTCTTACCTCATTGGCCAGAACTGGTCACGTGTACCCACCTTACCACGAGGAAGCCAGGCAGTGAATCCTACAAAGAGAAACACAGGGAGAAACAGAAATGTTCGGTAAACAGCATCAGTGATTACCACTGATGGAGATAATAGTATCTTTCTTAAGGATTATTATGCAGATTAAATGCAACAAAGAAGCTTAAGCATTTAGTTAAGTGTGGACCCCCAAGACAGGTTAGAAAAGGAGTCTGTAAACTACAGTCATATGTTTTTGTAAATAAAGTTTTATTGGCACCCAGGCATGCCCATTTGCTTACATGTTGTCTATGGGTGCTTTCACTGGATACCAGCACAGTTGAAAGGTTGCAAAAGAAACTCTATGGCCCCCAAAGCCTAAAGCATTTACTGTCTGACCCTTTACAGCCAAAATTGGCCACTTCCTGGTTTAGAAAGTCACACGGTTTTTGGGAGCAGGACCTTGGGATGAGCAGCAGGAATGGAAGGAGATGCATCATCCTGCTTCTATCTTGGTTCCTCAAATGTTAATATGTACTTCATTAACATTACACACTTGTGCCTCTGTGATCTCGCTTAGGGTGGTGGCAGGATTCACGTAGATCTGCAACTACTCTCTCTACTTGTATAATCTACATGTTAGAATTATGTTTTTAGGCTTAAAAAAACTTTGTATTGACCTCTATCGTACATGCACAAATGTGTACAGATCATAAGTCTGCAACTTAATGAGCTTTCACAAATAAACTCACCGGCAGGGGCCCCTCCTGCTCCCTTCTGGGCCTAGTCACAGCTCCAGGGGACTCTGGTTTCTAAGAGCCACAACAGCCAACTGAGAAAAAAAAAATCTGTTTGTTACGGACAACTTTCTGACATGCACAATGGTAGAGAGCATAACAAAATGAACCCCACTGTATCTTTCATCGCTTCAGAAATAACAGTAGTTTGTCATTCAGATTTCATATACTTTCTCTTCTCTCTTCAGGTAAGGCAGATAGGAGGATAGGCAGATGGGGAGAGAGTAATGTATCTCTATGTCTCCATAATATCAATTACACTGATATTTTTATAAGCTTTAACTTATATTTTCTCATTTGTAAAGTAAGGATAGTAATAAGACCTACATATTCCATTGTAGGGTTGTTGAGGAATAAGGGAGTTGATAGACACAAGGTTCCTGGCAGGACAGGTAGCAAATATGAACTTGTCATCGTCATTATCACCATCATCTGGACGTAAGGAACCAATGAGCAAGGTCATAACAGCCCTCCCTTCCTTTCCTCTAGGTCTATGCTGTGGTGGTCATTGCGTCTGTGGTGGGATTTTGTCTGCTGGTGATGCTGTTTCTGCTGAAGTTGGCAAGACACTCCAAGTTTGGCATGAAAGGTAAGAAGGGTTGTGTTTATTTTATTTCTTATGTGGAATCATTTTTTGGCTTATGACTAATGCTAATTACCACTAAAGATAGAAGCAGCTAGATTTACGATGACTAGGTTTTAAGGCTGAAAAAATAGCAACGAGGATATGATACTACAAATCAAGGCAGAGCAAAATAATGTTGATTACCCAGCAGTACCCACTTTCCAATGAGGACAGTTGTCCCAGAAGACACAGAACTGGTTTCCTGAGTATCAAGTGACTAATAATGATATAGGCGAATAGTGCCTGAGTTTTCCTTTGGCTTCAGAAAGGCAGGCGAGGCTTGGTGGCCGTAGGCCAGTTACGGACACGTATTTTGTGCAGAAAGGTCCTTCCTGCTCTACAGTTGACTTCTAGACCTTCTGTGGAATGCTTTTTGTTGTCGCTGCTGCTTTTATAAAGTCTCATCTTCTGAGATTTGAACTGTGTTGGGAAGCAAAATCCGAACAACCTGTGGCTGTACTCTGAAGCTTTGTGAATGAGGGGTTTTTTTTGTTTTTTTTTTTAATGGAAAGATTCCTAGCGCTCGATTAAAAAATCCGTGGCTGTGTTGCCGAAGAATAGACCATGGGTCTCTATCAGAGGATTGAAAATTCATTTTAGGGGAAAAATTTGTTAAAATGTTCTTTTTCTACAAGTAGCCAAGAGTTTTAGTGATTGAAAAGCATTTGCTCTGAAGTTTAAACTTATGTATGGACTAACATGTTATTGTTGAATTTTGTGTGGTCTCTCATAAATGGCCACTAGCTTGGGAAAGCTGTGAAGGTTTAGTGGTGGCTTAGTTTTGTTGGAGACAATGTGGCGGGTTTTCTTGATCTGTATGGTTCATTACAATTACTATTTGTGTTCCTTGCTTCTTTGGAAGTGATGTTTCTGTAGCAGCAGGCCATCCAGCATATACCTGGCTCTGGGGTGGAGTGGATCCATTTCTGACGTTCTGTTGGTGTCCCTGATCAAAATCCCTAAAGCTGAAATGAACAGGGAGGAGTGGTGGTAAATTGGGCCTTGAAAAGCCCCCAAATCTCCTTGTGACATTCCTTGACCTGCTGATTTCTTGACATTTCTTTTGGAGGAGGAAAAGATCTCTCATTCTCCAATTATAAATAAGGCCTGGAAGAGAGACCATACTATGGTGATTTTAATTAGTCCTGTAATGGTGGTTTACAAATTTGACTTTTTTTTTTTTTAAATATTTGTGGTTTAAGAAAATTATGTATTTTGAGAGAGAGAGAGAGAGAGAGAGAGAGAGAGAGAGAGGACGTGCACTCACAGGCACAAGCACCGGTGGGTGCAGGGAGAGAGAGAGAATCCTGAACTCAGGAACCCGGAGATCATGACCTGAGCTGAGATCAAGAGTCAGGCGCTTAACCAACTGAGCCACCCAGGTGCTCCTACACACTTGACTTTGTATCCACAAGTCCTAGAAGGCTTGTGAAAACACAGATTTCTGGGCCACCCCGAGAGTTTCTGATCTAATAGGTCTGAGGTGGGCCTGAAACCTGGCATTTCTAACAGTTTCCATGGGATGCCGGTACTGCTGTGGCACAAGCATTCCTGGGGAATCACCGTTCTATGAGATCAACGTGGGCTAGCACCTTCTGTGGGACAAGATGGGAGAGGGGCATTGCTTTGCAGACCTTTCTGGGTCCCTGTGTTCAGTTGGCACCTAGGTCCAGGCGAGGCTGCTGTTCTCTGCATTTCAGCCAGCCACTGTGGCATTTTGTTTTCCTCATTCTGATCAGGTGCTCTGTTTCCTTAGAGGCATTTGGAGTGGATGTCTCCAACAGGGATTTTACTGGAGAGAGTCAGATACGAGCACCATACTTCCCACATCTTGAGGTTTTAGTTTGAGATCTTTCATCTCATGGGCTCTTCAGAGAGAATATTTGTCTAGGTTCTACAGGGAGCCGCACAAAAGCTTTGGAAACCCTAGGGACAGTATTCAGGAGGCACCCCATCCCAGCTCTGTGTGAAGGAAAACAACTGACACAATGATCTGTAAACGTTCACATACTCTGAGGTGCAGTGATGGAGGAGAGTAAAGGGTAGACATTTGTTTCAGAGAAGATTATATTTCATATAGAGACTCCAGAACAAAGACTGAAACAGTATTTTTATTTGGATAATTCGGGATGATTACTGCGAAAGCACCTACATTTCCCGAACATGTATAACCTAAGGGTATCCTTAATGAATTGTAAGAAAGATCTTGCTGAACCTTGTCCCAGAGCCAGTAAATGACTTCCTTCAGGCAGTAGCTGCGATGTCGTATGTTTCACTCCCTTATTTCCAAACACAAATAAAATTGTTTTAAAGAAAAGTGTCTTGGAGACTCATGGTCTTATTTAGAATAGCTTCTTTTTCTATTTTTAACCTCACATCTATCTGTGCCATGGTTTGAACACAAAGGGCCTGAGCTGAAGTTATTGTTTTACTAGTCAGATTCTGAGTTGATAATTTTGGGGGGTCTAGAAGGGAAGATGAGGGCCAATGAAGCTGCATGAAAAGTGGTATTTAAACATTAATAGAAGTTAATGTACTTTAAATGCTATGAGTGCTGGGATCACTTCTGAAAAATCGTGTGCCTTAAGAAGGGAAGAATGGAAAACCACAATCATACCTCCTGAAATAACCAGGAAACGTGTGAGTGGTGATTCCTCAGTAATGATGATGTGAAATGTGCATAGCCTTGGCCAGAACCAATGCCTTCGTTCTGTGTGATGTGCAAATGAGCTATTCCAAATGTAATTCTTGCCCTCATAAGCACCTTCGGGGGATTCTACCTCCGTTCCCATTCCCTCGTCCTGGAGACAGATTGAGAGAGCAGGGTGGCAGCCCGCCCACCCACCAGGCATTTACGGCCTCTTGCCTATCCCGGCATCGCAGACTTCAGGCTCCAGTGTCGACCGTTCCAATCACAGTAGCAGCCTCAGGATCATAAACCATACTTTAAGCCTGTTGATTGGAAGGGCCTGGGGTAACCAGAAACCTCTTTAAATCACAATGCAGCAGAATACAGGGAAACCCAAGCTCTGGATTGACCTGAGGACCCAAGCGTTATTGATGGCATTGCTTCCACGGGAGGGTGATCTCTAAATAACAAACCTAGGAGTTCAATCTAGATTTTAGAATATAACCAGTGAGTGGTGGCATGTTCTCCGGAGGTGGGTTTATGTGACTGGAAGCTTCCTAGGGTTAATTCTCTGTTCTGTCCATTCACTGCAACCAAAGGCTGATGGGGGCTGTCTTGCCCATGGAGTCCTAACTGTGAGCTCTACACGGCTTGTAGTGGTCTTGTCCATCATCCAGATTGGCACTCAATAAGTATTAATTGACTGAATGAATGATCACAGAGAATTCTTAACTTCATTCACTTTAGTTTAGTATTTGGAAAACAGTTAATATTTGGAGGATCGCTCATATGTGAATGGTTAAAGAGAAATTTCAGAGCTTTTCTGAGTTTTTAAGGGGTCAAAGTCCCTCCCTCCCCACCCCCTCCTTTACTTGATGGTTCCAGATAAGTAATGGCCCCAAACAGGAGGTTATTTTGCTAGGTTTTCTCTTAGGATTTGTGGGTTTTCACACACTGTTTTATTTAAGTTTATTTATTTTGAGAGAGAGAGCAAGAGAGTGAGCAGGGGAGGAGCAGAGAGAGAGGCAGAGACAATCCCAAGCAGGTTACCTGCTGTCAGCACAGAGCCCTATGTGGGGCTCAAACTCACGAACTGTGAGATCATGACCTGAGCCGAAATCAAGAGTCACGCTTAATTGACTGAGCCACCCAGGTGCCCCTTCACACTGTGTTAAACAATTATTGTTGTTTAAGTGTGGAGGGTTCACTATGGCTTTCCATTTTGCACACGAGCTTCTTCAATTTCTGCCTCTCTGCTTTTGAATGTATGGCCTTAGAATATGTGTCTTTGGGGGCGCCTGGGTGGCGCAGTTGGTTGAGCATCCGACTTCAGCCAGGTCATGATCTCGCGGTCCGTGAGTTCGAGCCCCGCGTCAGGCTCTGGGCTGATGGCTCAGAGCCTGAAGCCTGTTTCCGATTCTGTGTCTCCCTCTCTCTCTGCCCCTCCCCCGTTCATGCTCTGTCTCTCTCTGTCCCAAAAATAAATAAACGTTGAAAAAAAAAAAAAAAGAATATGTGTCTTTGTCTAGCTTTGAAGCTGGCAGAAGGGCCTCACGGTGAGTGGCTCCTGTCTTGGCACTAACCTAGGATTTATCTTTCGTTAATGCTGAATATATTTGAAGCTTCTTATTGCCAGTGTTCAATAGACTACTGGCCCTTTGTCAATAAAAATGTCAGGAAGTAGAATTTACCCCAGTGTGTTTTTCTGTGCTCATTTTTATGTCTTTACACCATCCGATTGCTTTTTGGTTGAATAACTGGTTCGCATATTCACAGAAGCCCTGAATAAAGGTCTCTGTGAGTGCTTGGTCATCTGCATAGGGATTATTTATACATGCGCTTAACATGGATCTACGTCTATGTCTGTATCCATACCCTTACACATAGATGCATGATTTTATCCCTTTTTTCTTGAGGATCCTCTGACTTATTTTAATTTCACTTTCCACTGAAACAGGGCTCCAGGACTTTTCCAGAGCCCCCGTGTTGCCAAAGGAACAGGCAACCAGGCCTCCGGGTGCTCTTACCCGGAGCGTGTTGTAACCAGGTCTCGTGCTCAGTTCTCACATTGCTTCCTGGCTCCCTTTCTTCACTGAAGATGTGGAAAGTGTGCAGGACGGGGAAATGCAAGCATCAGGGGGCACAAGGGCTGCCAGGCTTTCCAAGAGCATCCACTTTGGATGCCCGGCCTGGTGGCATGGATGGTGCGCAGGCCTGGAAAAAATAGGAGAGAGCCAGAAGGGTGGAGGGGACGTGGCATTTGCCACCCTGGCGGGGGAGTCGTGACCATCAACTTTGTGTTCCTCGCATTTTCTGAAGGGAATCCACACAGCCATTTATTTCCTGAGTACCAGTACTTCCTCCTTCTGGAGTAAATATATCCAAGTGAGCCGAAGAGATCCCACGGGAGGAAATGGAAGAGGAAGCCCTTTCTCTCCTTCCGTGTTGCCAGTCTGCAGATTTTGTCTGCAGACTCCTGTCCTTGCACGTAAACCGCTGATGTGCCCTCATTCCTACTATGTGAGCTGCAGATCTTTTCCAGTTCGCAGTTGACCAAAACGCTGCACTCCGTGCGAGTGCAGTGCTGGCCTCTCTTCACTTCAGCTTCAAGGTCCATGGCTTGGCTTTCCTCTTTTTTTTTTTTTTTTTTTTTACATTTACTTATTTTTGAGAAACAGAGTGAGACAAAGCGTGAGTGGGGGAGGGGCAGAGAGAGAAGGAGACACAGAATCTGAAGCAGGCGCCAGGCTCTGAGCAAGCAGTCAGCACAGAGCCCAATGTGGGGCTTGAACCCACAAACTGTGAGATCATGACCTGAGCCCAAGTCGGGCGCTCAACTGACTGAGCCACCCAGGCGCCCCGGCTTTCCTCTTATACATGATCTTCTAAAGGTCTTTCAACAGCAGCCCCAAATTGGGTTATTTAAAAATAGTCATAAACATATAGTGGGACTGAAGCTAGAGAAGGTGAAGGTTAAAGCCTTTTCTATGAACTGAAAGCAATTCTGTAAAGTTGAGGAGGTTGACTAACAGATATTTGGATCAACTTTTTAAAAGAAGGAAAAATGTGTTCGCAAGCCAGAAGCGCAGTTGTAGAAACATCTGGAAGGACAAACTGTTTTCCATATGCACCCCCACTGTTTTTTTTTTTTAACACAAATAGCTTTAAAAAATTATAACAGTAACACATGAATGCATTCTTGTTTTTCACAGTTTCCAGCAGTTTGGCAATATGTGCAGCCAAAAGTGGGATTGCACTTGACCCTCCTCTCTTACTCCCCTTTCCACTGCGAGGGAGAACTTAACTTTAACCATCCAGAATGCATATGTTATGTAAATAATGAAATCCGTGGCTTCACCTAGTAGGTAGATAATCAAACAGACTCATGTTTGGTTGCAATAAAGAAACTTTAATCCCAAACCAAGGCTGCAACTGTTTTAAGGTAGCATTTTGCCTTGTGGATCTTTCTGTATCAGTTCCTGGGTATCTCATGCATTCTGTTTCAGTCTTTCTGGGTAGTCTGCTGCCAGGTTCCTTGGGTCTGAAACCTGCCTCTGCCAGGTGTAAGCTGTGTGACTTTAAACAACTTTCTCATCCTCCCTGACCTCAGTATCTCCATCTGGAATAGGGCAATAATTGTGGGGCACTCTCCCACCTCATAGGGTCGTTGTGAGACACCCTGAATGTATGTATATTTGCACTCAGGAAAGTTCCTGGCATGTAGTAATTGTTACGACTATTATTACTGACCAATTGTGACTTATTCTCTCCTTTTTTTTTTTTTTTTTAAGTTTATTTATTTTGAGAGAGAGTGAGGGAGAGAGCGGGAGGGGCAGAGAGAGAGGGAGAGAGTGAGAATCCCAAGCAGGCTCCGTGCTGTCAGCACAGAGCCTGATACACGGCACTATCTCACGAACCATGAGATCATGACTGGAGCCGAAATCAAGACCAGATGCTTAACTGACTGAGCCATCCAGGTGCCCCTATTGTCTCCTTTTAATGTTTATGTTGTTATGTTTTAAAGTTTATATTTATGCCACGTTTTCAGCAAAGTATTTCAAATAATGCCTTACATATAAAGATTGATACTTGGAGTGGATTGCTGAGAGAAAAGTTGTGCAGATTTTGTATGTTGATAGATTATCTTGCATAAATGCTTTGTCAGTCTATACTCTCACCAGTAGTAGGTGAGGGTATCCTTTGTTTATACTTTCATCTGTATCAGATATTATCAATCTTTTATATTTTTGCCAATTCAGTTAAAGTGATAGTGTGATGAATAACAAGGGAAAACATCTTCATCAGTGACCAATGAGAAGGAATGTTTATTTTGCTGGTTGATTTGCTGACTTACTTTATACATTATATACATTCATCTTGTATTGGTTATATAGATTGCTCTAATGCTTTTGTAGGCTTTATCTTTTATAAAGAGTGTCTTTTGGTAGGGGCACCTGGGTGGCTCAGTCAGTTAAGCATCTGATTTTGGCTCAGGTCACGATCTCACGGTTCATGAGTTTGAGCCTTGCATCAGGCTCTGTGCTCACAGCACAGAACCTGCTTGGGATCCTCTCTTTCTCTCTCTGCCCCTCCCCTGCTCATTCTCTCTCTCCCTCAAAGAATAATACATAAACATTAAAAAAAATAGCATCTATTGGTAAACAAAAGATTTATTTACCTTTTTATAGAAGCAAACGTGCCCATCTTTTTCATCTAAGCTTTACTTCTTCTTACTTAGGAAGGCTTCTCCTCTCTAAGGTTGTAAACATACTTCTTAGTATTTCTTTCATTAGTTTTACTCTGTGTGTGTGTGTGTGTGTGTGTGTGTGTGTGTGTGTGTGTTAACTTAGCATTTTAATCTTTTTGAATTTCTTTTTTCAACTTGGTGTAAAGTGCTTTGTTTTTCCCCCTCCAGAGATAGATAAAGATATTTGCACAAATTTTCGTGTGACATTTTCAGAGAGACCAAGAATATTATTTTAACTTTCTGGAATCAGAAAACCCCTAATAAAACAAAAAAGAGACTTTGGAAAACGTAGCATTTAACTCTTTTGGAAAGTAAGTAATGAGCTTTGTTGATTCTCATTTATGGGAGTGTAAGCCTCACCAAGTAGTATCAGAGAATGTAGGTTTTCACAGGAACTTTTTTTTTTACTGCCCTCCTCCCGGCTTCAGATTGAACTCAAAGTATATTGTCATGGCCTCTTAGTAGAGAATTGTAATAAAAGTTTCAGATATCCACGAAAAGACATGCAGTGGAAGGAGTTGTGGGTAATTTGACAGATTGCAAATTTATTGGAAAAAGGGGATTAGCTCAAGTGTTCCTTTTCTGTCATTTGGAGCGTGTTATACAAAACTTTTCCCCATACATTTGTGAGGTGAAAATCTGCTCTCCAATCTCTCTTCCATCTTTTAAGGCCGACATTTGGGTTATGTCTCTGTGAGGACAGAACATGCTTATTCTTTGCAGCAGACTGATCATGGGTGTAGAACTTTCAGGAAATGGCTCCACTGGGAAACAGGAAGCACCAGCTTTTCTCCCCTTAGCCTTGCAAGTGCCCTGACCTCGGACTTTTTAAATGACCTGCCTTACTTGGGCAATGCACCCCCCCCCCCACCCCGCCCCAGCCCAGTGTGGTTCAGGGGAGGGCCCATGCCTTCCTGAAGTGTTTAAAGTGCACAAGTATCATTTAGGGACCTTCCACACTCCTAGTGTTTCGCTAAAAGATGAAGGATCCCTTAAGAAATTAGGTTTTGCAGTTAAAAGTCAGGAAAAATCATTCCCCTTTCTTTGGTTTTGGCAAACCCTGTGGCGAGCCCACTTTGACCTCCTCACAGAGGTCATGGCATACTTTCCAAAGGACTTCCCAGATCAGCACATCTGGGGTGTTCTTCTCCACTCCATTCCCATTTCTCTCCTTTTAACCTTTCTTTTTTTTCCCCGCCTTTCATTTTGCTCTTCCCCGTCTCCGTGCTCCCTAATTTTAATTCTTCCCCTCTCTTTTGGTTTTCTTCCTCTTCATTCCTAGCCTCTGCTTTTGGTGGACAAGCTTTTCAGAATGTACGAAGAGGACAGATAATAGCTTGGCTTAAATTCTAACATATGCTTCGATTTTATCTTCCTTTCTTTTGGGCAAAGAGACTGAATGACTCTGGGAATAAATTTAGCTCTAAATCAGCAGAATTGTCCCGTGGCACTTTGGAAAACAGTCTGTTCGAATTCTGCACATCCTTCATATTTGTAACTTGCCAACTCTTCAGTCTTCAAACCTAGGAGCATAGAGGAATATACTATTAGAGACTCATGAATCAGACAGGCTTGGGTTCAAATCCCAGCTCTCCTACCTGCTATCCACAACTTGGGAGGAATTTTTTAAACTCTAAATCTTAGATTCCTCTTTGGTAAAATGAGGAAATAATACCATCTCTCAGCTGATTATAAGAATTAAATTAGTGCTTAGTTTAGTGGCTGGCTCACTGAACTAATTCCATAAAAGGTAGTTATTTTTCAGACTTATGTTATAGTAATAATACATCATTAAGGAAAAGATCATGGGGAGAGTCCCGTCTGAGTTTATATTGAGTCTGAATTGCAGAAAAATGTGCCATGTGTATACAGTGTATATTAGTGTTTTCAGGCTTACTTATTAGTTGAATTTATAGAAAAAAATGTAATTATAATGTGTAGTTTATGGACATGCATTATGAATGTAAAGCTGCTGAAACATGTTTGTGTTAAACCCTTCATTCTTTGAAGGCACTAGGTTTGAATTATTGAAAATTCTTAATTTTATTGTCTGTTGAATGATTCACCTGTTAAAATTGTTTTGAGTTTTTAAGAAGTCTCTTTTATTCATTGATAGATTGGATATGTACGTTTTACTGGGTTTTTGGGGGGAGGGCGGGGGAGAGGCACTTACCATAGGGAAGGGGCAGGAAGGGAAGTTAGGGGTGGGGTGGGGTAGAAACCCCCTCTCCTCAGAGCTCATGGCGCCTCCTGTTCAAATGTGCTTCCCTGCTTCCCTCTTGCATGGAGATTACAGCTGGGAAAGTGATTTCTTTTAACAAAACTAGGCTCTAATATATTTTTTAAGACTTTATTTTTAAGCAAGCTCTACACCCAATGTGGGGCTCAAACTCACAAGTCTGAGATGAAGAATCACGTGTTCTTCCAACTGAGCCAGCCAGGTGCCCCCAAAGTAGCCTTTAACTTTTGATATATTTACAGCCTGCTAGAGATGAAAAGAGGGATATTGGAGAATATAAATTCTTCCTTACACTGTCGATTTTCATCCATGTTATTATATCCATAGACCAAGACACTGCATTTCCTGCGAGAGAAGCCAAGGCTTGAGCAGGCAGATGGCAGTGGGAGATCGTGGTTTTCGTCAAGGCATCAGCAAAAGTAGAAGTCACTGGCTTCTTCTGTGATTGTCCGGAAGCTTTAGAGGTCCGAGGATAGAGAGAATGAGAGGGAGGGAAGAAGGGACGAAGGAGGAGAGAGAGAGAGAGAGAGAGAGGGGGAGAGAGAGATCTTCATTCTGTTAGTACTGAGTCATTAGTACTAAGTTGTTAGTACTAAGAAGCTAATACCCAGAATTGAAAGCAGACGTGTCTTCTCCAGCCTGAGTAGTGACCGTGGAAGGCAAGAAGGGAGCGTGAGTTCAAGAGCAGGGGTGGTGTGGGAGCGGAGAATGTTGGGAATGAGGTGGTGTTCCTATTTACAGTCATAGTTGTCCATGTTAGTAGTCCTGGAGAGACCTGAGGAGAGTCAATCACCCAACTGAGCCTTTCCCACACTTCCTTCCTAGATCATCCCTGGAAGGAAATTGGGTGAAGACCAGAAATAACAGTACAGGAATGAAAGGCATCTGAGGGTCCCCTCCAGGTTCAATGTCTACCATCCTGTTACAAAACCAGCGAAAACAATCACACACTCACTAGAAGAGTCTGCCGTGTACTTCTGGTGATATCTTTTATTATTTTGGTGCACAGTGAGCTATTGAGATAGTCTTTTTTTTTCCCTCCACGGTGGAACCACGGTCTCCGTCTTATGAACATAAGAAATATGATGTCTACATGGCAATCTCAGACAATTATGGGCAAGCACAGAAAATTCTGTTTGTTCCGCCAAGTCAGGGTCTCTCACACTGGTTTCTCCTCTCCATTTCCTCAGGTTGCATTTCAGTTTCTGGACAATGGTGCAGATTATGTGGGATCTGTGCCTGGACACACGATGGTCTCCCTAATTTATTACTCTCATGCCATTATGGGCTTGGGATTGCTCTTGCTTCCTAGCCACCTTTGTAGGTCTTCCCAGAAAGGTGGACTCAGGCTTCTTCAATTTTTTTTTTTTTTACATTTATTTGTTTAGTTTGAGAGTGAGAGCGTGTACGTGCATGAGAGTGGGGGAGGGGAAGAGAGAGAGAGGGAGAGAGGGAATCCCAAGCAGGCTCTGCACTGTCAGCACAGATGCAAGTTCATGTGAACCCATGAACCGTGAGATCATGATCTGAACTGAAACCAAGAACTGGATGCTAACTGACTGAGCCACCCAGGCGCTCACAGGCTTCTTCATGTGTTTTTTATTATTTTTTAGTCTTTATTTTTGAGAGAGAGAGAGAGAGACAGAGCATGAGCAGGGGAGGGGCAGAGAGAGAGGGAGACACAGAATCCAAAGCAGGCTCCAGGCTCTGAGCCAATAGCACAGAGCCCCGAGGCAGGGCTTGAACGCACAGACTGCGAGATCATGACCCAGCTGGTCGGACGCTCAACCGACTGAGCCACCCAGGCGCCCGGCTTCCTTGCGGTTTGAATCTGCAACCCCGATTAGAGGTGCTATGGATCCCCAACCGCCAATACTTTACTAGGCTCCTCTTAGCTGCAGCTAACTTGCTGGCCTCCTCTCTGACACTCTTCTTCCTATGGGGACAGAAAGAATAAGAAGAGTGTTCTTCCTGATTCATCTTCTTCCAACTAATTTTTGCCATTTATGTAGATCTCTCCAACTTTTTATGATGAAATTTTCAACAAGAAGAAAATTGGAAAGAATATTACAGAGAACATCTGTATACTCAACACCAAGGTTCAACCTCCGTTTAATGTTCTGCTGTTTGAAAATAAGGCGCCCATATCAGGTCACTTCACACCTAAACTCTCCAGCACATGTCTCTGAAAGCTAAGGACACAGTAGCTCCTAAAAGCACGACCCTGATACCAGTATCACTGCACCCAAGAAAGTTAGAACAGCTTTGTAATAACAGATAATACCTCGTCCATCTTCGGATTCCCCCCCCCCCCCTCCGCTATTCAACAGTGCCTTTTACAGCTTCTATTTCAAACGGAAATCAACCGAGAGCTCGTGCACTGCATTTGGTGATTGTGCTGTTGTGGTGCCTTCAGTCTAGAAGGCTCCCTCCATGTTTTTTTTCCTCCTGACATTGACATTTTGAGGGGACCAGCCAGGTGTCCTGCATTCTGGCAATATAGCTGATGATTTTTTTCTGGTGGGATTCTTTAATCTGTCATTTATTCCCTGTATTTCCTTGAATTGGAACTTATTTCTAAAGGCTCGATTAGGTTTAAGTGAAATGTTTTTGGGAAGATGGCCATCGCAGAGATGCTGTGCATTTTACGTTGCATGTCATTTGGAAGCACATAATGTCGGGTTGTCACGCTATTAGTGTCAGTTGGAGTAATTTTCAAAGAAGGTGACCACCACATCTCTTCCTTGTAAATTTAAGTTTTTCTTTGCAACTGGTAAGGAATTTGTGGAGTGATAGTTCAGCATCTAGCAAATATCCTCTTCCCCCAAAACTTGAACCTACTGGCTCAGTATCTAGCTCTGATCCTTTCCTGAAATTTTTACTTAATTTCTAAGGGTTGCAGAATGGTGTTTTTTTAAAGTCAGTCTTTCCTTATACATACTGCCTTCCATTGGAGGACAAAAAAAAAAAAGAAAGAAAAGTCTGGCCTTGACCAGGATTTCAACTTTTTCATTTTAGTTCTACCTGGATAACCCTTCCTTGAGGCACTGGATGTTTTGTATCTGGCTGCCTACATTGGTATGGGCCATAGGATTATAGAAAAGATAGTCACAGTATAACTGTGTCAAAAATATTATTTTATTTCATAAAATATTATTTTCTGTTTCACAAAGACATTGAGCAAAGATATTATGGGAATTGTTCTATTTTTCTTTATCACAATGATTAAATATTAATAACATTAATTGCTTTAGGATTCCCTCTTGCATCTTTGTGGTGATTGGTAGAATAAAGACAGAGAATTGGCAGCGGGCTTATGAATCATCCGAAGCCTTTGTTACAGAGGTGAGGACGTTGGGCCCAGGAAGCTTAAGCCACTTGGCCTTAAGGGTACATAGCTGGTTTGTGCCAGACCCAGGCCTTAGGACTCCAACTTTAATGTTTTGTGCTGTGAAACTAAGAAATATTAGGAATAAATAACACTTGTTTACTTGCCAGATTCACTACTTTAGCACTAGTGTGTGTTGCCATTGGATGTGCCTAACATGTTTTGCCACTGGTCTCCATTGCCTTTGGGTGATACTGTGTTTCTCAAAGCTGGGCACATATGTTATCAGTGATAATGAGATGGTTTTAGCAGATACTCAGGGGCTAACCTCTTTAATTTGGGTAGTTCTCTATTTATTTTAATATTTATTAGAAAAAATATACCTGGCACATCATACTCTTGGTTTCATGATATTGTTTAAGATAAGGCTTAAATTAAAACCATGAAATAAAAGAAAAATATTAAATAATTTAAATTTAAATTTGAAAAGAGTGTTTGAGTAGGGCTACCCTAAGGCACTGGAAGTTTAATACTAAGCAGAGCAACGTTTCTGCCTCATGGAGCTTAAACTCTAATGGAGGGAAGACAAGAAAGACAGAGTAAAAAATACGGATGTAATCTACAAGTAATGACAAACGCCATGAATAAAGGGAACGAGGTAAGAGGAGGATTGTGACAGGCTCGCCGTTTATAAATAGTTAAGACAGTCCTGTCTGATAAGATGACATTTGAGCCAAGAGTCCAGGGCAGTGAGGGAGTGAGCACACTGATATCTGAGAGAATAGCATTCCAGGCAGAGGGAACAGCAAACATAAAGACATGGAGCCTGGGGTGAGCTCTGCATGTTGAAGGAGCAGCAAAGGCCTGTGTGGCTGGAGCAGAGTGAAGGTGAGGAGAGTAGTAGGAGAAACCAAAAGGGTGGCAGAAATGCAGCTCATATAAGGACTTACAGGCCTTTTGTCTGATGAGGGTTCACGGTGAGGAAGGTATGAGAACAAGGTGTACATTGTGTAAGTGTATGTAAAACACTCCAGTGGGGGCAGCAGTGATGTATTAATATAATGAATTGGTTTCTGGTAAAGAAAGATGACTTGGGGGAAGGTATCGCTGGGGAGCAGGGGAGAAACATTCATGTTACAAGGTGTGCAGAAAATTTCACTTCAGATTCACAAACAGCTTCAGGAGTATGACCTCCCCACCCCTTTCCATTCTTCAACTTTCATACACAAATGCACACACGCACACGCACCCCACATTGAGGGTTTGCAAGTTTGTTCATTGTCTGCATTCGCCCCTGCATTACGCTGTCATGGAAAAGAACATGGTTGTTGGTGATCACATGACTGTGGCCACTTGGG
Organism: Herpailurus yagouaroundi; assembly: GCF_014898765.1. NCBI lineage: Eukaryota > Metazoa > Chordata > Mammalia > Carnivora > Felidae > Herpailurus > Herpailurus yagouaroundi. Next base: position 5,766,209 of record NW_024412432.1, on the reverse strand, counting down.
ACCAGAAGTGGGTAGGACCCAGACTTTGAGTTGTGTCTTGAGTTTTCCTTCTGGTTCTTCTAGCTTCACCGATTCCTTTTATGCAACTCAGGTCTGTCTAAGAGCAGGGTCATTATAATTAGTTTCATGGCTGTTACACTTTGAGTCAAATCCCTTTTTTTTGAAATCCCAGTTGCTATTGGGAGAAAAGCATCAGTGTTTGAAAATTCAAATGATGCATGTTCAGAGTGAGCAGAGATATTGTTTCTCTTCATCATGGTGAATAAAACATTAAGGAGGACTCATTCTCTGTGTATATGACTTTTGCTTTGAGAGACAAGGCTAGAACTTGAAGTCAGGCAGGAAGTTTCGAGTTTGTGCATTTCCAGAGAGGAAGAGAGCACTTGATTTTCCTGCTTATTATCCTCCCAAGAAATTACTAATAGCACTTTGCCATCCTGTGGTCTGGATCAGTCTTCCTTCTTGGATCACCAAGAGGTAGGGTATTGGGGTGGTTTGGATTATTCTGTGGACAGAATTATCCAGATCTCCTTAAATAGATATTTCTTTCTTAGTGCTTCGTAACTTATTCTCTGTTTAGGAAGTAGTTGATTGCCTACCACTTGGGGAGCTCTGTCCTCTTTCTCTTTCTTCCTCCAACTACTTGTCCCTCTTCTCTGGCCCTGGGTGGTGTGGAGCAGAATTTTTTGCAACAGATCCCGTAAGACCTGGGAAGTCCTCATTATTGTCAGGTAGATCATCCTCTTTATGAACTGCCCAGTCATACATATTTATTCTAGTCGATTTTCTTACCCATCACCTAATGAGCTTTGGGATAGCAAATTCAAAGAAACTAACCGAGATACTACCAGCAAAAAAAAAAAAAAAAAAAAAAAAAGCATATTTGCCCTGTGCAGACCTGCACAATGAAAAGCTACAAATGGAAAACAATGGCCACAGTGTTGGATAATCCCGTTCATTGGCATGGATTCTTGGGCGGTATTAATTTTGGTTTGACTTCTCTGTTTTTCTTCCGTTTGGCATCTTATACTACATATCGGATTCTTATCAATTATAAAACAATGGAAGGGAAAGCGGAGAATTATAATCAGACTCTGAATTCTCAGAATTCAAAATATGCCAAGAGTGGGAGACGCCAAGTCTGAGTAGCTCTGTTCCTTATTTTAGCGCCGATTTTAGTAAATGTTTCACCTTGAATGATCATCGCAGGTATTTGTAACTGTGGTAATGGTTGAGAATGTTGTTTGAGGAAGACACTCAGTCATTCTTAGGGTACATTGTGTCACCTCCCCCGCCTCTTCCCTGCACCCACAGGTGTTTTCCATTCCTCTCCTAAGTTCATGTGGTGTTCTGAGAGTCCCTGAAATGGTAAACAGCCCCTGTCCCTTGGTGGCAGCCATGGTCACTCGCTATTTATTTATTTAAAGTTGGGACTCCTCTCTAGGTGTGAAAACTTGAGGTGCCCATTAATTATCAGTGCTATCTTTCTCTTGGGCCCCTCAGAAATTCTGCGTGATGTTTATTTTAATGTATCTGCTTATATGGCATTTGTAGGGGGTACTCTCCTACTCTAGTTTGGGTCCTCCAGATGTGGTGACATAATTGCTTTAAGTTACAAATGGCCAAATTATATATATTATTGGAAATTTTTGAAAGGGCATGTATGGGGGCGCCTGGGTGGCTCAGTCAGTTAAGCATCCAACTCTTGATTTCTGCTCATCATGATCTCAGGGTTTATGAGATCCAGCTCTGTGTCAAGCTCCATGCTGACAGCTTGTAGCCTGCTTGGAATTCTCTCTCTCTCTCTCTCTCTCTCTCTCTCTCTCTCACACACACACACACACAAATAAACATAAAAAAGGGGTGTATATATTGAACCATGCACAACCCTAAAAATTAATTGCATGTGTTACTTAAAAATTATTTTGATATTTCATGTTTTTGTAATAATTTATAATAATATGTTAGTTAATTCTCAGGTGATCTTGTGACTCAGTCTACCTACCCAATTGGCGATTTCCATCAAGCCCCTGTTATCTGAAATCTTTAGGCCAGCATCTTCCTTCTACTGAAGGCATAGAGGTATAAGAAATTATATTTTTTAATTATGAGAATTTACTTGGATAAAGCAGAGTCTTTAATTTCTGTACTCCAGACCTGTGTTAACCAAATGCATGGATTGCACAACGCAATTTCAATAGCATCCCAGACTCTCTGTGCGGTGTGGATGGTTACATGAATATGCTCGTGCGAAAGAGCTGAGGAGTGTTGCTGCCAGTTTTTCTCCTGGTGTTTTGAGGAGTTGGCCACCTCCCCTTCCCAGTCAGTTCTGCCTGAGCAGGGTCCATGCCCCCTACTCGTGACCGAGCAACTTCCTTCAGCAGAAAATCACGACTGTAATAGGTCAAAGAGCTCATTCTTTTTTTTGATGCCCGAGGGCAAACCTTCAAAATGAAATTTTACCCTCCCAGGAAATATCTACTTCAAACTTAGTTCTTTATAAATTACCAAAGAAAAATGAATGTATTTACAGTTAAGTGTACGTCACTTGGTGGTGAACCAACAGTGGTGATTGGAAGGTGGAGTCAACGCAGATATGTTTCCATGAACTTCTCTTGATGAATGTTGCAGATATTGTCGGTGCCCCACCAGCCACCCTCAGATTCCCTTCACTGGTCCTGGGGGCTCAGCCTGGCTTCTGTGTATGTTTGCTCCTGAGACCTGGCACCTGGAACATTCTTCAGAGAGCGAGCCTTGAGCTAGCAGAGCTCTTCCCCAACCCAACACTCACACACACACGCACACACACACATGCATACACACCCATGCATGCACACACCCATGTACACACGAGCACACATGCATACACACAGCTGGGATTGGCCTGGAGCTAAGTACCCTCCAACCCATTCCCTCAACCCCTTCTTGGCTGATGACTTATTGGTGCCCAGAGCCAGCTTCTGTGGGGTAACTTACAAATTCCCTGCAGGTTCCGTGGTGTCATTTACACTGCAGAGCTCCCTGTATGATCAGACCGAGGCCGCGTCCTCACCTGAAATTGCAGCCTTGCTTGGCTGCTTCTTCTTCTTCTTCCCTTTCCTGCCTCCCCCTCTCCTGGGGGCCCTTCTTTAACTCAATTCCATGGACACTCCTTTCTGGGTCTAATTCTGAGCAACTGACCTAAGGCAATATTTTCTGTTGGAGCTCTGAGAAATTAAATGTTACTCAATGCTTTTTATTAGTACGTTTCATTTTTTAAAAATATTTATTTATTTTTGAGAGAGACAGAGTGTGGGTGAGGGAGGCGCAGAGAGAGAGGGAGAAAAGGATCCAAAGCACGCTCTGCAGTGAGAGTGAGAGCCCCATGCGGGGCAAGAACTCATAAGCCTCGAGATCATGACCTGAGCCGAAGTCAGACACTTAACAGACTGAGCCACCCAGGTGCCCCTTTATCAGTATGCTTAAAAATGTTTTTATCTCGTTTGCTAATTTGGGCTACATATGTGCAAGTGGTGATCTTAAAATGTAATTAAAAAATTAAGTGAGGTATAGGTTATAGTTACCAGTTATTGAGGGAGGGGGCACTGTGTACCACATCCTTGACGCATTTTGTCTGATTTTTCTAATAATCCTGCATTTTCAGAATGAGTTCGTTGAAGTCCAACGACATTTATCAATGTGCCCAGGACACAGAGCTAGTAATTGGCAGAACTACAATTCATATCCAGATCTTTCTGGTTTTAATGCTTTAGTTTTTCCAGCTGCTGTCCTGCTGACTCTTTCCTTTTTAGAGTATTAAAAATGTCTATTTCTAGATGCTCAAAGAAGCATTCCAACATCAAAGTTCATAGCTTACTAAAATTGGAGGAGACTATCTCTTTTGTAAATTTTTTTTAAAGTTTATTTATTTATATTGAGAGAAAAATACAGCAAACAGGGGAGGGGCAGAGAGAGAGAGGGAGAGAAAGAATCCCAAGCAGGCTCCCCACTGCCAGCACAGAGCCTGATGCGGGGTTCAAACTCATGAACTGTGAGTTCATGACCTGAGCTGAAATGGAGAGTGGGATGCTTAACCGACTGAGCCGCCTAGGCAACCCCGAATATCATTTTCTTAAAATTTTTAAAAATGTTTTCTTTATTTTTGAGAGAGAGAGAGAGACAGCAAGCAGGTGAGGGGCAGAGAGAGAGGGAGACACAGAATCTGAAGCAGGCTCCAGGCTCTGAGCTGTCAGCACAGAGCCTGATGCAGGGCTCCAACTCACAAACTGTGAGATCATGACCTGAGCCAAAGTTGGACACGTAACCGACTGAGCCACCCAGGCACTCCCTGAATATAATTTTCTTTATCTGTAAAATGGGCATACCAGCACCAACTTCACAGAATAAGAGAGTGCCTAGCAGTGTTAGGTGCCCCGTAAAGTGGGAGAAGTTTACCTCAGAACCTTCCCGGCAGTCTCTTGTCATTGGGTGTCAGGTCATTAGCTGGGAGCGATAGTGATGGGGGAATAGAAGGTGTAACAGTGGTCACGAATCCATTTATTTGTTTTTCTGATACACATTTTACTGAGGGTGTATCATGTGCCTTCAAGAAGTTTGTGATCCAGAGAAGGACTGACGTCTAGGCCAGTGATGTGGCAGTAGCTGATCTAAACAGGCTGACACAGGAGAAGGCTGGCTTATTCTCTCTAGAGAAATCAGGGAGTACTTGACAGGAGAGGTGGCCTTCAAGTGGGGTCTGGACAGAGGAGTAGGAGTTCACCACATGGACAAGGTGGAGAAGGAGGTGCCTGTCAAGGTCTGGAGGTTCGCGTTGGGGTAGTTTGGATCTTGCCGGAGTGTGAGATAGGAGAGGACGTTGGCAGGAGACGCTGATGGAGGGACGGCCGGAGGCAACCCCTAAGTTGGGCTTGATAAGGAAATCATTAAGAGGCAGGGTTAGAACATCTAAATGTGAAGAGGGATCACGCTGATGCTGAGTTGGTTACTGCCAAGCCGCTTTACTTCTTCCTTGATTCGCTATTAAAGCTGTTCATTTGAGTTATAAATAACCTTGCTAATTTTTGAAAATTTCTGGTCTCATGGTCTTCATATGGTTTTAATGGACTCTAAATCCTTGAGTGGTCATGTTTATTAAATAACTAATGTGGGATCCGTTCATTCTTTCAACAGATACTTACTGAGAGCCTGCTCTGGGCCAGCCTGTAATAGATCCTGGGGACAGCTAGAGTCCCTGCCTGCTGGAGCGTCCCTTGCAGTGAGGGAGACAGACAGTAGATGAATAAATATGTAAGGGAAGAATGCAGTAGTGGGTGGAGGAAGCTAGGGGTGTCCTGCCTGAAGGAAGTGGCCTTTCTACCTGTCTGTGAGGATGGTCGGGGTGGAGGTCCTCATTCAGCAATTCTGGAATCTCGTTGTTTTTCCATTGCTGACTTTATTGTTCTTGGAGTCCAGCAGGTAGGAGGCTCTCTCTCTCTCCCTGTCTCTCTCTGTCTCTCTCTCTCTCTCTGTCTCTCTCTCTCTCTCCCTCTCTCTCTCTGTCAGGCAGCAGGAAAGCTACAACAACCACCCCCCATTGGGCATATCTGAAGTCAGTTGTAGGCAATGAAACTTTCTACCCTGTGTATAGTCCTTTTTTTGGGATTTCCTCAGAAGAATTATGATATCCAATTTCTAATCTAGAAATCAGAGAATTGGATTTGAGAATCATAACATTCTGTGTTTCCCTCTTAGCTCCAACAAGAACACTTAGCTCACTTTTTACTTTTCCTGCTGAGTTCCTACTCTGGGCTAGGTTTTGGGGGAAGTGCTTTACATATAAAATCTCTCTTCATTCTTTCACAGGGCTCCGTGAGATGGCCATGGTCATCTTTATTTTTCAAATGGGGGCAGTGAGACTCTGCGAGGTTATTTCACTTGCCCAAGGCCATGTTCCTCCTATGAGGTGAAGCCTGGTCTGACTCAGGACAGTCATGTTTCCTGTCTCTGGCCAGGCCTCATTCATGCCTGTTTGTTTTCTGTGACCTTTTCTGTCTCCCTGTTTCTTTTCTCTCCCTCATTCATTTGGTGAATGCCATTTGTTGGGACTGACACAGACAGACATGGCCCGGTTAGGCAGCCCTTGGAAGGGAATCTTCGGGTTTGAGCAATGGGACAAGACACGTGCCAAGTTCAGAAACAGTGGCTGAGGTCGGAAAAGAGGCCAGTGCCTCATCTCCAAGAGTAGTTTTCAGGAAGATGGACACTTTTCTTTCTTTTTAAAAAAAATTTTTTTAATGTTTATTTATTTTTGAGAGAGAGAGAGAGAGAGAGAGAGAGAGAGAGAGAGAGAGAGAATGCAAAGCAGGCTCCAAGCTCTGAGCAGTCAGCACAGAGCCCGATGCAGGGTTCGAACACACAAGCCATGAGATCATGACCTGAGCCAAAGTCAGATGCTTAACTGACTGGGCCACCCAGGTACCCCAAAGTGGACACTTTTCTGGCCAGCCCTTGGGCGACATGGATTAATATCACCTCTGAATCTGAAAAGCCAGGTTGCAGAGGGAGCTCTGTGCCTGACACTTTTCACACCCTCATTTTGTGACAAAATCAATGGCACCATTGGCAGATGTCATTTGACTCCTTCTATACGTGAAGAAACTGGAGGTTCAGAGAGGTTATGTGACTTGCCCAAGGCCACCAAGCCTATTTAAGGTAGAACAGCTTGGCTCTGGTGCCTAAAATCTTGAGGCCAGAGCTCTCTTTCTCAGAGAAGGTTCCTCAGAACATTAGCAAGGGAGGGGAGAGGCTGGTTTCTACAGTCATATATTGAAAATGTTGCCCCCTACCCACCTCTTGGCAAGTCATGGTGTCTATGGGCCTTGGTGAAGAAACCTTTGAGCTCTCTGTGACTCATGGTTTTCTGAGCATATTTGACCACAGAAATCTTTTTTTTTTTAATTTTTATTTATTTGGAGTGAGTGAGAGAGAGAGAGAGAGAGAGAAAGCACACAAGTGGGGGAGGGGCAGCGAGAGAAGAGAGAGAGAATCCCAAGCAGACTCCACACTGTCAGCTCAGAGCCTAATATGGGGGTTGAACTCACGAACCATGGGATCATGACCTGAGTCATGATCAAACCAAGAGCCAGAAGCCACCGGCTACCCGACCGAGCTACCCAGGCGCTGGGACTAGCGAAATCTTTTTAAAAGTAGTCGTCACCAACCTCCTGAGAAGCTATGGGTGGAATAAGAGAATGCACCTGGCTGCCTTAGTGGTGGAGAAAGAGGATAGGAAAGGAGAGAAGACGTCAGAAGAAAGAGGAGAAAGGAATAAAGAAAAGGAATAAAGGGAAAGTGCCACTCAGGATTTCTCAATAAAACTATAAAATACAGTTTCCATCTTTCTTTTCTTTCTGGGCTCTCTCTCCCCCATGCTTTTCAAATTGGCACACAAGACTTTTGTCAAGTGAATGAAATGAGACAAAGATTGATTTCTTTGGGCTGGCAACAGTTTTAAAAAACAGTCCTGGATGCCAAGGGGTCACTTGGGTGCAGGCGACTGAGACGCACAGCCAAGATGGGCGATAGACGTGGCGAGGGGCCTGGGCCTGGAGCGTCCACTTGCCCTGCCCACTTCCCAGTGAGGCCTGACTGTTTCCCTCAGCTCCCCCAGCAAGGGGGTGAAAGCATGGGGGCTGCAACTCAGGCCCTGCCTCCCTGCTCACTGGGTTTTCCCTCAAGCACATTTACTTTTTAGAGTCAGTCTTCTCTCCACATACTATTTTCTCTTTCCCTGCTATGCTTAGCCCATTGGCATTAGCTTAGCCAGAAGTATAACAAACGATATAAACTGTAAGGATCATAATTTGCCTTGTGTGTTATAAGCTTGCTACAGTCCGTGGATCTGTGTAACCTAGGAAGGCCTGCAGTGTTTTTCCTTTGCTTGTGGTTCTTTGGAATGTGTTTATCATTTGCAATAAGGAGTAATTCACAACATGTATAGATATTTTCTTGATAGAAGCATATAAGCAGTCATAATCATGTACTCAGGAATTTTTTTTAGTATCCTTTACTAAACCAGTATAGGAATTCTCTGAGTTATGGGACTTCCTGAGTTGTCATAGATAGTTTTATTAAGAAATGTTAGAGTTTATGCAGATATCAGGGTGTTAACGTGCCTACAGTTTATATTTAGTTGCTGTCAGAACCTCGCTATCAGAGTATGGTCCTTGGATCATCATCATCAACATCACGTGGGAGCCTGTGAAAAATGCAGAATCTTGGGCCTCATCCCAGATCTGCTGAATCTAAATCTGCATTTTAATGAGATTCCCTGGTGATTTAGGGGTTCCTCAGAGTTTGAGAAGCCCTGCCTTAGAGTGCACAAAAGAGGCCAAGGCCGGTCATTGTTTTGTCCATGTTGCCTACTTTCACGTGGGTACATTTTTTTTTTTTAATGTTTACTTTTGAGTGATAGAGAGAGGCAGAGCACGAGTGTGGAAGGGCAGAGAGAGAGACACAGGATCCAAAGCAGAATCCAGGCTCTGAGCTGTCAGGACGGAACTCAATGTGGGGCTCAGACTCATGAAGCACGAGATCATGACCTGAGCCGAAGTTGGGCACTTAACTGACTGAGCCGCCCAGGTACCCCTCACATGGGTACCTTTAATAAGTGTGACAGCTCTACAGTTTTCATCCTAATAAAACTTCATTGTGAGCTGCCTTATACATTATCATCCAAGATTGCTGCCAAGAATCTCTGAGGGACGCAGTTAGTCCTCATTAGACACACAGGTAGGTGGATGGATGGATAGATAGATATATAACTATAGATATAGATTACTTTTTAAAGTTTATTTTGCGTGTGAGAGTGTGTGTGCATGAATGGGGGCAGGGACGGAGAGAGAGGGGGAGAGAGAGAGAATCTCAAGCAGGCTCCATGCGATAAGCACAGAGCCCAACTTGGAGCTTGATCTCACAAATCGTGAGATCATGACCTGAGTCGAAATCAAGAGTTGGATGCTCAACTGACTGAGCCAACCATGAGCTCCTAGATTACTTTTTAAAAGCTGTATAAGTAATATGTGGCAACAACCATGAAGGCTCTGAAATTTTACTGTCCTTAACAGCTAAGCAGTTAGCCTGCCACTATGTCATAGATAGTGGCAGAAGACAGGAGACTCCTGGGTCAGAGACAAAGGAAGCTGTATGTGCAGTGTATGTGCATCAGGTCTCTCTGCCCCCAGTCCCGTGGGGGTGATGCAGATGAACCCAGATAAATGCCTGCACATGTTCTGGATTGTTAGAGAAAAGGAACTGAGTCTAGAGAATCTGGATTCTTTTAATGGGCAGTCAATATGCTTTCTCTTTGCTCCTGAGCTACTATCTCTATCTTCTAAGGCTGTTTGCCATCTGGACTTGCTTAAAATGATAATCTAGAACAAAAGGAATTCAGTGCCTGTCTTTGTGAGAAAGACAGAAATGCAAGGGACCCATGGAGAATCAATCTTCCAACCATAGGTATTAGAACATCTTTATTATTGGGCTTTAGGGCCAGTAAATACTTTTTGGAAGCCATGGAAGATACATTTCCCAATCCCCAGGTTGTACTAAGGGTTGTTTCTATCAGAAAGACTCCAGCAGGCAAATACCTTACAGACTGGTCATTCAGCTTCACTCGTCACCAGAAGGGAACAGCTGTATGCACAAAGCAGGTATGGTTATGCATCAGAAATAGCGAGGTCACCTGTGGCTCTTCACGGTGTCGCTTGCGCCATTCAAGTACTGAATCTGTTCTTATCCTGGAGTTTGAGAGCTAGGACATAATCCAGAGAGCTCCAGAGACACTAAGAGGCATTTGAAGGAATGGCGAACACTGGGAAGACTAGCACAGGTAAACTGGGACTAGTGGTAACCTTCCAAGAGGGCAGTTTTGTAGTCTATAAATGGGTGGTCTTTGGTCAATGCAGTTGATTTTCTTTTGCTCTACTTAGAGGCTAGATCTTGTAGAAAATTGTACACGTGATTCCTGCTTTGCCTCCTAGAGTTTTTCTCCACTCTCAGCGGACGTAAGAGTCTGGAGAAGAGAAGTCTGGAGCAGTTTTGCAAAGCATGTGACAACTGTACACTGATAAATGTTTCACAACCAGCTCGTGGGGGTGGAGTGGGGTCGGGGCCCTAATTTGTACCGTTTGCCGATTTCCATGATGTAAGGTATTCCACCATGGTTGATTCCAAGCTACCGATGTAAATTCAGTTGGCTCCCCAAATTCCTCAAAATTTACCAAACCAGCAACAACCATTGAGAAACCGTCCTGATTAGCCATTTTTGGCATGATCTTTTTGATCATGGGAAAGGTTTGCTACTAGAAGCTTCTTTTTGCAAGGTCTTTTACAATAATGTATGTTCTGTTTGCTCCTGGTGATTCTTAGACAGACTTACCTTAAGGCAGGATGATAGCCTCAGTTGTTTGTTTGTTTGGTTGGTGTTTTTGAACTTCATTTGAACAGTGTGATTTCCTTCCTTCCTTCCTTCCTTCCTTCCTTCCTTCCTTCCTTCCTTCCTTCTTTAGTCTTTCTTTATATTGTGGGTAGGTATACCCAGCCTGGCTGTTTGCTTCCTTTAAATAAACCATCTGCCAGCTCAGCATATTTCTCTTCTCTGGAAAGGCCTGTAGGTACCCTCTGATTGTTACTGATATTTTTAGAAGAGAAGGAGGCTCTGCAGGCGCCAGCCAGTGATGATTCCTTGTAATTGGGTGATCTGTAGAATCATAATGACTCGCAAATTCAGGAACAAGGCACCTGCATCCGTGGTTGGACCGGGCTCATGGCAAATCCTCTCTGCACTAATGAGGCTTTATACCTCTTCAAGAGCCTTGCCCTGGAATTCCCTTTGGGCTCAGTTTGGCTGCAGAGTTCTGTGAGCTCCCTCTCAGCCGTGCTTTATTGCTATGTTGACAGAAGAAGCATTTTCTCAGAGAATTTAAGTGTGCTCCCAGACACCGCAGTTCCAGGGAAGCTCCTGGGGAGGAAGCGGCCCTCCTGCATAGACGGCCCAGCTTACTCTGGTGGACTTTGCTCCGCAGGCCCCCGTGTCATGTTTCCCCCTCCTGGCCTATATGTGCCCCTGTGGAACCTGACATAGTGGGCGTTTACCCTCCACTGAGGGATATGTGGAAGGAGCCAGCTTGCTATATTGAGCCCAACCCGGTAAGATGAGCTTTTCCTGGCCTCTGTCTCCTTCCCCCAGCATTTACCAGAAGGGGGGGAACCTTGACTTTAATGCAGAGTTGAGTACCTCCTTCCCTCTCCCTTAGGGGCTATTGATTGGGAGGCTTTAATTGTTTATTTATCAGATTTATAAAATGCTCATCTCACCAAGGGCTCTGGGCACACGGGCAAGAGTAAATATTAATAAATAACAATGATAAAAAAAAAGTCCATCAAACATAGATACACATCTTGAAGGTTGTACGTCAACTCCATTGGAAGCCTGATAGCATTGATTTGGAACTTCCTTTATAACTTGATTTTTTCTGTATTTATAAAATGCACTCATTTCCAAGGGGGCTTGTTCTCCACGGAAGGAAAATGCTTTAACAAGCAAAAGAGATAGAAGACACAGATATGCTCTTTAGGCTAAGGCCAAATTGAAAAGACAGCTCATCTGCCATGTTTGAGAGGTCGGTTTCCACCCACCCGCTTACTCTCATCTCACTTACTCGGATGAATAGCACAGTGGTGATGGGTTGTTTACAGGCTCAGCGAGGTGTGGATGACTTTACCTGCTCCCCAAATGTACAGGAACAGGAAGGTGAGGCATTTAGTTAGATAGGAAAAGAGTGTGTAAATTTGAAGAACTTTTCTCACATATATCGGGTCTGAGACCCTACATTGGTCTTCCTCTCTGGAGAAGCCTCCTTCTCTATTTCTACCCACTGCTGATAAAAGCAAACACCAGAGGTGCCAAGAAGAAACCAAGACCCTTCAGACCATGTCTGACATTAACAACCTGCACCATTAGTGGGTCAGAGGAGCGCCCTGGAAGCTGGCTCTTGTGAATATATAATAAGTTATTATAGATGGGATTCTACATTATTTTTTCCACTTAAGAATCTAGTTATGATTAATATGCTTGCCATTAGGGAACCTCTGGAATGTCGTACACATCAGAGTTTCCCAGTGTAAGAGAATACAAAGACTTGAATTATCCCCTTAAAACAGAAGTTGTCAGGCTAAAGGCCCACAGACCAAATCTGGTGCACTGTTTTTTGTAAATAAAGTTTTATTGGAACATGGCCCTACCATTTGTTTGTGGATTGTCTATGGCTGCTTTCACACCACAACAGCAGAGTTGAGTAGTTGTGACCAAGACCATATGGTCCGAAAAGCCTAAAATATTTAGTATCTGACCCCTTATAGAAAAAATTTTCTGACCCTTGTTCTTTTAAGAACAAATAGGCAAAATATCTAACAAAATAACAATGCATCATTCAGCACTCCACCTATTTTACAGCAGGTTGCTGGTTTGGCTTTTCTTAGGCAGGTGAATAAGCAGTGAGATGGGAGCAGAAAGAAGTTCTAGTTCAAGCAAATACTCTCTGTTGCAGTTTTGCCTTCAGTGTCTGTAGCTCCTGCTATGGACACTTCCATTTTATATACGAAAATGGAGAAACTGTATATATAGAGAGAGATGTGGTCAAGGTTGCCATTAGAGTTGGGGGTGGTGCTAGACCTCACTGATCAACTGTCCTTATTGATCTATGGATTCTTGGGTAAGAGCGAGGTTATAGCTATAGGTAGATGGTTACACGTAGAAATATGAACGATCATACTCAGAGTAGTTCTCTTCTGTCCTCTTGGTAAAGAAAAAAATGAGGAGTTTTCTGGTTTATATGGGTTGTGGTAATTTCAGGGATATGGCAAACTGTGTGTGATAGATTCTTGGTAGGTAAACAAAAAGAGGTTTGGTTCTGATGCAGATTCTCTCAGGGGTTCTGCGCTTGAGTCCTTTTTGACGATGTTTGCTGTAACTTCACATGGATTTTCTTTTTCATAAGACTGTCCAGATTCCCAGTGTCAATGGTAAATGTGCAGTCTCTGTGTACTCCATTGTCTTCGCTTCCTTGTTTCATAACTTTTCCAAAGAAGGCCAGCCCTGTTTTTATATTTTAGTGTCCAGATCTATTGTGTTTAAAGAAACTATATGGTCTAATCAGAAGAGGTGATAGATCCTTTAGAAGCAGGCATTAAAAAAAAAATGCTTTGATGGGAGTCTTTTAATACTTTTTGGATGGAGAGGAATCTGAAGATACAACCAATTATAGCTCCCCCAATTAATCTAAAATTAATTATAGCCCCTAAAGTTAACCTCTAATTATAGCTGGAAGCTCTTTACATGTATTTTTTTGTTGACATCTCTGAAGAGCTCATAACATTCTCAAGTATATCTTACCTTTTAGAACAAAATAATTTTTCCATACTCATGGTATCTTTGCATATACACAAAAGCATTTAGTGCAAAACGTACCCACTAAAGACAGCCTTTTTGCATTCCCATAGAAAGTGTAAATTTCCAGATTAATCAACAAAATGTGTATTTTGGGCATTTCAGTGTGACTAACCCTGTTTTCTCTCGTACCCTGAATTTAGCCAAACAGTTGAAAAATATTTCTTTTCAGTGAGACGGATGCCCCCTGGTGGAAACAGTAGCAAATATTTGCACTGATTTGGGGGGCCCATGGGCAACTGGTACAATTATATCAAGTATCCTCATGGGACATTGGAGGGGTATGATTGAGCCAGCTTAGAGAGTTCTTGAGTTTTTTCAGTGTGCACTCCATTTAAATGCAGTAAGTAGAAAATAACATCAAGTTGGGAGGGTCTCTTTGATATTGACTGAAAGACTCAACCAGGAGCTAACCGACCCCTTATTATGGTAATTCCTGTAGTGTTTTTTACTTTAACTTGGGAATCTCTTGGCTGGTAGAGTCGTTTACAGCAGGGCCATTTGTAATGATTTTTTAATGGAGAACTTTTAGATACTACCTCAGAGGGTGTTTTAAAACTAAACAGTTGCATAAGGAGAGAATTGTTGAAAGGATTATAAGATGGACTCCTAGAAAAAAAAAACAAACACAAAACACACAAAACACAAAACAAACACACAGAAACGTTGGTGGGAGGGAGGAACAGGATCTGGGATCAGAGTCTCCCCAAATGACAACTTTATGCCATTGTCTCATTAACTGCCAGACAATTCATCGTCAGTTCAGCAGGGAGGGCTTACCAAGCCAGGGATGTAGGCTTGCCAGGGACTCAAGTCTTTACAGAAAGCTTTATTTTGGAAATCTCTCATCTGCACCCACTTGAAATCCACCTAGCAGAAAACTTTGCAAAGTGTTTCTAGGGGAAGTAGAGGAAAGGAAAAGCAGGAGTTGAAGTATGAGCTTGTGGCCCCTCGCCGGGGAACAGAATCAGGACAAGAAGGATTGTCTGCATATCCCGGGGCGGAGGGGGGGGTTGCTGCTCCCCGCTCCGTGATACCCAGTTTTGCTGTGACTGGAACTGTAGCGGAGAAGCTGTGGCTTGTTTTGCTTCTGCATTTTCCCCACTTGGATGGAGCCTTCGGAGATAGAAAAAAAATCATCAAGGACCATCTTGTGTTGAAAGATGATGTTCTGCATACTTAATGGGCTGAATCACCCTTTCCCTTTTCAGATATGGCTCGTGTCCATTAGGCTGTGGATGTGGATGATAAATACCATTGTACTTGTCATATCACCAAGTGCCACATTTTCTGAGGCAGTGATGTCTCTTTGCCTCAGCATTTGTAAGGGACTGCACTCTGGAGTGTAGCAGTCTGGCCTGACGTTGTCTGTTAACTTGTCAGTACTAGGAGATGCATGAACAGCTTGGTGAGAATTGATTTCCTCAGGAATTCTTTTTCTTAAACCAGTGCCTTTGATCAAGCTATGATGCCTCATCTTGTGTTTTCCATTGGCCTGTGTCTAGAAGTGGGTGAGAGTGTGGGGCTTGGCTTCCCCACGTGTGGGAAGGTTGATTATACATGACAGACCCAAAGAAACCACTGAGGCTTGCTGAAGATCTTCTAGAGCTTGTTTCTTAGGCGACAAGTACACAGCTGTTGTCTTCCTGTGAACATCCTCTCATTGCCCCTCCTCCACTTCCCCACCAGGAGAGGCCACTAACGTATAGTGTCATAAATGCTCTTGATGACATTTCCTCTCATGGGTGCTTCTTCAGGACTGTTGATCAGCCTATGAAGGGACATTTGGTACCTGTAGGGATTGACTTGCACATCTTGACAATGGTCTTTATTTGATGGATTTTTCTTGCGATGGTTTGGGACCCTAAACAGTGTGACCCAGCTAGATCACTCATATTATTTGCTCAACTTGGCTCTGAATAATTCTCAGCTATTTCTCTGAGTCAGGTTCACCCCCAAAGGTTGAGTGTTTACTGCCATCCCTTCCTACTTACATTTATTCATTTACAAACATGCATCTCCATTAAGCACTGGGGTAGATGGCCCTATCGCCCAGGAGCATACACTTCGTTGGGGAAGCAGAGTCCGGGGATGCTTAAAATGGAATTTGAAAGATGCTCTGAGAGAGGGCAAGTGCAGGGTGCTGTGGGAGCCCCAAAGAGGAGTGTCTACACTAGCTTAAAAATTGGTCCTAATGATGAACATTGGAGGGGCTTTGGAGTTGGGGGAAGCGTAGGAAGAAGGAGGACAGGAGCATTCCAGGTAGGGATTTCCTGTTCCAAGACGTGAGCGAATGAGAAATCTCTGGCAGCCATTCTTTTGCAAGGACTTTGGTTTGGGTGAGCAGCGAGCGGATGCAGAGAATTGGGATGAGAGCCTGGAGGGAGTTGGGGGGACTACCTTGGAGGCCCTCGGACACCCCTTGGATAGGATTTATCCTGAAGGACTTTGTACAGGGGCACCATCTTAATTATGTGGATGTGCACAAAGAACACTTGGGGGCCATGAGGAGAGTGGGTGGGGGTCGAACTGCCAATGAGGATGATGAGTTTGAGTATTTCAAACTAATATTATTGGGTGTTAAAGGTAAGATTTAAAAATGAATTCTACAAATGTTCCATGGTTGAAGGAAGCAGTGTGGTATGATGGAAGACACAGGCAGAGTCCAGCAGATCTGGGTTCCAGTCCCAGTGTGGTGGGCTACTGGCTGTGTGGCCTTGGGTAGATTCCTTACCTCTCTTATCCAGCTTTTCCTCTTCTGGACAATGAGACGTGGGATGTTCTTCATGGTGTGCGTGGGAGTGGAATGCGTTACTCGTGCTAGTGTGATAAATTTGATGGTTACCCTTGAAGGTGTGTGAGTGTGTGAGTTAATTTGGGTGTATGTATGGAGACAGAGAGCGGACCTTCATTCATTTACATATGTATTTTCTGTGTGCTTATTTATAATGTTTTTTTTAAAGTTTATTTATATCTAGCCTTAGAGCGGGAGAGAGGGTAAGGGGCAGAGAGATGGAGAGAGAGAATCCCAAGTAGGCTGTGCAGTGTCAGTGCAGAGCTCGACTCAGGGCTCAAACTCACAAAGTGTGAGACCATGACCTACACTGAAATCAAGAGTTGGACGCTTAACTGACTGAACCACCCAGGCGCCCTTCTATGTGCTTTTTAAAAATGGTTAATTTACATGTTACATACACAACAGATACTTCTCTTTAGTGGTTACCATGTGCAGGGTTCTAGACCAAGGACTGTGTTCTTCTGAGCGATATCGCCGGAGGGGTGGGGACAGAGAGTGTTCAATAATTAATGTTCATCAACTAATTGATGTTCTAATACAATGAAAAAAGTGTCCAATAGCCAGCATAAATCAAAATACTAGAAAACCATCCCTCTGAGTTATTAACATTTTAGTTCAGATTGATTGGGAAAAATAAGCCCTTTTGAGAGTTTATCCATATCTTTTTGAGTACTTTTTCCTTCTCACTATTTAGTTACTTTGAAGACTGGACATTTATAAAATGTTTTTGGCAAACCCATTTATGCAGTAGAATCCGTTTTCTCTGGGAGTCTGGAGAAGTAGAGGGAGGAACTAGAGAGTCATAAATCCTATTTAATTCAAGTTCATGCATTTCATGAAAGAAGGCCCCCTTTTTAATCCTCTCTTTGTATTTCTCTGGAGCCCTCTAAACAGATGACGTTAGTGGCAATTTGAAAATGCAAATCACATCGCTGAAGTTTTAGAAAGGACTGTTCCCGCTTCTTTCCCCCCATTTAATCAATAAGAATGGAAGACCCAAACCCAAAATCAGGCTGCATGGGTCAAAACCAATCATTTCCTGGAATAGGTTGGCTGCCCCTGGCCAACCCTCTTTATCATCCATACTGCTTAGAAAAATGTGGATCTGGGATCTGAATCAAATGAGTGTATTCACCAATTCATTGAATGTTTGTGAAGGGCCCAGTGTGTGTATACCTGGAAGAAGGAGTGTAGTTATGAGGCTAAATGAGTAGTAGCCTTTGCAATCAAGTGGCTTCTGTATTTTCTAGAAGAGGGGCACAGATATTGCTGTGAGGGTTCAGAGAGAAAGATTACTGCTGGCTCATGCTTTCAAGATGCTTTCATGGAAAAATTGGAGAATTGGTTTCCAATGGGGCCTCTGAAGGACTGGCCTATAGAACCTTCCAGTTTGAGAAATCCCTAATTGCACAGGGTTTATCGCACACACTTTTTAGTTGTGTATTGTGCCTTATTTTTTTGCTGTGAAGATTTTTATTATTTCTTTAATAACAACCTACACTAGAGAAAAGTCCTTGGAAGGCATTAGTTTGTTGGACTAACTGTTAAAACATCCATTTCAAGAGTCAGGGACAGCTAATCTTTGCAGATGAAGGATGAACTGAGGTTTCTTTTATTTCCAGCCAAATTGGTGACTGACACACAAGCCCCATGCTATTGGAGGCCTCTCCTCTGGCAGTATGCACCAGAATTTATTACAACTTTGGTGTGAAAGGAATTGAGAAATCTTTTAGAAACATGACCTGGGAATTCTGAAAGTCGCACATGCCTTTGTACAAAACCAGGGAAACCGGAACATGTTGAGTCACAGTGTGACTTACACTGTGGTGGGGGTTACACTGTTCCTTGTCAACTTTGTTCTTACACTATTCCTTGTCAGCTCTGCCTCCTCTAGGGGCTCACATTCCCAGAGTCCCCTGGGAACCATCAAGCTGGTAAAATTTATGTCCTCCTTAAAATAACCACGACCACAACGATAGCTCAATCATTTATTGAGCATTTGCTTTGTTCCCAGCATGTTTCTGTACTTTGTATGCATACATGATTTCATTTAACTCTCAACAACCTCATGCATTCGATGAAGAAGTACAGATGGAGAAACTGAGATACAAGGCGATGAAGTCACTTGCCTGGGGTCCCATATATATACGTGGTGTGTGGCAATACCAGGATCCAAATCTGGGCAGATACCAGTCATCTGGGCAATTTTCAGTGATGTTCATCATTATTATTATTCCTTTTACTTATTCTTTCCTCTCTCTCTTTTTTTCCTTCTGTTATTTTGATCCATCTGTTTCTACTTCTGGTTTCTTTTTCTGTTTTTCTCCAAAATTAGATATGTGTTTTTCTTTATAAGCTAATCTTTTAATCATCTTGGCTTAATAATATCTGACCAGAAAAATTGAAAACACCCTGGAAAGAAAGGTGCGATCTCAGAACTAAAAAGGGGGAGAAAAGCTTGCTTTTGAGAGAGATTTTACATTGCACAACATTTGCATTCTCAGAGATGAAGCTCCCAGAGGTGATCCCATGTTTGTGATTACAGACAGCCTTGTTTACTTTAAGAAACTCTGGACATGCCAGGGTGGAGACGGAATCATGAAGCTTCTGGAAAAACCCGCCAGAACCTACTCTCAATGTTAATCCCTTTTATTGATCTTTCATTGTCCTTGAACCAAGGGAGAAGCAATTCTATTTTGTGCTGGTCAGAAGCTTGAAATGATGGTACCAGAACTAAGCCATATTCAGAATGAGCCGGCTCAAAATGATCTCAGGTACAAAGACAGAGACAATGGAACAAGACAAGCTTAGGAGTCTTGGGACCTAGCGGACATGGCTCTTAGATTGAGCTAGTCATTGGCTCTCTACCCATCTGCAGAATTAGGATGACATGAGCAGATCCCTCCATAACAGAGGGCACTAGGTCATGGTAAAATGCTGCTGCATGAGCAATATTGACTATATGGGTGGGTGTGTCTTAATAATCTGTGTATGTTCTTCCCTCACCTCATTTTCTCTCATGTGAAAATATAGGCAGAACACTGGACTTTCATGGGGCGCCTGGGTGGCGCAGTCGGTTAAGCGTCCGACTTCAGCCAGGTCACGATCTCGCGGTCCGTGAGTTCGAGCCCCGCGTCAGGCTCTGGGCTGATGGCTCGGAGCCTGGAGCCTGTTTCCGATTCTGTGTCTCCCTCTCTCTCTGCCCCTCCCCCGTTCATGCTCTGTCTCTCTCTGTCCCAAAAATAAATAAACGTTGAAAAAAAAAAAAAAAAGAACACTGGACTTTCAATCCAGCGTCCACCCTTTATTAGCTGTGCAACCTTTGGTGAGTTTCTTAACCCCCACCAGAGCCTCTGTTTTCTTAGTTGCAAAAAGTAGTGATAATTATTACCCTACTCGATAGAGTAACTGTGGAGATTAACTAAGAGTGGTGGTGGGCAGAAGAGTGTATAGGGAGGCGGTCGGTCTAGCTCCCTCGTGGACTACAGCGCCAGATTTCTTGGTTTTGTTTGAACCAGATATCCAGCACTTACCGGCTCGGTGACTTTGGCTGTGTTACTCCACCTTTCTGTGCCTCGGTTTCCTCAGCTCTGAAAGGAGATAATCAGAGTACTACGTATAGGGCTGTTATGAAGATTGAATAAATTAATACATGTGAAGGCAATTAGAAGAAAGCTTGGCATGTAGTTAATGTCATGGATTAGCTACTTTTATTGTACAAAGGATCAAGTATTATTTTAAAATTATTATTAATTTTAACTCATAATAATTATTATATCAGAATATAATGTAATCTTTGGGAATTAAAATATTTTATAGAGACCAGTAGTAATGTACAGTTAATCCCTGAACAACACGGGTTTGAACTGCAAAGGTCCGCTCATATGTGGATTCTTTCTGATAGATACGGCACTGTGAATGCATTTCCTCTTCCTTATAGTTTTGTTAGAGACACTTTCTTTTCTTTAGCTTACTTTATTGTGAGAATACAGTATATAAGCATATACAAAACAAGTATTAATCAACTGCTTAAATTATTGGTAAGGCTTCTGGTCAACAGTAGTTAAACTAATAGTCAACAGACTATTAGTCATTAAGTTTTAGGAAGTCAAAAATGACACATGTATTTTCAACTGCGTGGTGGGGGGGGTCAGCTCCCCTACCCACCCTGTTGTTCAAGAGTCCGCTGTTTAGTAGGAAGTGAAAATTAAATTTTTAAAAGTTGGGGCAATGGGAAGAAAATGCAAATTATCAAAAATGTAGATCAGGCAGACGCTGATCGGATTCATTGAGTCCATCTGCCATTTTTCAGATGTGTGATTGAATATTTTAGAGGCTGTGGCTATAGAGAGGGGAGGTTCACCCTTGAGAACTGTTTGCTGAAAAACCAGTCCCAAAGAGCAAAGTGATATGCTCTGCCATGAATGTCTCTGATTGGGGCCCAGATTGGGGCTCAGATGGGGCCCCAGCCTCAGAGACCCAGAGCTGACTTCATGTACAAGGCACTTGAGCTTGGCTCTTCCAAGAGTCCTCTAGGCAGGGAAGTAGCAAAGGAAATTCTGTGCAGAGGTCTGGGTTTGTGGGAGGAGGGCAAGATGGGGTGTTCTGCGGGAAGAGGTCTTATGTGCCTGAGACACAAGATGCATGAGAATAGAGAAGTGTCAAATAATGTCCAGATGGACTGACAGAGGTCAGAAGACAGAGAGGGAGCGGGAGATCAGGGTGGCCTGGGATGGCCGTGTTCCTGTAGGGAGCCTGGAGAAGACATTAGGTAGGAAAGGGGCTGCATCAGGTTTGTGAGCCACGGTGAGTTGAATACAGGGTCCTGGTCCTCCCTGGAACGGGTGTCTATTTCCTAGCGGTGAGAAATAGGGAATGAGAATACAAGGTCAGAGACATTGATTGGGAAGCCTAACTCCAGGTGAGAGCCCGGAGTGTGGATGAGCTGCCAGAGAATGCGGAGTGGAAAGCCTTGGGGACAGCCACAACTGGAGGAGGAGGTGGAGACATGGCCAGATTGAGGATAGA
The DNA here is from genome assembly GCF_014898765.1 of Herpailurus yagouaroundi. Lineage (NCBI taxonomy): Eukaryota > Metazoa > Chordata > Mammalia > Carnivora > Felidae > Herpailurus > Herpailurus yagouaroundi. Next base: position 5,744,898 of record NW_024412432.1, on the reverse strand, counting down.
GAGAGGCCTGGATACAGTTAGGGAAATCAAGAGAGTGGAGAGATTTAGAAGTAGAGTGTGCTCCCCAATGCCAAAGGCCTCAGCTTGGTCTGATGGAAGAGGCTGGAGAAAGGGCTATTGAGAAGCTTACTTTCTGAAGTGGCAGGAACTAAGGTATACGCCTCTCCTTTGCGACATGAAGGGGAGAGAAGAATCGGGGAGGCTAAGGGACACAGAGAATGACTGCTGCCTGTCCTAGGTGTGGCTTGAAGAAATGGCCACTAGGCGGACAGTTTCGGACAGAGCAGACTGTGAAATTGCTGAGCTGTTGGGGAGCAGCCAGAAGTCTCGGTGAGTGAGGTGAACTGAATTCGTTGTATCAGTGCCAGATCTTGATAGCCCAGAGCTGTGTCCAGAGCCTTTGCCTCACACTGGAAGGACACAGACTGCTTTGTTCACCTGGGCTGCAGAGGCATCTATCTGCGTATCCATCCACTGAAAACACGGAGATGCAGAGTTGGGCACAGAGTTAGCAAGGAAGGACAGGTTTTGGTCACAGAACTTCTGGGTGTTAGACCTGGAAAGAGAGTGGGGAGAGACAGCCAGTGCAGCTTCCCTGGGGAAACTGAGGCCCAGAGTGACCCTTGGGCTTATGCAGGTCAGCCTGGAGTTAGTGGCAGACTTAAATCCGGGAGGACTTTCTTGTCCATGCACATAGTCCACTTCACACATTCCTGCAGTCTTCTCCCCTCTTGTCCTGCCCTGTGCCCTTTCTTGTCTTCTGGCCACAGAGATTATCAGTGAAGCTTATCATAACTTTAAGCTTTCTTACCCCCTTTCTATCTTCTTACCCATAACAGCCCTTGCTCCTCTTCCCAAGGCCTCATTAGATGGTTGGTACACAAATAGCTTAAATGTTAGAGTGTTAGGCAAGAGATGTAGTGGATATGGCATTCTATTTCTTCCATGCATCTTTTACTATTGCATTTTTAATATAGGTCTCTGCCCAGTGCAGAGACAGACTCTCAGTCTATCAATCGAAGTGCTCTCCATGCTGATCTCAAATTCTCTGTCAGAGAAAATTTTTAGCTGGAAAAATGAAGTTAAGTAAACTTTTAGTTACAAATTAAGTGCTTAAGGTCTTCTTTTTTTCATTCTCTTTTAAATACATTTTGAAGGGAGACTCAAAACCATCAGCCCCACAACAGAAGCAAAACTCATGTACCTTTCCAAGGCAGCTGTTTAGTTGATTGTGGATAAAATTTCCCCTGGCTCTTCTAAGCAGTAGGTGAAAGAAAATTGAGTCTTCTGTGCGAACATTTTGATAGAAGAAAATTTACCATTTCCTCCCAAAGTTGTAAGGACGCAGATTCCTGGCTTGGGTGAGGGATGTTTTATGTTCCTGAATAGAAGAACATAAAAGGAATCCATGAATGATTTAGAAGACTGCTTAATTTCCTACTTCTGTAACAGAGAAACAGAGCTTGATCAATACCCTCAAGGTCACTGTTGATATCTGCTATGTCAGCTAGTCTTTTTTTAGAGTTTTGAAAACCATCCCATGCATTCACCCTGACAGAATTGCATAGAGTTAGTGCAGGGAGACAGGGTTTTCCATGGAAAGCCAGTGAGATGTTGAAGGATGGAGTGTGGGTGTATGTGGTGGGGATCTGAAGGGAAATCTATGATAGAGTTTTGAAGAATTGAAAGACTAATTTAGTTCAAGATAGACTCTAGGGAATCAAGAGAGGAACCCCCCCCATGATTGCCAATCGGCATTGATAGATGAGTCAATTATTATTACTAAAATGAACCCTGGCTGTAATGTGGTTTTATCAGTGTCTTTCATCTTCAGTTATTTCTGCCATATTTCAGTTGGCCCTTTCGTTTCAAAAGTAACACTGCCCCCTTGGGATTTGGCTGGTCACGTCATGTCACATTCTGTTTATTTACTTGTTAAGGCGAGCTTTTTAGAATAAAGACTAACTTACTCGTGTTCGAGAAATGTGAGCTGCTTACCTCTTCTGCTGACCAGAATGAGTATAATATTCTGTTGGCAACTTATGAAAAGAGCTTTGATGATTGTACCGCCCAACATTCAAAACAGTGATTGAGAGATGAAAGGGCTCCTGTTCCATGACCCCGATCCCTCCAAAAGATGTGTTCCCTTTGGTCATCTCATTATTTGCAGATTTTGACCAGAATACCTAGATTAAATCTTGGACTTAACTGCCTCTGCCCTAATATTTACTTACAGTTGCTTATGTCTCCATCAGTCAAAAAGAAAAAAAATTAAAAACAAAAAGAGCCAAATCACTGACTATTCTATCTGTAGCATTCCAGGGCAAACTCAAAATCTGAGAGAGCCCATGGTGAAAACAGTCACCTTAACAAGTTTATCTCCAGAGAGTTCCCTAGGAGGTGGACACATCAGGGGTAGATAGATACCCTGAAAAGTTCCAGAGGACACATGTGGTTTCCAGTCAAAATGCCATGGACATATTTTCAAAAGTTTTCTTGACCATGGTATTTCCTCTCTATATATTGTCTGTAGAAGGATGTTTTGTTATTTATTCGGAGTAAAAGCAAGTGGAGAAATTCCTTTCTCTAATTGCATTTTACATCCCCTATGAGGATTTTACAACCCTATGAGGCAACACCCTGGAGATTAGTATCTCGTATTTTAGAGAGAAAGGCTTTTTTAGAATTATATTAGAGTTTGAAAGACATTGTCTGAAATGCAACTCGAGCTTGAAAAATGTCTAGACTCTTTCAACATACGTAGCCATTGGGAACATGGTAAAACAACAAGAAATGGTTTAGGTTCAGATGGGAATTTCTTTCTTTTAAAGCTTGTCAATGAGCAGACAGACATTTGAAGGGAAGTCTCTTTACCCTATGATTCCCCAGCCTGGGAAGAGAAAGTTATTTTTACTCCCAGTTCCCTTCATGGAATGTGAAAGAGAAAATCTGATTGTTCTTTCCTCAAATGCTGCTGAATTATCCAACTGGTTTTAAGTATGAACCACAGCGGTAATTCCGTGGTGGAATATGATAAGCAGAGTTAATTATAACTGTTTAATGAGGCAGGTCCCAATTTTCAGTAGATCATGACCCTTCATACATTAAAGAAGAGAGACAGTTCACATTTTTATTCAACTGACATTTGGCGAATACACTTCCAACAAGTTTTGGAAACACTGCACTGATTCTGAAATGGATTTTGTCCCGTTCGTAAAATGCTGCTAGTGAAACAAACAACAACAACGTTGTTCTTGTCATTTACTAGCTCCCTGATGTCAGTTTCAGTTTATTACAGAAACTCTCAGTAAAAAATATCATTGGATTTCTTTGAAGGTTGCTAAATTAGTAAAAAACAAACAAACAAACAAACAAAAAAGAACAAAAAAACCCAAAACACTGGCTTTCACCATCAGCTATGAAATTCAGATGTTAATCTCCTTGCCACTTACTGCTGTCCTTGGGCAATGCTAACAATGGTACTGATAATCCCATTTTGCTGAGCAGTTGCTAGTTTGAGCCATGTGAAAGTGTCATTCTCAGACAGTGGTTAAATACAGGCATATTCCTATGGTTCAGACTAATCCACGTGCTAAGGCATCACATTAGGAGATTTGTAGATGTTGTCTCATTTGATTCTTTCAGCATAGCTTTAAAGAAGACATAATTATAACCGTTTACAGATGAGAACATCTGGCCTTACCCAGGGTTAAGAAAGTTGCTCAAGGTCACAAATGAGTAAGGTGGAGATTTAAAGTCTGTGCTGCCTTTGACCTCAGTGTTCCGTAGCCTCCCTGTAAAATAGATGTATATTATATAACTCCCCTGAGCCTCCATTTCCTCTTCTGGAAACAGGGAGAGCAGAAACATCATGGGGAAGCTTCCCATGGTAGCCATCATGTCATGCACACTTAATAGTGTGTAACAATTGTCACCATGTGCACACCACCATCAGTGTCTAACACTTTGGTCACTCAAGTGTGTGAACAGAATGTGCACAGTGAGACAATGAAGTCAGGCAGCTGGTGTGTGTGTGTGGGGGGGGGGGGGGTGTGGTTGCCGAGAGGTCTCTTCTCTATTGACAGTCACTCTTTGCACAAACAATAGTGGTTTGAGCCTGATACTTACGCATGCGTTTCACCCACTTTGCTATTTTCAAAACGAAGGAGAAACTGGGTGAAGATACCCTATCGAGAACAGAGGTGTCTGTGACAAATTAGCTTAATTGAAAACAACTAAAAAAAAAAAAATCCCCAGTTTAGGGGCAGGGGGGGATCAAATTAGCCATGGAGAATCTAAGTGGAGGATTTTATTGATTGCCGTAGGCATGACCTAAATTGCAGAGTGTGAGTCAGAATGAAAATACTACTATTTCTGCGGTACTAATTGAGCGTCAGCATGTCTCCTATGGTGAAGTTGGGGACTGTGAGTGTGGCCACGAGAAACCCTCTCCCAGCTGTGTCCCACAGACGCTGTGCTGCCTCAGGCACGTTTGCCTGCCCTGGGCATTAGTTTCCTCACAAACACGGGTGATAATTTTATGAAATAGGGTTTAGAATTTCTTTCCCAGAAGGCATTTGATGGACAGCATATATAAGTTCATTCTGTATTTTGAAATACTTTAATGGGAAGGAATTTCTGTCTTGTTCTATTTCAGAGGGAGGGAAGAACCACTAGCCCTCCAGACATGAACATGAGAATAGGGGTCAGTGAAGCTGTGGGCCAAATCTGGTTTTGTTAATAAAGTTTTATTGGAACACAGTCATGTTCATTTGTTTGACACTGTCCATGGCTGCTCTCCTGATAAAACATCGGAGTTGAGAGTGGTTGTTCTGGGGGGAGACCAGGTAGATGGCATGTAGATGGGAATCTTGACCACCTGGTCCTTTACTGAAAGACTATGCTGGCCCCTGCTGTGGAACATGAGGAGGTTCCAGACAAACCTGTTGGCTCCACGCAAATGCACACTACCTTCTTTTCGTGTCCAGTGATGCCAATGCAGTAGGGAGGCTTGGGAGTCCTAGGTGTTGACACGTGTTCTCTGTCAGAGGTCAGACAATGTCAACGCGTAGGAATGCTTTAGTCTTTTGGCAGTAGATGAGCCACATGTTTCGAGAGAAAGAGTAAGAGAGACATTGTATCTGTGAAAATACCAAATTACAGGAAAAGAGATTGCGGAGAAGTTGTCTAGAAATGAGAATGAGGCATCACCTGAAAATGGGGGCATCCAAGGGGCTCCTGGGTGGCGCAGTCGGTTGAGCGTCCGACTTCAGCCGGGTCGCGATCTCACGGTCCGTGAGTTCGAGCCCCGCGTCAGGCTCTGGGCTGACGGCTCGGAGCCTGGAGCCTGTTTCCAATTCTGTGTCTCCCTCTCTCCCTGCCCCTCCCCCGTTCATGCTCTGTCTCTCTCTGTCCCAAAAATAAATCAAAAACGTTGAAAAAAAAAAAAAAAAGAAAATGGGGGCATCCTCAAACATTGCCGTTGGTGCCTTTGTTTATGGGAAGGGGCAAAGGCCAATGATGGCTCTTTAACTTCCTCTTGGAGAGAGAGTAAACAGGTCAAAAAGGCGATTCGGATTGGCGAACAAAATTACACAGCAAAAATAAATGACAACACCCCCCACACACAAGAAACCCCAACAAAACAATGCAGTACTCTTTGAGGCTGGACATAGCTGTGTTTTACTGGCCCTTGGAGATTGGACAAGCTATTTATCTTCCTCATTTTCTCACTTCTGATATAAGGATAAGACACGCTTTAAATTTGCTAATGTATACAAAATGCCTTACACAACCAGACATGAGAAGATGTGAGTTACTCTCCTGTCTTCCCTCTTTCACACGTTGCAATTCTGGCAATGGCAAGTATCACCCAAGGAGGGGAGAAGTTCTGGGATATCAAGAGACTTGGGAGGTCTTGGAGGAAGGTTGAATATAGTGGTAAGTGGGCTGGATTCCTTTTCTCCATGTCTGGGTCTGAAACAGACATCTCCCCTTTATTGGGCATGTCTCCACCTCGCTGTGTTTGGTGACAGGCAGAGTCTCGGGATGTGGGTAGACAGAAGGACATTCTCGCGATGTCTGTGTTCCAGAAAAATATTAAAACTCCTCCCTAGTCTCACATGTGTGGCCTTTGTTTTCCTCTTAGCATTGTCATTTCAGGTCAACTGAGCAAGTGTAGGGATCTGCCCTCCCCCAACAGGATCTATGGGACGGGGTCACCGGGATTGGGGGTTGCCTGCCTCTTAGCAAACTTCTGTTGGCATCTGCCTGGCCTTTGGTCTTGGGTGTTGACCTCCACTTGTGTGTCTCCACTGCTGACATTCTCGGGCCTGCTGTGGCCCTCAGCATCAAGTCCACACAGGTTGTTCTCTGTCTCCCTTTTTTCAACAGTCTTCATGCCCAGTGATAACCTTGGTCATTTCTGTGCCCTTTTTGGGCTCACAGGAACTTGCGGGTGTTCTTGCTCAGTGCCCTGGACTCTTGAGAAACCCAGAGGGCCCTGTGAGGCCATTTTGCATGTGGGCACAGGTCAAGCCAGGTGCCATCCCACAGCTCTCTGAGAAGAGGGGACATATGTGATGCAGCTTCTTCCTGGAGGCCCCCCAATTCTCAAGTCCTCAGATGTCTGCGGGATTCTCTTGGTTCTCCCTAACCCTGGGGTTCGGCCTCAAGGTTGTTCAGCCACGGTGCCTCCTCCTCATGTCTGACTCCCTGAGTTATATACTCACATGGCATCTCTTCTCTGCTTGGTTCTCTTCTGGAACCCCAGAGTCTCTTTAGCTCCTTGCTCATGCAACTGAATGCCCCTTCCCTCCCTTGAGGTCACTTCCGTGACCCTTTTATAAAGGCACGGGAAAGGCTTGGCTGCTTGTCCACAGCTCTCTGGGTCCACAGGTGTGGCCGTCCTGGGGGCATTTCTGCACTGGCCATTGCAGAGCATCAGGTGCCACCCAAATGCCACAGTGGCACTTGAAAGCTGGTTCCTTTTCTTTGGTAGTAGGTAAGACTCTTTAGAGCCTTCAACCTCTCCCTCTCCTTCTTCCTCTCTGCTGCCCTCAGAATAACAGAAATAAGCCCGAAGCCTCCTTCTGTCAGTTGTGAGTCATTTAGGATTGCATCGACTACAATACTTAACCAACCAAAATAATCACTTCAACAGAAGTTTGTTTCACACAGCAGGAATTCTGGGTCCAAGGCTTATGGTGGCTTTGTAATGCCCGCAGGGCTACTCTGGCTCTTTCCACCTTGCCTTGCTCCTGTCTTTAGCAACTAGGCCTCCTCCTCATGTTCCTGACTCTGTGGTCTCAAGATGGCTGCATTTTCTCCAGATGTCACATCTGTACTCCCAGTAGGTAGAAGGAAGAGGGCAATGAAGTTTTCTTCCAACGAGGTTCTGAGTTTTAATTCAAGAAGAAAGGACCCCACTTGCCCTGGACTTCTAGCTGTGACTCAGTGGCAAGAATTATGCCCACCCTTAGGTTCAAGGGATACTGGGAAATCATGTATACTGACTTTCCTCCCTCAAAGATAGTGGAAAGAAAAGGAAAAGGGGTTTGTGAATAGATTTTGAATACACAACCCACAAAGTCTACTAATAGAGTTAGGTGTTTCGAAGATGGTATGAATATATGATGTCATAGGATTACAATTTATCCAGCTTTTCTGGAAGTTAAAAACTCTTGTTGACTCAGATAATTAATTTACTGGGGAATTGGTTTGGTGGAGTATTTGGGAATCTTCTCTGAACAAAGGAATTCCCAAATCAATTACTAGGGGAAACAAGATGGCGGGTGGGGGGCTGTGTAACAATCCTATTTCATCATCTTAGAGAACAAACTTTCTAATTCCTTTAGAAGAAAGCTCATGAAAACAGTTGATGAATTATATAATTTAAATTTCTTCTTTTCTTTTGGGTAAGGCTGAATTAGCCCCTACTTGCCCAAACATGCTGGAAATGTTTTATTGGCTTAATTTTGACTCCTAGATGTATATGAAAGTAGTAAAAGTGTATTTCTTTAAACATATTTCATAATTTAGAGCTTTCATAAATTCATTCTGGCTTTTCTTTCTAGTATACAATAACCTATCTTCTATTGCATGTCGATCATATCCTCGTAAGAATACTCAAACAGATATGAATATTCCTTTTAAGGAAGTAGCTTAAAGTGTGAAAACGCAAAGAAGATAGGTAAAAACTGCATCAGGCAGGTGGATGCATTAATCAGAGGTCAGCAAACTACAGCCCCAGTGTAACCTGCTTTCTGTTCTTATAAATAAAGTTTTATTGGAACACATCCAGTTCATTCTTTAAGTATGACTGCTTTTGTGTTATAGTGGCAGAGTGAGTAGTTGTGATAGAGACCGTATGGTCTGAAAAGTTGAAAATATTTAAAGTTTAGCTCTTCACAGAAAACATTTGCCAGCCCCTGTAGAATCCGTCATAGGTGATTCCATGCTAGCTGAACTCAGGGACCGGGTTCCACCCCCCCCCCCCCCCCCCCCGCTCCCTTGTGGAAATCAAGTTAGTGTTGTTCAGGTAAAACTAAAATAAAATAAAGTAAAAGATGTGGATAATTTAGCAGATGTGAACTCACAATTTCCAGATCAGAGCCATTAGGATGTCTATTTTCCTATCAAAAACAACTGGTTCCATTTCTGTCTTTGGCTTCCGCCTGTCATGGGAGAGGTTCTCACCATGTTGATGTTCGTTCCAGCTCTGAGTCTGTAGCCCACACATTAACGGGGGCCTTGAGTTTCCCCTTTGCTGTCTCTGTGCCATTGAGTGAGCTACTCAGGCTCTCAGAAACTTCTCTTCCTTGTTTCTCAGTGAGAGGGGGAGATTAACTGGGGCATGGGCCAGAGTTAGGGTCTTTGAGTTTCCTTTCTTCACCAAAGTTGTCAGATTCAATGATGAGAAAGATCACCTCTTATCAGAACAAGAGGAATCTATTCACAGTCTCAGCTCTGAATTGTCTTTTCCATTTGGTGCATGCGTGGACCAGTGTGTCCAACAAATTAGACCTGTACATTAAACATTTACAGCTCTTTTTGAACATAAAGCAGGAGCTATTTCAAAGCTCATGAGAGCTGAGAGCTGGCATCTGCAGATAATGGAAATAGCTGATGTTTATTGAACATGTGTCATGTGCTGGACCCTCTTCCAAACACTTTAGATGGAATAGCGTATTTACTCTGAACAGAAGCCTCGAATTAAGTACTATCATAAGCTCCATTTCACAGATGAGGACACTGAGGCAGCTTGCCCAATATCACACAGTCACGGCACGTTCTAGCACCAGAGCCCACAGTGTCGACTGCTCTTCTGTTCCACCTCCCGGTGGGTATGACCATTCTCCAGCTACACTGCAATTTAAGGGGAAGAAAGGTACTAGAGAGATACGTTGTGGTTCCTAGAAATTATGGAGACCTTTGAAAATTAATACAAGACTTTTTTCATTACCCCAAACCTACTCTGTGCCACCAAGATCATCCCCAGAGGCTCTTTTGCTCAGCCTCTTCTCCTAAGTCAGATAAAAAAAAAAAAAAAAAATGTAGGACAACAGTTGAGAAAATACAGGTTGGAAACTGGGTCATTTTTGTGAAATCATCCCTCTCTGCCAGTACCAATTTTGAATTCTTTCTCAGAATTAAAAAACAAACAAGCAAACAAACCATGTGGAACAATCTGTGGCAGATGGTTGTTTCGGCTCTAGGTGAGTTTTGTCATTATACTCTGGGACAGAAAACTATTGCTTTGGAAAATCATCTGTTATTTCAGTGAACTGCCAGCGAGGAACTATGGTAGCTGAGATGGCTTGGGGTGGGTTTTTTTTTTTTTTCTTTCTTTTCCCTAGAGATTAGTACATACACATTCTCCATTGGAATCCTGTCGAATTTTCGCTGCCATGACACTGAGGATAAAAGAGAACTCTAGCAGTTCATTGGTGTGGGAGAGGTGAGATGGAATTAAGTTTGAAGCAGAAGTTAGCCCTCTTCTCCAGGTTTGTCTTCCCCTGGAAAATACAGCAATAAACAGCTAAACCATGGTGTTCATTACCAGCACAAGTCCCTAATTAATTTATTTTATGTTAATTAAGTTTATAATTATATAGTAAAACATTTACTTTCTCCCTCAAGAAATTGAATCTTCTGAAGGGGCTTTGTGACTGTAATTTAGGTGCAATTAGCCAGTTAAATTTAGTTAGGGTTTGGTTCATTCGCCTGCTGCCGAAAGATGCTAGATAGGAGGAAATGGGCAATGTCTCGGAAGCAACTCTGGGTCTAGAGGATGTGTGACAGCATGCTCGTCCCTGGCCTCTGGGCAGCTAGTGTGGGTGTCTAGGACAATCAAGATGTGGTTTCCTAATTATCATCTCTGTACATTCCTCAGTTGTGGAACTGTGGATTTCTATAGCTATGGATGGAGGTAAAACATTTCTTTGGGGTTCTGGAATTGGAACGGACGCTATGGAATGGTTCTCAGACATTTTCTGCCATGGTTGTGAACTCCCTGGCGCTGGCCAGCATTCTGACTCAGAGTGGTATCACCAGGCACGGCCGCCATTTTGGCCTCGAAAGACATCTTGCCTGCTGGGAAGGGAGTGATCCGGCACATGACTTCCTGTGGCTCTGACATTCGTGGTCCAGCATCCCCAGGGCTTCTCACTGAGAGGTGGCCACTATTCCAGGCATGCAAAGATGGAATTTTTGAGAAAAGTTGCCTTCTGTGAGATTTTACATCCCAGCTCCTAACAAAGAGTCTTATTTAGGCCTATCATTGAAAATACAGTTGAAGGTAATAATTTGCAGTGGTCACTGGAGCTTGTGTGCAGGATTAGAGCTCACTGCTCAGGCCTGTGAATAGAAATGTGGAAAGCATGAAGGCAGAGTTATTCTAGTGTGTAGTAGGAGAGCATCCCAGAAAACACCCCAGTGGTTGTGGTAACAAGGGTTCATCTATTTGAAAGTCCCTTGGTGTTTGAAGCATTTATTTCGTGGTGGATAACAGAAGTCCTTGCTTTGGAAAGGAAGCTGAAGAAGTTTCTGTTCTAAAGTGCCAAGCTGGATGACACTAAGCTGCATTCAGCTAAGCTGAATTTTTTAAAATTTTTATTTATTTGTGTTTTGAGGGAGAGAGAGCCAGCAAGTGTGAGCACATGGGTGGGGAGGGGCAGAGGGAAAGAGAGAGAGGAGCTTAAGCAGACTCCGTGCTCAGTGCAGAGCCTGACATGGGGCTCGATCCTACGAGCCTGGGATCTTGACCTGAGCCGAAATTAAGAGTCCGACACTCAACCGACTGAGTCACCTGCTCACCTCACACGAGACAATTTTTTTTTTAATTTTTTTTTTCAACGTTTATTTATTTTTGGGACAGAGAGAGTCAGAGCATGAATGGGGGAGGGGCAGAGAGAGAGGGAGACACAGAATCGGAAACAGGCTCCAGGCTCTGAGCCATCAGCCCAGAGCCTGACACGGGGCTCGAACTCACGGACCGCGAGATCGTGACCTGGCTGAAGTCGGACGCTTAACCGACTGCGCCACCCAGGCGCCCTACACGAGACAATTTTTAAAAGACATTTGGTGTCATGTCATCATGATGGGAAGTGGTTTATTTCTTTGTGATTTATTAGTAAATGAAACATTTACTTAAGTCAAAACCACATGACTACTTAACCCCCTTCTTCCTAAATGTTTTCATCTGTAAAATAGAAGCACTAACCTCCTTTTCACTTCACAATAAGCAAATGATAGCCCCCTTCCCAAAAGAAGTATGTGAAATATGACTTATATATACTTGGAAAGGTATATGGAGACTAGATTTTTACAAATAGTCATATTTCTCTTCCTTAACATTATTTAAAAAAATTTTTTAAGTTTATTTATTTTGAGAAAGACAGAGACAGCACGAATGGGGGAAGGGCAGCTAGCGAGGGAAAGAGAGAATCTCAAGCAGGCTCTGCACTGCCAGCATAGAGCCTGATGTGGGACTCGAACCCACGATGCCATGAGATCATGACCTGAGCCAAAACCGAGAGTCAGACGTTAGCTGACTGAGCCAGCCAGGCACGCCATCTTCCTTACATTATTTAATAATATTTTAAGAAATGGTGTATCTTCATTTATGGTTGGGACTTAGATTTAATGTTCTTTGCCCCCCAAACCAAAAAGAAACAAAAAACAAACCACAGCAACACAGATGGTGGGGGCGGGGGGATTACTTGCAATCAATAAAGTACAACTTCGGTTGGGTTTGTAAAGGGAAAACATCATGTTCAAATCCAGAACATTTTGGATTAGAAGTCTTAAGAGACTCCTGAACATATTTTTGGTAAATAATACATGTTTGATAAAACATAGAATCACCTGTAATGAGAGGGGTCATTCCAACTTAAATTTTTTTAAGTCAGTAGGCTAGTTTGGAAGTGCTAAGGCTTGGCACTTTGTCTAAATGTTAAGAGTCATAATTTGAGCAAGTGCCCTGAGTTGAGGATCTCGTATATGGGCATGGACAGTATTAGGTTCTCCTATTCTATTCAGCACAATATGTTGGATTTATTTCATCTGTGTCTTAGCGTTGGGTAACTGCAATTCAGAGAGGTCCACTGACATGGCAAGGGTTGCACAGCTTGGGAGGGGCAGGAGTGGGATCCACACCCAGGTCTGTCTGGCTTCAGGCTGCTTCTTGATGATGAGCCAGCCAGTTCTCTTTCAGGCTCCGCCGTGGAAATGGATCTATTAGCACACAATTGCCAAAGAAGATAAACATGTGGGGGTCACCGTACTTATAAAAATTCTAGCTCCAGGGGTCGCGGGAAGTAAAGGTCTAGTGTCTTGTCTATGTAAACGGTGGATGATAAATGGCCGTAAATATGAATAAAGAAAAAGCACCATTTTATAATCCAGGCATACCTGCTGTGCACGGGTCATTGTACTGTGTCCTTTCATCCATGTGACATTTAAAATTTTTTTCCTGCTTTCCTGTAAGGTGGTGCATCTCTCCATCACGTGTTTGAACACCTCACGCATTTATGTAGATGGCGATTTCTGTTTTAAACTAAGAATGTGTGCAGGGTTACGCGGTAAATAGCCTTTCCCTTTTAATCACTTTGACTTAGCAGAGAACTTCCTGGAAGTTTTGGAAAGCATTTCTGAAAATAATGTCAGATGTTTGGGTACAGTAAATTTTCATTAAAAAGAAAAACAACCACCAGAATACATTGTTTTCCCAGTGTCTTAGTTCTGGTTGATTCTTGGCATGGTTGCTATAATTCTTAACCAAGCTGTTATATTTAGTATGCCATATATGCCATGCATGCTTTATTTAAAAAAGAAAATAAACTGTGAAATCTGGTGTGTGTAAAAATGCACTCTCTTTAAAACCCAGAGTTCTCTCCGTGTGGAAATTGTACCCGAACCAAAGGATGCGGAAGGGACTTGGAGGAGAAAGAATCTTGCTCGTCTTTCAGGAAGGGGTGTTGCCAGGTAGAACCACTGAGGTTGGCTCATGGCCAGCTGCCGTAAGATGCTGCCGAGGTGTTAGTAAGGATGGTGAGCTTGGGTGGCATGACAGCATGGACTTGTTCCAAAATGAGCTCTTTGAGTAAAGAAAAAGTGTCACTAGCAGCAGAGGCTTCTGGAACATGGGGTTAACTTACGTCAAGTCAGGAGCTCTGCTGGCTGCCTCAGTCTGAATGCATCCAAGGCTGTGTCTTAAGGATTGACTTTGCACTTCTCCAGCTTCTTACTGAGAATACACTTTCCATTTTACTGAGGGCTTTCGAGATGGGTTACCTGCGACTTACAAGAGGCGTGCAGGGCCACTGACCGTGGCACCAGATCCTGAGGGGTCCGCCTGATGAGGAAGCATTTTTGGACTGTGAATCCTTTTCTCGGTGGTGTAAATGGTCTGGTACTCTTTGAATATTTGTTTTTTAGTATTTATTTATTTTGGAGACAGAGAGAGACTGAGTGCGAGCAGGGAAGGGGCAGAGAGAGAGGGAGACACAGAATCTGAAACAGGCTCCAGGCTCTGAGCTGTCAGCACAGAAGAGCCTGACGCGGGGCTCAAACCCCCGAACCATGAGATCGTGAACTGAGCCGAAGTCGGATGCTTAACCGACTGAGCCACCCAGGAGCCCCCTGGCTGGTACTCTTTCAGACTGATGAACGGTTCCAGGATATTCCCTTATAACCCTTGCTAGGGTGAGGGCTAACCTTTGGGGTTAGAGTTGGATACGCTTTTGCAGGGTCCAATCTGGGATTTTAAGTTGAGTTTCACAGAGAAGTGTCAAGTAACGTCCCAGGTAGTCTGGCCAAGGGCAGGATGGCTCTTCTTTCCAACCCAAAACTCCCCCTCTTGGAAAAGAGACATGTGTTAGGTCTTGTTCTAGCAAGGTTACTTTGAGATGATGGAAGTCATTCTGCTAATGTTGCTTTGGGGAAAAGGCACCAGAGAAAAAGGGCATGTCTGGGTGAAGGACCTCCTTCCTGCCCCATGATGTGTTTGTCTGAGTTTGGGCACATCCACTTCTCTGGATAAAAGGCTGAGGCCACATAAATATCTGTCAAGCTTCCTGTGTGTGGGAAGCAGATCCGTGACCTGGGAGCAGGACCCTGGGCAGTGGGAGGTAATGTCATTGCGTGGGGGCAGGGGACAGCGAGGAGGAAGTGATGTAGCAGCAACACAGGGGAGAGGAAACCATCGCGGGGCTGGGGAGTGACCCCATGAGCCAGACTCCTTGAAAAGCAAGAGTTGTATTCTCAGAACGTGGACCTGGCGGCTTCACCTCGTCTGTGCCAGATCCTAGGAAGGCAGCCTACCTTCAGAGAAGTCCATCACCAGACAGAACAAAGTCTTGCTCTTTTTCCTGCTCTGGGGCAGATTTGGGTAACTCATATTTTTGTAGTCAGTTCACAGAGATGATCAGTCCCACCTATCTTTGTTTTGCATTCTGGAATACTTGGCGGTTAGGGGAGGTTTCACTATCATGGGCCCTTAGCTCATTTAAATGGAGATGAGATTTACAAGGTACCTCTGTTCAAGAGAAGACAATTTGTTTGATCCTCTCTCTGCTTAATTGGAACCATTAGTGGATCTGACCTCCAGACTTTGCAACCATAGGCAGAGACGATGCACACAGAAGCCCCCGTCCCCCACTGCTGCTTTCTTCAAGCATCCTGACCGTGAGCCATCTTCAAAGTTTGTTTCTGAAGTAGTGCTTGGAGGGCCCAATGAAAAAAATGGTGCTCCAGGACAGATTTAATGTTTACTGACTCTCTTCCTTTGTGGATCAGCTTAAACTTGGACCTGGACTCCGAATCCTCTTCTGTGGCTTTAGGATATCTCTTGCCACTCTCCAGTAATTACGGTCACCCCCTTACACGCTTGAGGTCTCCCACATGCGTTGACAACAACTACTGTTTCTTGAACTCCTTCTCCTCTTTCTGCCCTTCTCCCTTGCATCCCTGGCTTTCTTCTTCGGCACCACCATCATCATCGTCAGGCAGGCGATGGCCAACCCACGGCGCTTTGTTTCCTCTTGCTGGTTTTATGCCTAATTTACTTTTCTAGAAGTGTATACCTGGTCGGTGTGCCGTGGTTTAAAGCCACACTTCAGCTGAGCCAGGCAACTCCCACTGTGTATGTGTGATGTTGCAGGTTTGACGTTGTTATAGGTTAACTGAGTAATAGTTTTTATGCCGTTTGTCTTTTATTTGGGTGTGGCAGGTTCTAGTGCTCTGGCTTTTTGTGCACTGGGAAGAATCACTGGCTACAGTATTTTGGCAAAAACAAATCTAGACACAAGCCTCGATTGGCAGCTGTGAGTGCATGGCCTTCTGGAATGAAATTTATAATGCCATCCCTATGTGTCCTGAATGTTTGAGTCACTGGCAAGGCTCTCTGGTCTCAGAATTGTGGAACAGTGTCTTTAAGAAGATGTCCCTTCATGTAACAAAGAGCTACCCTATGGATTTTGCATTGTATACATACTGAAGTAAGGCAGAAGGCTAGACACGCCCCGCAGGAGAACAATAGATTGATTTGGGTGTCTCAGTGTGGTTGTAGTGAAAGCCTTCATCTCAGTGCCCCTGAAACCACAAACTCCCATCTTTTTTTTTTTCTACTCCACTTGTAGAATTTTTAAGAGACGCCACAGATGGAGCATGGCATCAGTGTGTGGACGTGCTCCCCATCCTGTGTGAAGTCCCTGACGTGGTAGTAGTTGAACCCTTGGACACTTGTCATCCGGCCCTGCCGATCAGACCACGTCCTCCTTAGAATCATTAAATTTTAATTGTGCAATAGCTTTGGCTTTCCTTACACGTTCGAGCTTTGCCAAGAACTTTGTGTTTCCTGCTTCGGTTTTCAGCTAAATTATGTAAAGTCAAACCAGAACTTTAAAAAGCTTTGCTGACCATCCTCAGCCATTTAATTTTAGTTGTTCTTCTTTAGCTAACAAATGACAACAGTTGTCTTTGTCCAACGCCCACAGTGGTTTTGATCATCACAAGAATTTGAATAAACTAAGTCTGGCACCTTTTCCCCAGGAGCTTAAAATGCTTCAGGAGGTACTCACTGGGTGACTGCGTTTCTCACTGTAACCTTCAATATGCTTGTGAGCAAATACGTGATTTTATGCAGGAAGCTTTGAAGTGATTTGCTTAACCCAGTTACCAATGAGAAACAGTAGTTCTTACCTTGTTTTGTACACTCTCCTCTCCTCCATTTTGGTTCTGTTACCGAGTACATCAAAGGTCTTCAGTAGAACTCGAAGTTTAGACATCACTATTCTGAATCCCAAAATTGTGTTCAGCCCTTGGTATTGCGCAAGGCGTTGTTGGCACAGAAGGTGGATAGACATTCTCTCTTTGCCCTCGTGTGGCCTGCACTCTGGGATACAGGAAAGTAGACAGAAAAGGGCTACAAGTTTAAAAAGATACAAAAGAAGGCCATGTGAATGAATGGAATAGAATATCCTAGAGGTTAAGAAGCTGGTCAACTAAACACTCGCAGAAGTGGCTTGGACCTTGCATGGACCTTTAAGCCTGGTCAAGACTTCAACAAGAAGAGCATGCTTGGTAGAACAGGATCTTAGGGCAAGAGGTGGCATGTGGACAAAATACATCCTTGGGAAGGGAAAGGGGTGTCCGAAGGATGATGAAGCAACTTCCGGAATGAGCATGGAGAAGAAAGCACCAAGACGGGGCTGACATGTTGGGAAATTTCCACTACAGGTGCAGAGGATGCCATTTTAAAAGAGAGACCAATGGCCCAGAGATTCTGAGTTTAGATTTTGACTGTTTGATTCTATTTTTGGGTGACCTTGGACACATCACATTGGCCATGAGAGTTGAGTGAGTCACCTATAAAATAAAAAAAGGCAAATGGCAAGGGACAGTTGGTGCAACCACAAACAGATATTAAATGCTCCACAAATGTCAAATTAGGATGATCGGCATTTAAGCCCCGGTGCTGAAATGAAGCAGGATTGCACCAAGCCCAAGTCTACCCTTATGACGAAAAGCTGGGGCGCCTGGGTGGCTCAGTCGGTTGGGCGGCCGACTTCGGCTCAGGTCACGATCTCACACTCCGTGAGTTCGAGCCCCGCGTCGGGCTCTGTGCTGACAGCTCAGAGCCTGGAGCCTGTTTCAGATTCTGTGTCTCCCTCTCTCTGACCCTCCCCCATTCATGCTCTGTCTCTCTCTGTCTCAAAAATAAATAAACGTTAAAAAAAAAATTTTTTTTTAAAAAGAAAAGCTGTTTGCACCCACTGTTTTCAAGGCACCCA
Source organism: Herpailurus yagouaroundi (assembly GCF_014898765.1). Taxonomy (NCBI): domain Eukaryota; kingdom Metazoa; phylum Chordata; class Mammalia; order Carnivora; family Felidae; genus Herpailurus; species Herpailurus yagouaroundi. Next base: position 5,727,106 of record NW_024412432.1, on the reverse strand, counting down.
GTGTTATGAGAACATAGGAGTTTATTCTTTGATTTTACCCAGTAGACATTTTCCAGAAGGCTCAGGAGGCATTTGCTTTGCTCTCCGATGAAGGGGGGGTCGCTACCCTGGCACCCTGGCCACCATACGGTCTCCAAAGTGGCATCATGCCATGCGGATGCCCAAGTTGGCAGTTCCCTACTTGAATTTTCCAAATGAGATAAGATTTGCTTTTTTAGACAAACAGCTGCATCTTTCTTTCATTCCCTCTGCTTCCTTTCCACTCAGCAGTTTTCCTTTTTGCTCCAGATAAATTGCTGCTAATTTAAATGGGCTGCAGATCCTTGCCATTTTATGGCTGATTGCTTCTGAGTTATAGGAGGGAAATGTGTGCGCGTTTGAATGTAAATAAATCTAAATGGATCGGAAGCCAGTGGTAAAGAAAGCACAGTGCTTCGCTGACCTTCAGCTCCCCACCCCAGTCCATCCCTTTGAAGAGGTCAAAGAAATCAGCAAATAGCAGAGGCTGACTTTTAGGGCACATCCGGGGTTTTTTCTCTGCTTTCAACTTTACACCACATTACTGACAGCACCTGCTTTATCCTTGTTCTTATTTAGATCAGCCAGTGCAAGCAGCGGCAGCAAAGTTTCTCTGAAGTTTTTTTGATAAAGGAGCTGTTCTCACGATAACTACCATGCACCATCGGAATGCTGCAAATCCTTCAGAATGTCACATTGTCAAAATATCTATATTTCAGGCTCAGAAGCTAGACAGCTCGTTTGGCTGCTAAACCCGCAAGATGTTCAGCCATTTGTTGTGGTCTAAAAACTTTCCCCTTCACTAAGAGAAAATAATTATCTATTGTTTTATATCATTTTGTGGCCCCTTTCTTAGGTTTCTTGGAACATGAGTGGGCAGAAGTCTTGAGATCCTGGTGGGTAAATTGGGGAGCTGATTGAATTTTACTATCAAGCCCTTAGAAATAGGAAGCACTGGATACATTTCCTTATAAAAGAGTCAAGTCTTTAAATCAAACTGGTTTTTCAATATATGGTGGCGTATCTTTAGTGTATCAACAGTGTGTGAAGATCAAGTGTATCCGAGAGGAGGCGGACTTGCCTTCCTTGAGGTGGGGGTGGGGAGAGGTAGTAACAGTTTGAATATAGACCTGCACATGGCTTATCATTGCGACAGACTGGCTTTTCCTTACACGGAAGACACTGCCTGTGTTATTCTGGTGGCTTTATTCCCTTCATTGCATGGGGAAGTGTGGAGCTGAGGTATGGTTCTGTGAGAAGGACACATCATGAAAGGCAAAGCAGAAGGACATTGAGGAGGGACACATGGCATCAGTTTAAATAGGGGCAAATCCACTTGCAGCCTGAATGAATGACAGTCCAAAAGAGCTTGCATCTAGCAAAGCACATTGTTTCCCAACTGTAATAAAGAGCTTGACTGTGTCTGGGGGAAGGAACATGGCAAATAGAAGCAAAGGCCCCTCGGTGGCTCAGTGGGTTGAGTGTCCAGTTTGGGCTCAGGTCATGATCTCGCGGTTCATGGTTCATGAGTTTGAGTCCCTGATCAGGCTTGTTGCTGTCAGCACAGAGCCGCTTCAGATCCTCTGTCCCCCTCTCTCTGCCCCTCCCCCGCGGGTGCTCTCCCCCCCCAAAATAAATATATATATTAAAAAAAAACAGAAGCAAAGGAAGAGTGGTGTGGGTCCTGCTGTAAACTCTTGGACATGGGTAAACTCTTAAGAGTTCCTATTCCATGAACCCATTGGAAATAATAATAATAATAACAGTTTAATCTATTCTGTTATTATTATTATTATTATTATTATTTGAAAGTCAAAAGCTTTTCAAAACCGAATGTACAGAGAAAGTAGTATGTTGAATCAACAAACCTTTTGGTTTGGGGATTATGTCTTCTATTTGTATCACCAAGTTCCTTCTGTTTTTATTGGCAAACTTGATATCCTAATATTAATCCTATTGTTTTAGCGGGAAGGAATTTGAGACCCACCCTCTTCGAAGGGGAAGGTGTTTGGTTAATTTGGTGCACTTGTCCTGTGTGCATTACAGTGCACTCTTAAACTAGTGTGGCTCACGTTTGCCTGGAGGCTGAACTTATGGAAGGAGACTAGAGTCCGAAATGAAGGCATCCTAATCAGCACTACCATGGGCTTCCTAAATTCTCAGTGCTTTGTGAGTGATTAAATCCATAAACGATGTTTGGCGTCTGCACTGAGAGCTTTTCCTGAGACTTGGAAGGGCAGGAGAGAGAAGCGCCATGGAAATTAAGCTCTGTAGACTCTTTTAGGGTTGTTGTAAATGATGATGCAGATTGGTGGCGGTAATTACAGCTCTGGAGGCAGATGACACCAGCACTTGGCAGATCAGACACCAGGGTGAGGAAGATCCAGAGTCTGGAGGGTTGGGTTTAGAAGTGCCTTCCAAAGCTGAACTTGAAAACGTCTTGGGGGTTTCTACAGTACCATCATCTATTTTGCCACTTAGGGATCTGATGAAGATTCGTGCAGATTACACACAGAATTGTATGTAATGAATCTCCCCTGTTCTTGCTGGGTGTTCCTAGTCAAGTAGGAGGGATCTTGTCCTCTCTGCAGTGACACAATACAGTGGCTGCAGAATCAGAGCTTCTGGGTTGGAGTCTGTTTTCCATCACACACTTGTTGGGCCTCAAGCAAGCTGCTTTGCTCCCAGGGCCTCAGTTTTCTCATCAGTAAAGTGAAGGTGTTAATAGAACCCACCTCATAGGGTTATCATGAACTTAAAAGGGCTAATGTGGACAAAGAACTCAGAAGAACACCTGATACCAAGCAGATTAGCTGTTATTTATTGTGCAAGCTATTTACTCATTCTTTTTTCATCTGTGGGGCAATTAAGTATTTGAGGTCAAGGAACTCCATTTTCTTTATTTTTGTATCATCTTCTGTGGTGTCTACTATTTGGTCAGTGCTCAATAAATGTTTGCAAGATTAATTATTATATATTATATATTTTATATATAATATATGATATACATACTATATGTCTTATATATGCAATATATATACACATGTAATATACCACATGTTGTATGGTGTATATCATATGCTATATAATAGATATTCCATCTATCTATGTCTGCGTGTCATGTATATGGTATGATCTATTGAATTTAGGCAATTAATTAATTTTTTATATTAAGATTCCTGAAAAAGAATATAAACCTTTGTGTGGCCCAGTACTTCACACTAAAACTAGCCAGTTCTTTGATCTGGTGGCTGAGTAATTAAACAAGATATTTTGGAAATAATTTGGAGAAAGTAACTGGGGAAAGAAAATCAGGATTTGGGTAGATATTTGTTGTTGAGTTTTATTTTTTTCCCCTATACATTAAAATTCTCCAGGGGTCATCTATATTGTACACAGATTTCTCCTCCTTAAATTAAGATGTTAACATCTTACACCATTGTGGGTGGGAACTGTGTGCAGAAATCTTTTGCATATCTTTCCTGTGTTTTCTGTAAGTTTAAAACTAAGTGGCTTGATAATGAGATGCACACTTTCTCCCAATTTCTGTTCTGTTATCATATGTTACTTTATGTTTTAAAGCATATTCCATGTTGTGTCTTGATTTTGATTATTTATTATGTTCTTTTAAAAGTGATTATACTCGTATGTTAATTTTCATTGACTTTTGTTTTGAGCATGACTTATGTTTTATTTTGTGTTTCTTTTAGGTTTTGTTTTGTTTCATAAGATCCCACTGGATGGGTAGCTGAAATAAAGGAAAAGACAGAGAAGGGGGCGGTTGGTGCTTGTTGGTTGATGCTGCCTTGTAAGCTGGACTCTTGGGACGGGCATTGGCTTCTCCCGGGAGGTGCCGTGTAGCTGGGGTTTTCTGGTAGACGTGCGTGGTGTTTGCAGGAGGTACCACACGAAGCCTACAGATGTTGTGAGCTGTGTTTGGGGAGCACCATTGCAGAGGCAGCTCACAGGCAGCTAAGCAAACACTCAAGAAAACATCTTAAATTCGTGCTTCTCTTTTGTTCTTACAATTGTTCAAATACAAAACTGAAATGGAATTCCATTGGATCATGCATCTCTTCTGAAAGGTGTGCTGGTTTGACCATACCGGAAATGTATTGATTTTTCTTGTTTCTGTTGATTAAAGGTGAACTGCAAAGTTAAAAACAAAAAAATCTAAATTTAGGGACAGGTATAAGAACACACTAAACAGCCTAATCTCCATCTAACACGTAGGTTAGCATCGTTTTCTGTTGACGTTTCATGAGAACTGAATTCAGAAAGTTTCACTTTTCCGTCTACAGCGCAGTGACTAAAAGAGTTGAGGGCATCGCTGTGGGGACCTGGTGACCCCACTGAGAGGTTCTTCCCTTCACTGGCAATAAAAGTCCAGAGTCATGCAATCAACGCTAATGATTTTTGTAAAGTTTATTAGCAGGCAGAAAAAAAAATAAAAAGCAGCTCTGCGGTAGGGGGCTATAGATTTAGGTTAGGCATAGTCAGTTTCAGGATAACTGAAAGAGTGAAATAGACACATATGGTGCGTATGTCCTTTTATTCGCCCCCTGCGATCCACCTGCTTTTTAGAAGTTTCCTAGTGAGAAGGCCGCAGTATCTCATGCTGTTCCCATGACAGAACTACAGCTTTTCTACTCTGAAAAGGTCTGCGGGCAGAATGGCTGGCCTGCTGGGAGCAGGAGACCATATTCTAAGAAGGATAGTCCCCTACTACATCCTACACTACTGCTGGTTTTCATGGGCAGGAAGGCTCTTCCTGACCCCAGCAGCACAGAGGTAATGAGAATGTGGTTTATCATGTCCAGCCTCGTTGCTGAGAGGGTAGCCTTGGAGATACAGAATCCTGCGCCCCAGCCTTAGTCCTAGCACGGACACCTGTGTCACTCATCTGGCCATTGCAGTGACCTTTGGTCCGTATCTGCCAGGTAGCATCCCTGTCCTGCGGCCAACTTTGGCTGCCCTTGCCCCATCTCACCTCACAACTTTTCTTCTTAGGGGGACTCGGGAGCCAGGCCTGGACCATTTTGCTTAAAAATACAATCAGCTCTGACTGTTAAGGCATGCTTATAGATGCCATGGCTGGATTGGAAACTTATTGACGTTTGACAAAACAAAATCTTTTTTTTGGAAATAGTTACTCAAGTTTTGCAGTTCAGCTTTAAGGATTTATAGATTTTTAACTAGTCCAACATGTTTGGAAACACTGTTTTGCATCCTGTGTAACCAAGGCGTTAATCTTAATAAACCAGGATCCATTTAGGCACCAACTGATATAAAAAGATGATCCATGATGAATATTTTATACTGTTATCTTTTACATTAGCCACTAAATATGTTATTGCTTGCTACAGACATTTCACAGAGTCCTATGGATTACAGCATTTAACCATGCCTGAAAGAGGGGCAGTTTCTTCAAAACATACACAGGCTGCTTGTTCTCAAAAGTTTTCTTTCCAAAGACACATCTGAGCGGGAGAGCAGCTGGCCTTTGGTGGGGGTAGGGGGACCTGAATAGTCTCTGAATTCCCATTTTCTTGCTCGCTGCTGAATGACAGTTCCTGTCACTACTTAGATTTTGATCTTTCCCAAAGTTGTTGATTTGCAAAAAGGCCAGCTAATTGCAGAAATCACGAACCCTGCAAGAAAAAGGAAACTCACACTGAGAGTCGAGCAGTACACCAAGCATTCTTAAATATCGGCCATTCGGTGCAAGTTTTATTTATTTATTTTTTCAAAAAACCTTCTCTATTTGATTCTGTGGAACCAGAAAAAGGCAATGAATTGTTTAAGGACTATTTTGTGCACTGCCCAGACTGAAAGGGAAAAAAGAAAAGAATATTTGTCCTCAAAAGCTAGAAGATTTCCAGGGTAGATTTTTGTTTTAAAATGTAGAGAAGTGGACAGATAAGGCAATTTAATATATCAAAGAGCAGTTGACATCTCCTAGGGAACGATGAAAACAGCAGGCTATTAGAAAATTGTTTCATATGGTTCTTGTGTTCCTGGTTTTCATTTTTCTTTAATCCCCGAAGACTACAGCCAGTGACATACCTTCTCATTTCTATACTCTAGACCAACCCTCTTTCATCCTTTGCTTTTTTATGTCTCCTACAAGAAATCTTTTTACAGCTTCCTAATGACACATATCATGTATTTTTTCAGCATTAGAAAAGGACAAGAGGCATTTTTGTTGAAATCGAGTCTGTTGCCTCCCGCCCCCACAAGGGCCTGGCGTTTCAGCGCCAGGCAGGTACCCTTCGTAAAGGGCACGTGCTGGGTGAGCAGACACCCATCCCTGCAGAGAGGCGGCGGTCACCCAGCCTCAGCCGACTCCTGCTGACCGGGGAATGTGGCCCCAGGCTCCCCAGTCTTCTGATTCTTTAAGGGAAACTTGAAGTCTGTATTTTTTTTTTTTTTATGTGAAATGTCCCTATTTTTAAAAAGTTGGCTCAGTTATTTTTAAAACATTATGTAGGCCAACAAAACAACTGTGGGCTGCCCGTTTGTTACTTTTGTCTTAAAGCGACATCATTGTTCTCTCACTGTTTCCTACTACCTTTCCTTTGCAAACATACTCCTTGGCATCGCCACTGAGAGCGTTCCCATCATTGAGGTTAGCACCCCAGTGATCCCCGGCATGTCACTTACCTGTGGGGCTCTCCTGCCACCTCCACCAGCTAGGGCCTTGGCTCTGTAACCCTGCCTGGGACTCTCTTACGGCACTGTTTTTCCCTCCATCCCAATCGGCCCCGCCTCTGCGTGGCCAGAGACAACCTAGCAAGCCCTTCCTCCTGTTTTATCTGACATCACCTACTGTCACCAGTGTGACAGTCCATGTCACCAGTGTGACTCCATGTCGCCTGGCCCACTTGGGGGTAATTGGGTTCAGGTGGGAAAGTACACAGCCCCGTTCATGGGCCCTTAACGTACCCGTGTGGCCATTGGTAAACGGAAAACAGGTGTGCCACCTCAAGAGGTGTGGCTCAGGGCCCGTACTTTGAATGGCGTCCCCCTGGGAGCCTGTAAGGCAGCTGGGACAGACTAAGAAACTACTCCCACTGGCATCCCTGATGACCCTGGTTTGAGGCCAAGGAAGGTGAATTTCCTCAGAGGAAAAAATGAATCCCCACATACTTCAGAGACCATCGATTCTGGGGTTTTCACTCCTGGTCTTCCAGTCCAGACCCATTTCATTTTTGACCCATTGAGTGTCTTTCCAAAAGTAGGGGGCACGGACGAGAAGGACACAGTCCCAGCTCCACCCCGAATCTCAGAGCACCTTGGGGGTTGGCCTGAAGGTCACACAGAGTGGTTAGGGCTCCGGGTTATGCCTCCCGCAGAGCAGAGGCCATGTTTACCAGTCTGAGGAGCCAACGGCTCAAGGCCAACAGGCAGGAAGTCAGCTCAGGGCCCCGTGCGAGGGCGAGCGTGAGGGAGGCGCATCTGCTTTGTCTCTCCTTTGTCTGGTCTGGTGATCTGCTTAAAACCCCTGACTTCGCTGTCCCTCTAGCAATCCAAACTGACTCCATGACAGGAGGGCTTGGTTTTATCTGCTTTCTTGGTTGCTTCGCACACGCTTTTTATGTTCATTGCAAAATGGGAACAAACACGAACGGGGCCTGAAGTAACTTCTCTCGTGCCACCGCGGAGCGGGATGAGGCACTCTTGCACTGTTAGGCTTTCTGCCTAGAACTTCTCCCTGGTTTTCGTCCATTCCCCTCACCTGGCAGTAGATGTTCATTTTGTCTTGCATTGCCCAGACCAGGTGCAGAGGCGGGGCGGGGGGGGGCACTGGAAAGACCCCTCTGTGTCATGCAAGGCCTTCACCGGGCGGCTGCATCGGGCCACATGGGCTGTGCCCTTCCTATCAGGCCAGGGTCAGTGAGGCCCCCTGGGCCCCTGCAGACTGGACTCCAAGGAAACCGGAACGGAGGCCACCGTTTGATTAAGTGTATCTGCCGTGCTCACACACCTACGGTGCCCACCGGCCACGTCAGATCTACTCAAGGGCCCCTGGGAGGGCTAAGGACTCTCCCGGACAGGGCAAGAATATCACTTTCTGTGGGGTGCTGCCAGACGGAATTAAGCAAACAGAACTCCCAACCCAGAGAGTGACACGAAAACAGTTGTCACAGAAGGCGGCTTTCCACTCCAGTTGGCCCATTTCCTCGTTTCGGTCGTCAGGGACAAGGGACCCTCCCGGCCATCTGATTCTGACAGGGAGATCACTGTGGGTTTAATTCAGGCTAATGCTGCAGTGGGGCCTTGGGATGGTCATTAGCGGACACCCAAGATGGGTTGCTACTGGCTGTGTCTGAATCCTTAGTTTTCACGGAAAAAAAAAAATGCAGGAAAAGGAGAAGAGCGGAGATTTTCGCCCCCTTTATTTTAAGACAGTCTATTTATGAATGGAACATAATCAAATATAAAAGAGCAAGATTCCGTTCAGGATGTATAGGTATACCAAAGCGTCACGTTGTATATCCTTTAAATACCTTACAATTTCACTTGTTAATTATACCCCAATACGGTTAAAAGGAAAATAAAAGGGAAAAATAACAAGACATTCCAGAGAAAGAAAAATCCTCGGGTTTCATTCACTTCCTGTTCACATCCACTTGCTGTATTGCTGTAATCCATAGGCAGTCTGTGAATCATCAGCATGCCCCGTTTTTCCCCATAATGTTCCAGGTTTTAAAGTCATTTTTTCACGTTTCCTGTAAATAATGGATAATCGTTTTTATTTTATTTTTAAGTGCTGTTTTAACAATGTGGATAGACCATAAATGTACTTGCTGAATTCATTCATTTTTTTTTAACAAGCCAATAAAGTTTTATAATTCATCTCCATGTGTCTTGCATTCTGTGTAGGGCCTTACATACCTCTCCCTTCCTCAAACACATACCGTCACCCTGTGTGGCATTGGCAACGTTCAAGGCTAAAGGTGTCCGAAGAAAGAGTGTGAGAAACGTCACTCAGAGTTTTGGGGGAGTCCCAGACCCACTATATAGATTCTGGAATACATCTCCTGTTCCTCAAAAGGGACTTTTAAAATTCCCATCAATGTGAATTATACATTTACTGTGTACTGATTCTTACATTGGATATGTTTTCATTGGCTAAGAGGCAATCCTCGAAAACAAACAAACAAAGTTCAAGGGAATGAAAGAAGGAAAAAAACAACCTACATTCTGTGGGAAAGCCCTTTGGTATTTTAAGAACTTGGAATGGCCCAGGTCCCAGCAAGGGGGCACACTCAGTGCTCTGTCCCTCCATTCTCGGTGACTTTGTAGCCAGATGAATACGATGGCTTGTGCCTTCATAGAGGCAACAGAGAGGAAGCCAAGTGCACAGAGAGGTATAACGCCATCCAACCACAGCTGTGAGCATGGTGGCCACAGCTCATGGTCCTCTTGCCTCCATCTCCCGGATCGTCTCTTTTTCACGTTTCCCTTTTAGGATAGGACCAAAAGGGAAGGTCTGTAGGACCCCAGCTCGGATTCGTTTGAGTCTGCTTTCACCTTCTGGTGACCTTTAATGGGTTTTGCTCTGCACTGAAGACTTGGGGACTGGAAAAACCGGTCCAGTGTGACTTGATGTCTCATCAACCCAAGTACACTGACCTCTTCTGAGAGCCTGGTTAGTGCTGGTGACGTGTACTTTTTCTAAATACCCTTCTAAACAGGTCTCATTGGGGATTTGGAGGTTGTGTAATAATTTGAGGCAGTAGGCAATGAACCCAGGCTGTGCAGATTTGAATCCCAGTTACACTCACAAGCTACCTGACCTTGGGAAAGATATTTCACGGCTCTGTTCCTCACGGGCTGATAAAACTTTTTGTAAGTTTATTTTTTTTATTTTGAGAGAGTCAGAGAGAGTATGAGCGGGGGGAGAGGGGCAGAGAAAGAGGGAGAGAGAATCCCAAGCAGACTCCATGCTGTCAGCCCAGAGCCCTAGGTGGGGCTCGAATTCATGAGCTGTGAGATCTTGACCTGAGCTGAAGTCAAGAGTCGGACACTTAACTGACTGCGCCACCCAGGCGCCTGGAGATGATAATGTTAATAGCCCCCACCTACCGGGCTCTGATGTGGGCGGCACTTGGTGTCACTAATAAAAATATTTTGATGGACTTGGGTGTTCAGTTATGCTCAGTATCCCTCAGTACGTGCCCCGGAATCCCAACTCATCTGTATGTGTTGGCCATATGGCGATTGTGTGGGCGAAAATAATGGAGTCCAGTGGAAGGGAACTTCACTCACTGGGTCATTCTGGATGTGGTCTGGGCTGTGAATCTGTCTCCAGAGTCACAGTGATTCTCCTCCTAGAGCCTTCACTCTGCCCAGGCAATTCTTGCACATGTATTTTTTCCAGATTTTATTTTGATAAAATAAGAGAGTACAATTTGTTTGGACCTATATTATGATAGTTCGGTGAGTTGGTCTATTGTTTGAGGATTCTGGAAGAAAAAACATTGAAGATCATACCCCAATATGGTCTGCCTCTTACTTTGTTAATTCAGAATTTTGGATCATTTGAACGGGGTCTATGTTAACGTTAACTTTCAATTGTCCATTTGAAAATCTTTGGAAATGAAGTGGTTGAGAGACTGTGTGAAAGAAAGGATTGGTTCCGAGTTCCCTTAAGCCTTGGAGACAAGGGTTTGCATGCAATGAGTTACAAACAAGATTACGCTTGTCTGCTTCCTGAGGTAGTTTCTCGTAGGAGCTCTAGCAGGAATGCATGATTGGCCTGGTTGGAGTTACTTCATGTTGGAAGAAATACAATTTCATTTGTTCAAAAATATTTTGTCATCTGGGCTTTTCTTCCTATTAAATCACCTTAAATAAGTGGTGCTGAAATCTTAACCAGCACTTGATTTTAGGCATTTTTGCCGTTGCTGTTGTGTTCCACATTGTAAAGTGACATTGACCCCAGTATCTAAATGGTAGTACTAGTAAGCCAGTATCGGTTTCTCCCTGTGTGCCAAGTACTGGGTTAAGTGCTGCATGGATTGATTCGTGATCCTCTCAATGGCCCCGTGAGGCCAATGCTAATATTTCTCCCATTTTAAACGTTGGGAAACTGAGGAACAGCAGGATTGAGGGGCTTGCTGCAGGTTACCCAGCTAACGAGTGGTAACACCAGGATTTGAACTCCGCCAGGCTGGTTCCAGATCTGGAACTTGAAACGATTACCCTGTATGGACCCTTGGGCAGTGCTGGGGCTGGAGTGAGGCCAGCGAGGTGCCTGGGGCACCCTCAGGGCCCTGCAAGTGACCAGCGGTCACTCCTACCGGAGCTAGATGTTGAGTAGAGATTATTATCATGGAAAAGCAGAATTGTAAGGTTAACCCATGACATCGTGAAGGCACCTGCCACGCCAGTAAGCCTCCTGCTATTTAAATGTGCGACTAACAAAGCCTGTGCAAATCTCGACTTAGAACTGTGTGGCACAATAGGGAGTTGCACACGTTTTCTAAATATTACTTTATGAAACAGAGAAGTTGCATCAAGCAGGGGTTCCTTGCTGATCAGCCAGTGCAAGCCCAGCGCATGTTTGTTTCATCCATTGTAACCGAGGACAGATTTATTGGTTTTGACTGTTCCGAGATGCATTTTTTCGTGGCTCTCGCACCGGAGTGCTCATGGCTCATTTGGAGCAGTCCTGACTCTGCGATGAGTAACAGCGAGGGAATCCACCTCAGTGGGGGTGGAGGTGGGGGTGAGGCAGGGGAGCTTGTCTGAGGACGCAGATCCTGCCACCTCCAGGTAGAGCATGCAGACATTGGAACAAGTGGCAGAAGAGGCCCGAGCGCCTTCTAGCCTCTGAAACACAGCGAGGCAGAACAGCGTCTGAGTAGCTCAGTCTTGTGCATGTTCCGGTCCCCAAATATCTCATCTGGCAGCCAGTGACTGAAAGACACTGCTAAGGGCATGCGCTAATTTCCTTGTCATTTGGTCAAGCCCCCTGTCACACGGCACAAGACCCCCGGGGCCTGTGTGTACTGAATTAAAATCTCTGTGCAATCATAAACTAATGAACAGTAAGTCCTCCCCCCTCCCCAGCCACTTCTTTTAAAATATTGATTGTGTTTCCCAGGAGGAAAGGAAAGACCTCTTGTGTGCTTGACACCTTTTCATTTCTTTTTAATAATTCTCATTGTACGGTGTTTAGTCGTGCTGAATTGCTAAATAAAAATGTGGGCTGTGGCTGCTTGATTTAAAGATTAGCATCATGCTTCAGGTAAGTTCATGCCATTTCACTAAAGACATTTGAGCCGGGGTGAGAAGTAGAGTCACCAGCACTGCTTTGCCTTTGGGGGGTGCTCTCAGGTTTTTTTCTTTTTTTTAATTTTAAAATATTTATTTATTTATTTGGAGAGAAAGAACACAAGCAGGGAGGGACAGAGAGAGAGGGAGAGAGAATCTCAAGCAGGCTCTGTGCTGTCAGTGCAGAGCCCGACTCTGGGCTCGATCTTGAGAACCAAGAGATCATGACCTGAACTGAAATCAAGAGTCAGATGCTTAACTGACTTGAGCCATGCAGGAGCCCTGAGTTTTTACATGAACTAAGGCGTGGACTACTGGGATGCTTCAGTCTTTGCAAAGATTACTCCCTTGAAGGATTTTCTCTCTGTTTACTTAGGCTCCTGGGTTAGGGGAGGGGGGGGGGAGTTGCCTGTCCTTCACCCTCCTTCGGTAAACACTGAAATTGCATGCCATGTTCTACTCCCTGGGGTGGTGGTGTGCCGGCTCCCCTGAGCGTTTGACCAGCGGGGTGACTAGCAGGTATCGGGTGGAGGGGAGGGGCAGGGGTGTATCTTCCCTGTTCCACACGGCGAGGTCCGTCCCTACCAGGGCTCATCCCTGCGCATCTGCAGTCCTGCGGGACAGGCTCCATCTTTTCTCCATCTGCTCCCCTCTATCCTAGTGGAGGGGAAAGCCTTCCCACTGTGGTCCGTCTCCAGGGTCTTACTGTCTCTTGTCTGTCCCTTTAACTTGCCCACACCTCTCTACATTGTGTCCACATCTCTTCATTTAAACCACTTGCACTGAGTTCTTTTTCCTTGACATGACCCCAACTGAAACGTAGACTAAATTCTTCATTATCTTGCTTCATCTTACATCGGGTCTATTCCAAATCTGGTATATATTTATTGTGTCAGTTGTAGGTCAGACCATGAGCCTAGCACGGGAGGATCTACCACAATAAGCAGAACAGATGCCATCTTTGGCCTCACGGGCTGTGGTGTGATGGTAACATCTGTAATACTGATGCTGTGATTGCATGAGTAGGGGAGGGGCAGAGAGAGGGAGAGCCAGTCCCAAGCAGGCTCCTCACTGTTAGCCTAGAGCCGGATGTGGGGCTCCCACTCATGAAATGTGCGATCATGACCTGAGCTGAAATCAGGAGTCGAATGCTGAACTGACTAAGCCACTCAGGTGCCCCCTTTCCCTTTTATGTTAAAAATAATTACTCTCTACTTTTTCTGTAGTGCCCTTTCCGCACAAGCCAAATACACGCGGAAACATGCTTTGACCTCTCTTTGTTTTTCACACATTAAAAATGTAGAATCAGTTGGGTGAAGTATTTGCATAGTAAAGACATGGTGTGCTTGTGTGTGTGTGTGCATATGTGTGTGTGTGTGTGTGTGTGTGAGAGAGAGAGAGAGAGAGAGAGAGAGAGAGGTACCAGCAAGGAAAGACACAATAATTCTCTGTCTCTCTTTCACACACACACACACACACACACACACACACACACACACACAGAATATTGCATACTTTAAGCCCTGTTTGATTAAATAGGAATTTAATCCCAGTACATACACCATCTGTACCATTATTGCCTTCCCGATGCGCACCGTGCTGTAATGTTCCCAACCAGCTCCTTTTAAAAACTTTCCATATTGTATTTTTTGCTTTTTGTTTTTACTTCTTTATAAATAGCAAGAAGTTTCGCGGAGAAGAAATGATTACAAATCCCAAAAGGTTGGTGTTCCGTTCTGAGCTCCAAGATGTAAGGATTGAGTGGATTTCAAACTTGGCAAAATTTCTGACTTGGCAAATGCTTCCATCCTTATTTATGACAGCTTGGAAACTTCCATTTTCCAGGGCTTATAAACGATGCTGCTGATTTTGTCTCTCTTTTCTATTTTGCTGTGAATTATGAAATACCCAGCCTGAAGGTTTCCTTTTAACATTAACCCTCTTAGCAGAGTAAGAGTGCCGGTGTGTGTGTGTGTGTGTGTGTGTGTGGCTGTGTTCTTTCTTTTCTTGGTTGTAAGGCACGTTTTACGTATCTCATACAGGCAGTGCACTTCCCTTTCCCTGCTTTTCCACCAAATGACAATTGGAGATGTTGGGGTTTGAGGTATTGAGAATGAGAGTCTTGCGGTCTCCACTGTGGCCACAAAGGGCTTCCTGGCCAGCAGTGTTCTAAGGGACTGCACATCTGATCCCCAAATAGTTTAACAGATGGCATTCTGGAGCAGGACAGGTAACACTGAACGTCTCTGAGAGTTTTTCCTAGAGGTGGGAGCAGGTGGTGGTTCAGGGGACCTCCCTGCCCATTTCCTTTGTGGAAAGTTGTCAGAATGGAATAAGTGAAAAAAACTTGTCTCCTCCTTCTTCTCCTCCCTGCCCTTCCTCTTCCTGCTTTTTCTTTTCCTCTTTCTCTTAACTCCTAATCCAGTTCCTTAAAGCCTGCTCATTTTCAGTTCTCATTGTAAGTACTTGCTTCTTCAGATTCATGTAACCACACAGAAGTTGAGAGCCTCGATCATTGGGTAGAGTTGACAGATTTTGCCGAATATAGGCAGGAGGAATTTTCAAATGCGGAACGTGTCCTCTGAGAGGCAGATGCCAAGATGGGATTGAAGCTGCCAGGATTCTCATCAGGAGAAACTCTTGTGTGAGAGAAGATGGGGAAGGAGCTGGGGAAGGCTGTGGGGGCAGCGGGCCGCAGTGCGAGTACACCTCGTGTGAGTGAGGGGAGGAGGTTAGGTCCAGCGCCCTAGGCTTCCTTCGCCCTGCGGAAGTGTGGGCAGGGCTGCCGGGGAGTCGTGGAGCCAAGTCAGTCATCAGAAGAGCTCCTTGGCTCCCAGGTTGGGTCTTCCTCAGTATGCGGTCCGACACCCAGTCATTGGTAGTGGAGCAGCCCATGGGGAGCGTGGACCGTGTGCAAGTGAGGGAATGGGTTTCAGAGCACCTGTGGGCTTCAGGGTATAGTGCGGCCGTTGGTCAACTATGCTCTTGGACAAGAGGTGCTGCCTCATCTGACCTCCACTTAACCGATGCACTTGCTAGGCACTACTCCCCATCTCCCTATAAATGACAGTGACCTAGATGCTCACCTGGATGGTTGAGTTCCAGTGCTCAAGGGAACCCCTGCTTCCCTAAAGCCACTTACTACCAGTTATCTTGGTTTAAAAGGCTTCGACTATGATCATCCTGTAAAACAAAACAAAACAAACAAAAAAAGAAGTACACAGACCGGGCAGGTCAACAGTTTGAACTGTTTAAAATGCCACTTTTGAGCTGTAGCCGTCCCTTTATTTATGGCAAAACGCGAAACGGCATCTGAAACCAAGATCTGTTTTTGTTTTTCTCGCCTGCATGCTCAAACCGCAAGTGGTTTCGTTTCCTTTCCTTTTGTGTTCGCCCTCGAATTTCCTGTCATGGCAGCTCTCCTTCCCGGTTCGCCTTCTTTCAGGAGAGTGTTCATGGCAGCGCACGTCCACACCTCACCAGGTTAGAGGAAAGCGCTCACAGTGGATGGGAGCCATGCATCTGCTTATCGGTTCTTCACCACCCCTGCTCTCCCACGGTTCAGTTGCTTTCAAGAAAAATGATGTCTTGTTCAGGTTGAACAGGCTTTGCTGAGTACTTTCGGGGTGCTCGACCACGGTTTGGCCGCTCCAGTGGCTACAGAGACCTAGATAGGTCATGTAGGAGTAGGCGGGTAGGTGGCCTGGTGGGGACTGGCTCGTGCACTGGTAGAGCACCCACCCCACCCCACCCCCCGGTCGCCCCACCTCTTTGCTGTGTCAGACCACAGGCTCAGAGCCACCAAATCCGATTTTCCAAAACCAGGGGAGATCTGGGTTTTTCTGTGACATTTCCCAGTTTTTACATGCTGGCAAGACCCCTCACATGTTTTACAGCTTCTGTGAGCCAAACTAAACGTGTCTTTTGCCAAATTTTGCCTTTTGTGACCCCTCTGCTGGATGTTCTGCTCATCGCTCTCAAGATACGGTTGCTCCACAGCATTGTTGAGCAAATGCTGGTCTGCGGCCAGGCTTCCTGGAAGCAGACACAGATGAAGATTCACAGAGGAAGGATTTATTAAGGGTGCGCTCCAGGGCACCCTGGGGAGGGAGTGGACAAGGCAGGACTGGGAACGGTTGGCTAAGCAGGAAGATGATTTCAGGCCTAGTTTCTTGGAAGGAGAACTCTGGAGTGTAAGTTGCACCCCAGAAATCTGAGAGCTGGGCTTTCATATTCTTGCACCCACCAGCCATTGGATGAGGGTCAAAAGAGGCAAAAATAGGCTCCAGTAGTTTAAGGGCAGTCCTCCAGGAAGGAGACCCTGGCAGGGACGGCGGTGGACCCAACAGGGCCTAGTACAGCCTACCTCCAGAGTGGTGGGTTTACCCAAGCCAAGTGGTAATGAGAACCACATATCAAGTCAGAATTCGAACCCTGATCTTCTGATTCCAGTCAAGTCCAGTGCCTACTGACTCTTCTCAGATGTTATTTCATGAGATCGATGTGCAGAATTCAGATTATCTCAGACCCTGACTAGTTGTGTGTTGGACCCCACTCCCAGCTCATCTTTTCTCTAGGATGGCATGGCTCTCTGGACGAGGAAGGGCAGGTGGTTAGGAGCTAGGAAGGAGCTCTGGAACCAGCAATGTTCTAGACAGCTCAGCCTGGGCAACCAAAAGCTGGAGGCAGCTCCCCGCTCTAAGTTCTTTCTCTTTACTGAATTTGCGGATTTCACATCTGAGATGAGGGTGGAGCTTGGGGATGCCCTGTGCTGCAATGCTGAGTTCTGGGCCTACAAGACGTGGCCGCCCTGCTGCTGGTGAGGTGGATCTTTCTGGGAAATAGTTCAGTGGTTTGTACATCTTTCATGATTCACACCTAGAGTGCACAGTTTCCTTTGGAGAGTTTTAAACTGTTCGTGTATTTCATTTAAAGATATACCTGCTGGGGGTGCCTGGGTGGCTCAGTTGGTTAGGTGACCAACTTAAGCTCAGGTCATGATTTCACTATTTGTGAGTTCGAGCCCCATGTCAGGCTCTGTGCTGACAGCTCAGAGCCTGGAGCCTGTTTCAAATTCTGTGTCTCCCACTCTCTCTGCCCCTCGCCTGCTCACACTCTGTCTCTCTCTCTTGAAAATAAACGTTGGGAAAAAATGGAAAAATACACCCTCTGAGCTTCAACTTGTTCCCCTTGAGAGAAATCCAGCAGGTGGGGAGAAAAGGCAGAAGCTACCGCATCATCTGCTGAGGGACATCCCTGGAGTTTGAGGGTCCCAGAGACAAAAAAGATCAGTTTTACTTTTATGTTTATTTATTTACTTTTGAGAGAGAGAGAGTGAGAGAGAGAGAATCTTAAGCAGGCTCCAAGCTCTGACCTGTCAGTGCAGAGCCCGACATGGGGCTTGAACTCACAAACCGTGATACCATGACCTGAGCCGAAGTTGGACGCTTAACCAACTGAGCCACCCAGACGCCCCAAGATCAGTTTTTTTTTTAACTGAGTCCGCCATGTCTGCCCACACAGCCCTTGCCCTGTGTCCTGTGCTGTGGCTCACACCTCGCCAGGCCTTCCAAACCTCCAGCCGAGCCAGGACACCTTCCTTGCCTTTGCTTCTTGTGCGCCGTCCTGAAATCAAGCCACCACGTCTTTCTCCCTGAAATCTCTCAAGCCTGCCTGGGGTTCCGCACTCCCACCCCGCTGCCTTCCTTCAGGCCGCCTGTATTTGAGAGGGGCAGACCGGCTTCACCTTTCTCACCGCGCATGCCATCTTTGTGAGTCCAACATTTCCCTCCCAAAATACAGACCTGAGCTAGTCGGTCCTGGGCTCGTTCTGCTCTGGCAGCTCACGTAGCTGAGTAGATCCAGTCCCCGCTCCCCAGATGGGTTTCGAGCTCCCAGAACATTCTTCCTCCAGCCCGTCTTTTCTACCATGCCTCCCCACCACCTCCGTGCTTCCCCAACTTGCTCACCGCACCTAGTTCGACCCTCTGAGTCCTCCCACGCATGACCTTGGACTTGGCACTTCGCTCTCCAAGTCCCTGATTCCTCAGGGAAGCAAGGGCAGCAGTTACCTACCTTGTGGGGTGACTGGGAGAATTTAATGGGAAAAGTATAGCAAGTGGGCAGGACAGCCTGGGACATGTTGTAGGTGCTCCTTAAATAATAACATTGTGAGGATTATCATTACTGGAGTACCTTTCCAAAGTCCAGCTGTGCTCCTGCCTCCCGTCTAGAAGCTTCCCCAGAGCTGCCCCCATGGCAGCGACACCTTTTTACCTATAGTCCCGTAATAGTGTTGGGCTGTATTTGATCATCTATCCAAGGCACTGGGCCGCACACCATTCCTGTTTGAGGACTCATGTGCTTTTGAGGAAAGAATGAAATATCTATAATTCTTAGTTGAGTTCACTTCTATTGCAACGTGAGAATGTTTCTGGACAAAGCTGAGGCCTCAGGCTTGATCAGAAAAAGGGAGCCTCTGAGGTGAGGAAGGTCAGCAAAGTGTTAGGGTCCTGAATGCAGCCCAGTCCTCCCTCCGCCACCCCCGCCCCGTGAACAGAACAGGCTAAGTTTTCTGGGGACTTCTTTAGTACATCAACCTGGAGGATTTTGACGCACTAGCTTCCCAGAGCTGCTGTTAACAAATGGGCCACAAACTTGGTGGCTGAAAACAACAGAAATGTATCCTTTCAGAGTGTGTAGGCCAGAAGTGGTGGCAGGATTGGTTCCTTCTGGAGAGCCTGAGGGAAAATCCGTTCCAGGCCTCTCCTAGCTTCTGGTGGCTGCTGGGCTTGTAGACATTCCACTCCAGTCTCTGCCTGTCTTCTCACAGCCTTCTTGCCATGTCGCTATGTCCTCATTTCCTCTTGTAAGATTAATTTTCGGGACACCTGGGTGGCTCAGTCAGTTAAGTGTCTGACTCTTGATTTCGGCTCAGGTCATGACCTCATCGGTTTGTGAGCTCGAGCCCCACGTTGTGCTGTTAGCACAGAGCCTACTTGGGATTCTCTGTCCCCTCTCTCTCTGCCCCTACCCTGCTTGCTGTCTCTCTCGAAATAAATAAACCTAAAACAAAATTTTTTTCTAATAAAAACAAAAAAGTTTAAATCTCTGGCCATGAAGGTAAAAGAGACCAATCACATGGCCTTTAGTCATACTAGCACTTAGAAAAGGTTCAGTGTTTGCTCAGGCCTGTAAGAAGTACCTGCTTTGTTCAAGCAAGGGAAGAGACTTTGGCAAGTCCTTTGGTACAGCTTTCTACCTGCAGGATGAACGAGGATGCCAAACCTTTAAAGGAAGACCTTCTTTTTTTTTTTTTTTTTTTTAACTATTCTTTAATATCCTTAAAGAATATGACTGCACTGTCATTTTGCTTCAGTGGCCCGCATATATGGCCATTAGAGTGGGTTCTATGGGGAATTCACGTCAAGAGGCAACATGGTGTCTCAACTAAAGAAAACTTACTGCACAGAGCAGAGTGGAAAACTCAGCTGTCTTTAGCGTCCAGGCAGGCAACGCTCTGGGTAGGGGAGCCTCCTGGAAGTGTGTCCTTGTTTAAAGAGGGCAGCAGTTGCTCATCCATTCATTCAGCCAGGTATTTAATGAAGTCATCATTCATTCAACTCGGAAGGTGTTGGGTACTCTATGCCCTGTGCTGTGGTGCTGAGGACACAGGGTTGAACTAGGCAAACCCCTCGTCCTCAAGAGCTTCTGTTCTGTGAACCCGGCTCCAGTTGTCCATGTGGGGATCCAGGCCTATCCCTGAGTCATTATTTTATTTTATTTTATTTTATTTATTTTATTTTAAAATTCAAACTCAGGTCTTTAAAATTTTTTTTAATTATTTTTTTATTGTTAAGAGAGAGAGAGAGAGAGAGAGAAAGAGAACACAAGTGGAAGAGGGACAGAGGGAGAGAGAGAAGGGGACAGAGGATCCAAAGTGTGCTCTGTGCTGAGAGCCGAGTGCCTGATGTGGGGCTCAAACTCACAAACCGTGAGATCGTGACCTGAGCCAAAGTCAGTTTCGCAACCAACTGAGCTACCCAGGTGCCCCAGGCCTAATCACTGGGTCATCATTTTAAAGAGAAGAGGCCAGAGTTTCATGTGCAGTCTCATGAATTTTAAAAGTTGGCAAAGACCGTACATTTTTAAAAGAACATCGTACGGGCCAGACAGCCTTTGTCCCTTGACTCAGCGTAGCCTGCAGGCCTCTGATTTGTGACCGCTGTCATAAAATATCATGACCTTTACCTTAGGAAGCATTTTTCTGATGTCCGATTTTCACAATTCTCATCGTTCCTCCCTTCGCTGGAAGTCGCTAATGGTTACCGCTTGCTGTTTACATCCTCCCGCATTGAATGACTCTTTGGTGCTTCATCCTTGTATTTGCAGGTGAGCTAACCTCCATCTATCAGCTCTTCCTCTCTAATTCCATCTCCAAATCGTTGATTGCTTTTTGTGCTGTCTCAGGCTTCTGGAAAGCCTCCGAGGACGACGTCTGGCCCTTGGTACTTCTCCCGAGGGTCAGAATCTAGCCCAAACTCTTAACTAAACTGCTCATGGATTAGTCTGCTTTTAAGCCTCCCTTTCGCCTTGGCCGTCCAATTTTCACAGCCTCTGAGTTGCCTGACTCCCAACCTTAGGTGTGATATTAATTTCTCTCAGAGGGACGTGGGTTTAATAGATTTTTTTTAATTAACATTTTGCAAAATTGGAGCTGTCATGCTTTATGGCAGACTGATACAAATGTCTATAATTACATTTTTGGCACTAAATCTTGGGAATAGTCTAGAAATGTTTGTTTTAACCCCTTCCTCAAATGTTCTGATTTATGGGCAGGCCTCTTTACACACACCTCTACCGGGGCCCGGTTGTCATGACAACCCAGAACATCATTTGTCAAAAAGCTATAACTTCATTCTATGTTGAAGCTAAAAATTTATCTTTGAGGATTTATTTTTATGACAGGGAAATTTTGTATTTCCATAGATCTGCTTCTTCCCCCTAATTCTGCTCGCAGTTATGGAGATTAAGGCTTCAGGGGATGATTTTCCAGTGAGACAAATCTCTTACCACCCTACCCTTCCAAACAGATGAATTCTCTTATCCATTCCAAAGAGAGCTCAGATGGACTCATTAGTAACCCCTCCCCCAAAGTAGAATTGTCCCCGGTGTATTTCTAACTCAATATGATTTTTGTTTCTTTAAAAAGAATAACACAATTCTTTTTAATTGGGTGATTTTTTTTTTTTTTTTTTTTTTTTTGGCTAGCAAAGTTCAAAGAGAGGGAAGAAAGAAAATGTCTGTCTCCTCTACATGCTGGAGAAGAGTGAGATATTTAGTTATTATATTTACTTGTGTAATCTGTGATGTGAGGACTGCAAACTGAGAGCGAGGAAAATATATAAATCAGTGCATTGGGCTCCTGGGGACATTGCATGGCCGGTCCAAAGGAGGGTCCTTCTTTCTTTCTGCTGATACAGCGTGGAGCATTCTGTGGGATTGTCCATTTCATTTTTTTAAAGAGAAGCCCGAGATCAGTATTTTTATATAAAATGTCTCAATTTTTAAAGTGCTTGGCAGATCAGGTAGAGTTTTTTTCTTTGTAAACAATGTAATGGTCAAAGTACATCTGAGGGCAAGTTCACTCCATGGATCCCCCCTCCCGAATGGATTTCTGCCCCAGGACGTGCCACCCAACAGCGTAGAATGGCTTTGTTTCCTATAAATTGAGCAATTTTGTAAACCAGTTTTGTTCTCATGTTCTTCTCGGGGTCTGACTTGTTACATATTCATTCTGTTGGCCCTACCGGAGGTGTCCTCCCATTTGCACATTGGGTGTAAGAAGAAGCTGTGATCGTAAGCGTGTCTCAAAGACCTGCACACGCATCTCTCTGACATTCCAAGACAGATGGTGGGAGCCATCAGACACCTTCTGGGAGTGTTCATGGATTTGTGACTCTCTCTTTGCCTTTGACGGATGGGGTAGTTTAATCCTCTCTCCACTAGGACCTGCATTTTTCTTTTGCCTCAGGAACTCCTGGATGGCCACCTGCCTACCCACAACAGATAGCAAGAATGTTTTTTTCTCACTGAATCTGAGTGTTTTGTTTCTCATCTACCAGAGGGGAAAACACAAGCAAGTTTTTGGAACATGCCATCAACAACATCGGGGGGCAAAGCTGCGCTATGGCTGTCACTGCTCCAGAATAGGAGTGGTTTAGGGAACACTCACCCTACGGTGGACTCATCACCGTAGCCCGCACGCAGTTAGATTTAAGACTTTAAATTTTTTTTTTTCAACGTTTATTTATTTTTGGGACAGAGAGAGACAGAGCATGAACGGGGGAGGGGCAGAGAGAGAGGGAGACACAGAATCGGAAACAGGCTCCAGGCTCTGAGCCATCAGCCCAGAGCCCGACGCGGGGCTCGAACTCACGGACCGCGAGATCGTGACCTGGCTGAAGTCGGACGCTTAACCGACTGCGCCACCCAGGCGCCCCAGATTTAAGACTTTAGGGGTTTCGTGTAAAATTATGGTGAACACGGAAACTCAAGAGTGACTGGCAACAGCTGCTGGCTAGGAGACTGTGTGCCATTCAGGGCCCATTGTCATCTGGCCTTCCTCCCCTTTTCCAACTCGCCCTGTGCAGCCTTCATGCCCCCCCTGGGCTCAAGCCTCACTGAGTCCCTGCCCATCCCCAGTTACCTTCGTGCTCTTGTGTAGTGTCCTGTGCCTGGAAGGTTATACACCATGTCATCAGGCAGGGTTTTATGGGGTCCTTAGGAGTGTTTAAACTTTAGAAATGTTGGTCGGAAGTGCCACAGACACAATCCCCAAATGAGTAGATCTGAGAAGCCGGAGCCAGATAGGGGCTTTCTGTTCCACTCCTTCCTCCCTGTCTTGCTTTACTGAGCAGCCCAAGGGTTTTTTTGGGTTGTTTTGTTTTCACCCTTCTTTGAGCTGTTCTTAGTGATCAAGAGAGAAAGAAGGTGCTAGAATTAAGGTAGAGTCTCCTGCAAATATGCACGTACCCTGTTTCAAGTAGGAGCAATTGAATCCCCAAAGCTTTTTCCAGCACTAGAAGATAAAGTTTTTAAAGAACCATCCAGTGGTAATGAACTAATTCTGGTGCCCTTATTCTGTGTTTGCTTCTTTTCCTAAGAGATTTAAAAAATTACACTGGTAATGTGTTTTCAACAAACATATAAAGTACAAAGAAAGAAATAAAAATTTCCTATAATGCTGCCAACCCAGAAATATTTTACCTTTTTCTCCCAAGTACCTTTCTATGTATGTAATTGTTACCTAGTTGAAATAATATTGCATATAAATATTTTTATTTCCTATTAGAGGTACAGCACAGTTTACTATGAAAGTTTCTTTATGGAATTAGCATTTCTTATAAATTAATGTGTTCATGGGTCTGTAATATTTCTCCTGTGAATAAACCATAATTTATTTAATCATTTCCTAGTATTGGACATTTTAAAAATTCCAGTTTCGTTATTAAAAATAGCAGCATAATGGGTATCTTTGTCCATCTCGGTTTTTGTTCCCCTTAGCACTGATGTCAGACGTAACATTTCTCATGAGGTTTTTAATATTTTTAAGACCCTTATAACCCATTAACAGTTTACTTTCTGAAATACCCTATTGGCTAATTTGCACTCACAACATACGTTTTAAGGGAAAAAAAAAGCAACGTTTAAGAATGCCTCTTAGTATCCTTGTTAACATTGAGTTCTGTTCACTTTTTCTCCCTAATCTTGGCTTTAGTATTTATACGATAGTCTGTACGTCTGTCCACCGGTGATTGAGTGTGTACGTGTGTGTGTGCGTGTGTTCACCGCCAATAAGAAAGAAGTCTCTTAGCTTTAGTATTTATATGATGTTCCTTTTTCGAATATGGAAGCTGAGGGCCAAGGAGGCTTTGTGACTTTCCTGAAGTCATAGAACTAATAATTGTCGCGACCAGAGTTCAATCTGGGCCTTCTGTCTACACTGTTAACCATTCCTGCAGAACTTCCTGCTACTGTAAGAGGGAAGAAATGACCCCAGGGCCCAGGCCAGGCAAAGGGTGTGAAACAGAATGTGTGGTCAGCACAGGTGCTCCCAGGACAGAAGCCCACTTCACACAATCTCATGGTTCTCTTTTCTTGTGAATGGGAGAGTAGGTGCAGGTCCCGAACTCAAAGTAACAAGCTTCTGAGAAAGCAAGATATTTTAGCTCAAACACGAGCGTCTTTTGCCATCTCAGAAATCAGAATTTGTGCCGTATCCTTCATAGTAAGGCTGAAATCAATGCCAAAGGATTCAGAAACTGCATTTGTTGCCGTGTCCAGAAAACACCGTTGTTTTAGAAATACAAAGTTAACATCTTCCCGTCACGCTGAGCTTCTGGCCATGGATTCGGTGACCTTGATGTCCTGTATTCTCGTTACCTCTCTTGTGCTCCTTTAACTTCAAATGGTGGGTTTCACTGATCCCTGGGTATAGGCTTTGAGATGCTGTATTGATGATCCCAATGTCAATTCAGTACGTAAGTGTTTGACATCCACCCAGCGCTGCTGGGCATTTTAAAGGGATATGGAGACAGGAGACACAACTTCCAGGGGTTTATCATCTCACAGGGAATGTGATGTGCACCCAGGTCTGAGAACAACTGGGATTGGATACCTAACTTCATGCTTTTAGTGCTTTATGTGAAATAAGAAAGAAAGAAAGAAAGAAAGAAAGAAAGAAAGAAAGAAAGAAAGCCCAGTCATGCCTGTAGATATTAAAGTGAACATCCAACCCATTTCTTACCCTTGGATTTGGAGGATACATATATATTTGGGGTCTAACAGTGACTTCCCTTGATAAACCAAATTAGGTGACCCACTGAGGTTTTAATGCGATGGTTCTCATCTGGGGAGCTTTAAAACTCGCCCTGCCTAGCGGGCCTCCCAGACCAATTAAGTTAGGCTGTCTAGGGGACAAGACCTTGGTGTTGATGTTTTTTAAATGTTTATTTATTTTGAGAGAGAGAGACAGAGGGGGAGAGAGAGAGAGAGAGAGAGCATGTGAACAGGGGAGGGGCAGAAAGAGAGGGGGGGAGAGAGAGAGAATCCCAAGCAGGCTCCCTGCTGTCAGCACAGAGCCTGACATGGGGCTTGAATTTACAAACCATAAGATAATGACCTGAGCAGAAATCAAGAGTTGGAAGCTTAACTGACTGAGCCACCCAGGCGCCCCAGGCATTGATGTTTTTAACCCCCACGCCCACCCCCACCCCTGGTGATTCTAGGGTACAGGGGGAGTTGAAATTGAAGGAGAAACCCAGGTGAGGATATGCACACAGACGTCTCCACAGCTTAGTTCATTTGGATTTCTCTTCCACGCGGGCAGCTTGTGGCATCACCATGGCCTCTTCTGTCCGTGGTGTTATACTGTCACCTCTCCCAAATTTGAGCTCAGCTGGGAGAAGCTGGCATTTTCCTACAGAACTTGATAAAATATGGAGGGGGAACCTATCAAGAACCCATCCACAGTAATGTTGCCAGATTTGGTAAATAAATACAAGATGCCCGGTTAAGTTTGAATTTCAGATAAACAACAAGTGATTTTTGTTTTTTGTATCATTACATCCCATGCAGTATTTGGGAAATGCTTACACAAAATATTATTTCGTGTTTGTCTGAAATTCAAATTTAGCTGGGCATCCTGTATTCATCCTACCTATAAAGGGAACTAAATCAAGTCCAAATAAATTTAAAGTGGCAGATATGTGACTCTGCCACTGACAGCACGTGTCTATGCTTGCAGGTCCTGGGGGCCCTGGGGTCTGCCTCCCAGGATAATTATTCCTGAGCCCCAAAGTGTTCCTAGTTCTTCACCGAGCCTCTGCTTACATGGAGGTAATGACTTTGTGTCCCATCACATGAAGTTAACCCCAATGTCACCTTTTCCCTTGATTAGCAAGGCCAACATTTAGCCTCAAGCACCTAGGAATCCCTCGCGTTCTCTTGCTCACTATCCGTTTCTAATTGAGGGATGTGTTTCATGTGGAGCCAATGTAACACTTGGCTTCATCCTTCCTCCTCTTGTGATTAGTTCTGCCTACCTTCAGAGCTTTCTAGGACTCCAGGAGCCCACCAAGTACAGGGAACAGGAAGGACAACCATAAGATTACTTACATACACCATTGCACATACTCAGGGTCAGCTTCCGGGAAGTCGACCGGACCTTCACACAGACTCTCCATACAAGGGCTCCATGATTGGTTTGGTGCTCTGCTGTCAACATTTTGAAATACTTGATTTGTGGACAAAGGGCCTGCATTTCATTTAGCCCTAGGCTCTGCAAATTACGTAACTGGTCTAGCTCCCACCAGAACACTGGTGGTTAGACTAATGGCAGTGGCTTCCTTACACAGACAATAACTTCTATTCCCCATAGTGGGTATGGCCTTGGCCTTCTCTCCTTGGGTCAGGGGTATTCCTTTGGCAGGAAGACCCAGAACAACTACTTACACTTTCCTCCCCACTGTTCCAGGCACACTTGCCTTCCGAAAGACTTACACAACTCAAAGACACATAATTTCCTACTCCAGACGTTTTATCTGGGGGTTTGCATGGATCCACGTACCTTTTCAAGAGGAGCTTTTAGGGTGGTGTTGCCATTTAGGTTAGCTGCCATCATTTGTCCATCAGCAACTATTGAGTACCTGCCCCGTCGTCATTGTCAATCATCACAATAAGTGTGTTCAGTGTTCCTGCGTGCATGGCCCTGCACTGCGAGATGTAGTGTGCCAAAGCTACATTCTGTCGGTGACACTAGCCTGACTCTGAAAGACAGCCAAAGCAGCCTTTGGAACAGGGAGCTTTTTCCCATCCAAGAAGGGTGTGTCCATCAAGAGCCATAACTACTGAATTATTTTTCTGGCGTCTGCCCTGTGGGTCCAGGGAGCGACAACAAGAAACCTACAGAAATCAAAAGGTGACACGCTGGCTTGGCTGAAAATCCCGGCTGTCCCCTCTCTTCCTTTATAATAATCAAATCATAAAATCGTGCAAGGTCGTTGTCCTCCACGCCACTGATGAAGATACCTGTGTGGGGAATGGCAACCTAAGGCTGACCTGGGGAAGTCAGCTGAGGGGAAATTTTTCAGAAAACATATATGTGAAAGTGCTTGGAAATATATGGCAAGGTGACGTAAGTCGTCGTTCTTATTTCTGGTTTCTGGAAGCTGCTTGTGGCAGTTTTGCGATCTCCTCCTGCAATGCCAGCACATTGTAATCTAACACAGAACTCAAAACAATTGACAAGATGAAACAGCTCCAGAAACATAAGGAAGCCCTCGTGGTTGAAGTGTGAGACAGGAATTAGTGTCTTGTGCCTTGTGCCAAAGATCCCATCACATCTTGGGGCCATCTTTGAGCAAAAACCTCAAAGAAACATAGTTCCATACCGTTTGAGCAAATGCCATAGTTGTGCTCTTCGCCAAAAAACGTTTTGAGTTAGCCTTATGGTGAAAGAAAAATCGTTAAGATGTGCTGACGTGTTTTTACTGGTAAAGCAACTTCTTTCCAGATATTTAAGGCCAAACACTTGATTTGAGATAGGAAATCATCTCTAGGTATAGGGAAATGCAAGTCAAGGGCAGCCCTTCCAATGGTCTGCCCAGCCCGTTCACCCCATGATGGCTCGAAAATGATGGTTATGTTGATGTTTTCATCTGAGGAAAGTAGCCCTGCAGGGGACTGAAATATCTTGGATCAAGGAGGACGCTCTTGGAGATAATTAATTTGAGTAAAATGATCACCAAGAAGCCACTAGGGACTTGGGAGCATGTCAGTTACTGTAGGAGACAGTGTGGTGAGCACGAAAAGTCAGGGCCTTCAAGTGACTTGCATTCCAATTGAGAGAACAAATTGATCGCACTGTTAGATCACACTAGAGTGTTATGTGATTTGTTTCTAGCATAAACTAATATCATTATAGATTACACAGAACCGCACCTTTTATCCAAAACCCCTGGAGCTGATGCTTTGGATTTGGAGACACTTTGGATTTTCAAAATGCAACATGGTAGCTGTAGGGAGTGCTAAATACCCCCTCCAGTGGGCCCTGGGCGAGCTCTTCGTAGTCGCATTCAATGATATTTCTGCAGTGAATATGAAGAAGTGGCTATGCTAACTGGAATCAGTAAAGTCTCCAAAGGATCTCCCAGCAGTTCAGGTCAGGCCTTAGTACCAAATGAGCTTACCTTTGGGTTTTCAGAACGTTTCAAACTTCAGAAGTGCAGACAACGGATTGGGAGGCCGTCGCAGAGTGTAATGTAGCATAATCTAATCTTAAATCACTTTGGATATACAGTAACTGAAGTTCCATGAGGGCAGTGCTGTTTGCCAAATACCCACAATCGTGTCTGGCAGAGAGGCATTCTCTAATATATATTCGTTAAGTAAATAAAAGTCATAATAAGAAACGTAAGCTGTCATTTCATTGTATGTCTACCTCACGCCAGACACAGTGTTTTGCATCAACGCTGCTAGGTCCGGGTTGTTGTTTCTACTGTTACTCTCACTTCACAGAGGAGGAAACCGTCTCTGAGAGAAGTTCAGCGACTTGCCCAAGGTCACCTGGGTGGCAGGTGATAAGACTGTGATTGCAGCCAGGGATATGGCTGTGGTGGCCATGAGCACACTGTGGGGTCAGGCCATCTGGGGTCCGGGTCCTAATTCTGCTACTCGCCGAACTCGAACAGTGGTTTCGCTTCTCGGCGCTTACGTTTCCTCGTGCGTAAGACGGAAATAACAATAAGGTCTCCATCATAGGGTTGTTTCGAGACGCACGGAAAGTGTTTAGAAACTGTGCCTGGAATCGTACAGGACTTGAATAATGTCAGCAAAATCCGAGGTGTTGGAGGGAGACTTTGCAGCAAGGAATTTTGTCCAGGGAGTGGAGAGGGCTTTTAGACAGAAAGATAAAACTTCAGATAACCTTTTTTGCAACCTAATCATAAAAGAATACCCCCATGCTACTGTGATAAGCTCAGAATGAGGGACTAGGCCTAAGTCACAAAATAAAATTTGTTTGGCTATCTCCATTTGGTCTGAGTGTTGACAAAATTAAGTACACTATCTGCTAAAAATTGGTAGACTAAGAAAAAAAAGAATACCTCCTTTGTGTGACAAAGATACTATATATTTATGCTCATTTCCCCCCAGTTTTATTGAGAAATAATTGACATACCTCCCTGTATAAATTTAAGGCATGCACATGATGGTTTGATTTACATACGTGGTGAAATGATTCCCACACGAGGTTCAGCTCACATCCATCTCGTCATATAGATATAATAAAAAGAAAAGAAAACAAATGATTTCTCCGTGTGAGGACAACTCTTAGGATCTGGTATAGTCATCACTCTGTACCTTACGTCCCCGGTACTTAATAGTCCTACAGTTGGAAGTTTGTACCTGGTGACCACCTTCCTCCAATCACCCCTCCCCTCACCTCTGGTCACCATAAATCTGATCTTTTTCTAGGAGTTTGGTGTTTTGTTTTGTTTTGTTTTGTTTTGTTTTGTTTTGTTTTGTTTTAAGATTCATATGTAGGGGCAACTGAGTGGCTCAGTCGGTTGGGCGTCCAACTTCAGCTCAGGTCATGAACTCACAGCTCGTGAGTTCGAGCCCCACATCGGGCTCTGTGCTGACAGCTCAGAGCCTGGAACCTGCTTCAGATTCTGTGTCTCCCTCTCTCTCTGCCCCTCCCCTGCTCATGCTCTGTCTCTCCCTGTTTCAAAAATAAATAAAAACATCAAAAAAAATTTAAAAAAAAAGATTCATATGTAAGTGAGATCCCACAGTGTTTGAATTTCTCTTTCTGACTTATTTCACTTTGCACAATGCTTTCAAGGTCCATCCGTGCTGTTGCAAATGGTAGGATTTCCTCTTTTTTAACGAATAATATTCCACTGTGTAGGTGGATGTGTGGATGTATAGATATATGTATGTCACAGCTTCTTTATTTATTGATCCATCGATGGACACTTAGACATTTCCATGTCTTGGTTGTTACGAACAATACTGCCGTGAACATGGGTATGAAGAAAAAAGATGCTACATCTTACACCAACTGTTACCATCAGACTTAATGGTGAAATTTCAGTTTTCCCGTTAATCTCTGAAACACCATAAGAATGCCTACATTGTTGCTATGATTTTATCACGTTCTGGAAGTTCTAGCTAATGGAATAAGACAGGAACCGGACATAAGAGGTTTACCTTTAAAACATGAAAGATACGAATACTTACCGATATTGTGAATGCCTAGAAAATGGTGGAGAACCAATTTACAAGCCTATGAATGAACCTGGAGTTTCTCTCATCTGGCTGGATACCAAACAGGCTATTGAGTAGCTCACCCATATGCTAGCAAGCATGTCAGACAATATAGTAGTTAAAAAAGTCGTTCAGAATAGGAAAATGGCACTAGCAGGCACTCTAGCACGATGACAGAGATGGGGAGGAAGCTATGCATACAAAGCTGGCCCCATCTATGCAATATGAAACGGTAAAATAAAGAAAAACCTAAATGCTCAATGATATCAGAATGAGTCATTGAATGATGGAAAAAAAAATTCAAGGCTGAAGAAAGTAAAGTTTTGTGCTCACAATGCAATGTTAATTAAAAAGTTTAGAATATTAAGTGTTCTATAGGCATGATGGTCCCAATACTTATTTTTGACATAAAAAAATAAAAGCACCAGAATGTTAATAATTAAGGGATGTGGGATTAGAGATGGTTTTATTTTCTTTTTTATACTTTCTGCATTTTTCAAATGTTCTAAAAAAAGAAGAAGCACTTGTTTTATCATGCAAAAAGTTCTGCAAAAGCTTTTGAGGAAAAACACATAATATCAGAGGAATGAATTTACCTACCAGTATCACTTTTCTTCCCAATATATGCCATTTTGTGAACTTTTATTGAGGCTATGTTAAGGACAATAAATAATGGCTTACTTACTCAAAATAGACAGCCCTCGTCTTTAAAATATAAAACAGCACTATTTACCTTTTCTTCATTGATTAAAAATAATTGAAATTTTGTACAGAAGCCTTAATGATTTTTTTTTCCCAATGCTTTGCTATAAGACTCGGATTCAGTTTCTGGAACAGAGGAAATGCCAAGATGTACAAGAAGTCACTGGAAGGTGAAACATCCATTTCATTAACTCTTCGAAAAATAAATTACCTCACTTCCTTTATCACTGTTGTAATTAACCCACATTCATACTCATTCTGACCAACGCTATATATTATTTATTGCCTTCCATTTGTGGTTTGGTGGGCCACGTAATGGGTGTTTTGTCAGACGATTTTGGTGGGAGAAACACTCAGCGCTCATCTGCTCTCCTAATGACTTCTCACCAGAAGAGCCAAAATATACTTTTTAAAAACCTAAAATAATATAGACCACAGGTGAGCACAAATTGTAATCCTGCCTTTCCACTGGATTCAGTTGTATCTTACTCATTTTGGTAGACATGTACCACCAACTGATTTCCACGAGACCCTGCAGTTCTTGGCCCAAAGCTGAGCACCTAATAGTTGTTGGCTAAATGTTTGTGGACTGGGTGGAAATGCGAACAAAATCTTGGGGCTTCAGACTCCTGGCCCTGTGACCTCCCTTACCCAGGTGGGGTCTGGCGTGGTCTGACCTTGGCCTGAAGGCACGCACACCCTGGGGCTCAGTCCCACTCCACTAGGATTCAGAGCAGTGGCAGCTTCCTTCCTTTGGTCAACACCAGTTATTTATGGAGTGCCTGCTCCACACCCAGGTCTGGGCCTCATTTGGCCAAGGCTTAGCCTTTACGAGGTGGAGCTGATTCCAGAGCCTCCAGCAGACACAGAGCAAGCGTGCCTGCGGGTTTTCTCCGCTTAGCTGCGCAGGAGTTATGCCGCCTTCCTCCTAATCCCTGCACACAGGCTGGTGCGGGAGGCTGCCAGCACATGGAGTGTGTCTGCAAAATGCAGACAAATTGCTGCTCTTTATTAGAGGTATGGATGAAGGACTTTGGGAAGCCCTGAAACTACAGGGTGCCGGGTTTCTTGGTTACTTTTTCTCAAGCTCTACTTTCAGAAATGTGATTAAGTGGTGCGTTTTGCTGCCAATGTCTCTGTCTTTCCCTCCCTCCCTGGCTCCTTCCCTCTCCTCCTTCTTAAAGACCTTGGAAATAAAATAAGATCTCTTTATTGACTGTTCTCACCGATTAGGAAAAATACTCAGCCCATCCTTACTAAGCTTGGTCCTTTGTGAGAAACACATCCTCCGTCCTGCGGCCGTCCTGCTCTCATGGACATTTCCTTAGCCTTGTCATGACCAACCTCTCCCTAATCTTAAGAACCTCCCTCTCAGATCCTGTTCCCAGCTCATTCTCTGCTCCCCCCGCTACCCCGATGCCAGCCAACAGTCCTTTGAGCTTCTTAGACCAAAAACATGGACCCCACCTTTTTCTTCTTTTCTGTTTTCCCCTCATGTTGTCTAACTTTGATTCCATGATCACTGACAGTCATCTCTCCCTTGCCCCAGAGACACTCAGAGTGTCTTTGCCCCTTTCTTGGCAAAACAACCACATGAGCTCACTCCAGTGCTCCACAGCCCAGGCACCTCAGAGCACCCCCTCTGTGGTGCTGCCCCCAAGCCTCACTCTCCCTCTCTCCCTCCCTTCCTTTCTCCACATGCCTCCACCTCCTCCTCCCCTTAACTCACCCTTAGTTCACTGCCTTGCTTCTCATTGCCCCGAGAAAACCAAAGCCACGTGGCAGAAGCGAGCCCGTGGGGAGCCCCCACCCCTGTCTGTCTGTCTCATCATGGCCTTGCGTGATCTCTC
Source organism: Herpailurus yagouaroundi (assembly GCF_014898765.1). Lineage (NCBI taxonomy): Eukaryota > Metazoa > Chordata > Mammalia > Carnivora > Felidae > Herpailurus > Herpailurus yagouaroundi. The sequence continues at coordinate 5,693,921 of NW_024412432.1, read as the reverse complement.
CGCAGGGATCTCTTGGAAAGAGCTGCCCTCCCTCTCTCCAATCCCGCTGTCCCTCTTTCTCTTGCGTCTCCTTCAAGATCACCACTATAAATGCGCTGCTCATTGTCAGTTGTCACCCTGCTTGGCCATTAGCAGCACCTGGCAAGCCTCTCCTGTCTTATTCAGACACTTTGTGCACTTGACTTCCTCTTTTCCTCCCACCTCAGAGGTGGATTTTTCCTTCTTCCCATCGTTAGGCCCCAGAGCTCAGTATCTGAGCCTTTCCCCTCTCTGGAGGCATACACTCTTTTGGGGACCCATCCAGTCTTAAGGCTTGGAATCCATCTACATGGTAGCTTTTTCTAAATCTGATTTCTGGTAGAGATCTCTTTCCTGAACTCCAGGCTTATACGGCCAGCCATCTTCTAAGGAGCTCCACTCGGATATCTGTTTGCCATCTTACACTTAGCGCATCCAGAAGTCCAGAACAGAGCCCTGAACTGTTAGATCCTGCCGCGGTCAAATCTATCTCAATAAATCTGTGGGTCCTGTGACTTCTGTCTTCACTCACATCCCTTTTCCAACTACTTGCCAACTCTATCTTCAAAATATATCTAGAATCCCACTGCTTTCTTCCCCTTCCACTGCTGCTCTAGCTGGCCCCAGTTTCCCTGATCTCTCTCCTAGATTACTCCCCTAGATACACTCTCTTCCCACAGCCTTTGTACTTGTGATTCTCTTTCCAGAGTGTTCTTCTCATCTCCTTCAGATCCTTGCTAAAACATCACCTCTGGGAGACTTTCCCTGACCATTTATCAACTTGCAGTCCTTACTCCCGCTTGGCTGTCCCTCCTCTTTGCTGACTTTCTTCTTTTCAAAGCCCCAATCACTACCAGACATGCTACATATTTCCTTGTTGTTGCTGTTGGTCACCTGTCTCTTCCAGAAAGCGTAAGCTTCATCGATGGCAGTCCATTTTGTTCACTCATCTTAAGATAATTCATCATAATAAATATTTGGTGAATAAAGGAGTGAAAGAATGACTATCCCAGGTTGAATCTGGGGGCCAACAAGGTCCAGGGATGAGTGATGGGAAGTGTTGCACTGAAAGTGAAGATCTTAGTGGCCCAGATGTTTCTAAATATGCAGGTGTGTTACATCCTAGAGACAAAACACTGAAGCAACAGGCAGAACTATTTATCCTTTTCCCCAGGAATTTGATGACACAATGGAATCTGGCATCCCTCTTCAACCCTGTTTTCATTTCCAGCCACTCTTGCGTTCCACTACAGCTCTTACGCACAGGAATAAAACTCAACAATCTTAGTCTGGGTGTTGAGCATACTTGGGGAGGCAACACGTTCCATGCAAAGAGTCCCTTGACTTCCCCAGTCAATGGCGGTAGCCTCTTCCTGATTCACCTTCTTGACTCAAGTCTTGCCCTTCTGCAAATCATTCTCTCCATGACTTCCAGGGTCATCTTCTTAAAACAAATGTTTACAAGATCAGATGGTAAGCTCTGTCTTTAAGGCACCATGTGTGAATTCCATCCGTGTTCTGGATGACCCAATAAAATTAGGTCTGAGAGCAAAGGGACACCCTTGGCCCAAGTTGTTGATCTACCTCAAAACTTCACCTCCAGTTCAGGACCACTAGAGTCTGACTAAGTGACTGGGAGGGGGGCTCTGGTTCTGGCTCCTCCTCTCCATGTCATCCACCCATAAGCTGCTTTGTTGTTATCAGGTTACCAGGAGGTGACCTGCAGGCCCATGGGAGCCTTCTCTCTCCCTGGGCCCCTGATTCCAGTGAAAATTGGGTTTTCTGCCATGTGAGAATTGGAATTGCACTTTGTCCATGGTCTGGCATCACCACCTGGCAGCACTGATTAGAACTTCCGGTTCCTTTAGGTTAAGCTGGGGGGAGGACTAGACCTTGTTGAACGTCTGGGAGAACTGCTGGATAACTGAGTTCTAGACCCACTTCTAAGGCCAATACAAAGGTTTTATGAGGCCTTAGACCACTGACGCCCATTTTCTTCAGAAGTGTGTGAAAGATCATGAACGTCTGGATGGGGAGAGGCATGGGAGAGGGTATGTGCTTGGAGGACCCTCTGATTATCCCTGTGGTCTGGCCTTCCTGACTAATTTTTAACTACGTGTTGATGCTACTACATTTCCTGTCTGTATGACCTGTGATCACTGAATTCCTCTGCACCTTAGGAGTGGGGATTATGATACTTACTTGATGGTGTAATGGTGAGGGTGTAATAAGATGCCTGGTACATAGGAAGAACTCCATAAATGCTAGCGCTTCACATAGTATTGCACACAGTAGGCTTCCAATATAAACATTTTTAGTGGATGGATCAAATCTCTGGATCTACAGTAGCCGAGCAGTGAAGACACCTGGAGGTGATCAGGAAGGCTTGGGAAGGACGTAAGTCATGACTCCTGAACCATGCCTCATTCTCATAGCCTCCCCTTCCAGTGCAGGATTCTACCAGCCCCCTGGACAACTCCTAACATAGAGGTGTCTATCCATTGTCCCTCACTGCCTAGGACCCTATGGACTAACTGGTAGATTTTAGAAGAAAAGAGCTAGAGCTCAAAGGTGTGGATCTTCACTGTGGGCCATATGTAGCCTGGCCCTGCTCTGAGCTGCATAATCCCAGGGGGCACCAGTCAGGGTGCAGTGCAATGCCTCAGCCCTGCCTGGGCCTATTGCAGAGGATGCAGGCTTTATGCCAGGCTCTGAATAGTAATAAACTCTTGAAGGACTAGAAGCTTCTGCTCAAAGAGGTTATAATCTAGTTGAGGACAAAGATCAATGAAAAGCTCATTATAATACACGGCAATAATTAAGACCTTTAAAGAGTTTTTTGTGAGCAGAGAGGAGAAACATGTAGTCCAATCTGAAGTGCCGGGGGTGGCATCCTGGAGGAGGTGACTCGTAAGTAGCAAAAGATAGGAAAAACTGAGGAAAAGGTTGACATGGGCAGAGACACGGAGTCAAGACGCAGAGACAAGACAGCCCAGGGTGAGCCTGGGGCTACCAATTTCTGTCTCCATTGTTAGGGCACAAGACTAGAGAAAGAGACTAGAAGAGAAGAATCGCAAAGTAAGTTGAGGCCAAGGCATAGATTAGAAGTTTGGGCTGTAAGGCGGAGAGATGGAACCCTCAGTTGGTTTTAAGTAGTGATGGGGGAAGAAGACAGGTGGCGTTTTGGAAAGTGCTTTCCAGCCACAGCATGGGGGATGGACTGGAGGAGGCAAGAGGAAGGGGAGGCTCCAATAGACCAAGGCAGCAGCTGTCCTCAGAGGTGGAGGGGCCTGGACCAGGGGTGGAGGGACCGGCCCTTTCTATGTAGCATTAGTCCAGTCACAGATGGTTCACTCTTTGCGAAAAAAGCAATGGGCTCTACGTTTATGGACACAGCACAGAGTCCTCCTGTGTTCCGACCAAGTCAGAGAATTGTTGTAAAGGGGGTAAAATAAAGGAGTAGATAACAGACCCCCTAAGTTCCGGATGTTTCTGGGCAACTCGGTTAAGTCCTCGGTCTTTCTCTGCCTGTTTGCTAGAAACGCCTGACGTTTCCGAAGGGGAACTGAGAAAAACAGTTGCTGTTAGAAGCTGTAAAGTGTTGCAGATGCAAAGGGACATTTGCTGTTTGTTTCTGCCCATGACAGAAAGGGGAGCCTTCCTGATGACGGCTCTTCTAATTTCTTGGGTTGAAAAAACTCAAGGAGGAATAGTAGCTGTGAATGGAGGAAGGGATGTCTCTTTCCACTCAATTTTCAACTCCATCTAGACTTTATTCTTGCTAACGTCCAAATCTGAGAACACGTGATTGTGCAGAACACCCTTCCAGCTTCCAGCTTCTCAGGCAACAGTGAGCAATTCATTCGGTTGGCTTAACAAGTTAGCCTGCCCGGCACAGCTTACGCTCTGAAAGTACATTTTCTAATATTATAATTTCAAAAATGACTTGAGACACTGGCCCTCTCGGGCAGGACTTTCATCTTCTCTTCCATCTGATCGACAGAACGCAGTTTCTCCAAGCCAAAGCCGTATTTCTAAATCGTTTAAAAAGAAATGAGTGGAAATTTAATTTTAAGCCAAAGTTTTTTTTGTTTTTTTTTTTCCTCGTACAGTCAGTTCATTCTTCATGCTTCTTTATTTGCCCCACCAGCATCTTTCACTTCAAGCGTTTTAAGGAAGGAGTGTTTTCCTGTCCAAGTCTTTATAACGTGGAGGCCTACAAGCAGTTATAGAGAGTGGGTTTGGATGATATATATTAAAAATGATAAATCACTTTCCAGCCTTCCATAACATTTTATTTTCTCTGGATCCTTATGTCTTTCTGACTCACGTACCTGGGCTGATTAATGCCCCCTCTCCCCTGTGACGCTTTAATCCGGGGCCTGTGTTTCATTCGCCTGCCGATAGTGATAGCCAATAAATTAATCATGCAGCCGCGCAAGCCGTACCACGCAGGCTGCTGGCAGCATAAAACTGCCCATCACAAAGCAGGCAATTGTGAGCCTCCATTTATCTGGTACCCTCAAGACTCAACATCGTTCTGCATTTGGAGCTGCAAATGCTCATTTCTTCATAGGCATGGGCTGGGCAAATGAGGGAAGGCTAATTAATGCATTCAAGGGATCCTACTGAATCAGCAAGCCCCTTAAAGGCACAACAGACACAAACAGGCAGCTGCAGTCTTTTGGGATTCGACACACCAACAAAAGAGCTAGTTAAATATTTGAATAGCTAAAGTATATGTCTATTAATGCCCATGCAAATTGCTAAACTAGGCTGTCCCCCCATCTCCAGTGGAGTCAAAGTCATTGAAATCCCAAAGCCTTTCATCCTGTCAAACAAGCCATTGAAGAGCAGGACATTTACATCTCCATAACGGGCCTGTCCAACAGTAGCTTAGGGTAGTAAAACTTGGGTGCACGAGAGAACTCCAGAATAGGGCATCCATTCACTCCGGCCTCTGGGGATGCAGGACCGACTTACTGAGAGTTAGACTGCTGCAACCCCAATCTCCGTGTTAATTTGGTGTGTATGGTTGCAAATGTCTTGAACAATAAATGTCCCAAGCTCTGGATATGGTTTGATCCAAGGCCCCAACTCTGTGACCCGGATGCATCTTTTGGCTGTCTTCCCTTGGATTGGCTCGACTTGGAAACCACACTTTTCCCTCATGGTTGTAGCAAAGATGACTTCAATCCACTCCTGTTGCCAGATCCTTCCAGATGCCCATCCAGCAGGAAAGAGAACATTGCTTACACCAACCTCCGTGCATACATCCTAGGCTTGGTTTTGATCAGACTACAGGCCAATTCTTGAACCAACCTCTGTGGGCAGGGAGTGGAGTTGCTGATTTTTTATGCCTGAGCCCTCGGTTCCTTCTTGAATCGCGTTGGCTGCCCAGGGGAGGGTGGACAACCAAATGAAAATCATCGGTTAAGGAAGAAGACACGCATACAGGGTGGCAATCCAAATAGCAACAAGGATAAACAAACAGAACAAACTAGAATACTCCGCTCAGATCACCATAACAAAATATCGCAGATTTGTTGGCTTAAACAACAGGCATTTATTTTCTCACAGTTCTGGAGCCTAGAAGTCCAAGATCAAGGTGCAGCCAATAGAGTTCCTGGTGAGGCCCTCTTCCTGGCTTGCAGACGGCCACCTGCTCACTGTGTCCTCACATGGCCTTTCCTCTGTGGTTTGCAGAGAAAGCAAGCTCTGGTGCCTTTTCTCATAAGGACACAAGCCCTGTAAGATTAGCACCCCGCTTTTAGGACTTCATTTAACCTTAGTTACCTCCTTAAAGGCCCAAATACAGCCACATTGGAGATGAGGGCTTCAATGGGCTCTTATCCATCAGGAGTCAACCGTTTTTGTGGTTTTATAGTCTGAGAGTAAACGTGCTTAGTTAGCTTCTAATGCATACAGTGAAGAACACGCAGCCATGTATCCAATCATGTTGCATCTGTTTAACGACCACGAATGTAGAGACCAAGAAAGTTCTGGAGATTAATATTTAGTTATGATTCTAGAACTATGAAAAAATTTGAGAATCACCAGACAAGAGACCTTCTTTTTTAGAACTCATCTTTTAGAAGGGCTTTTGGTGAAAAATTATGAGCTCCACAAAAATAAAAGAGAGGCCTAAGCCCGTAGAATCAGACCCCTTGATATTTTTAATGATGGTAATGTGACCTAGCTTACTCACCCACATATTCCATCAGACTTGGTTCCAAATGATCTTTGCCTCTTAAAAAAATGAAAATTTCCCCTCAAATAATGAAGATTTCCATAGTTAGTAGACTCTACTATATTAATTAAAAATAATTCCCCAGGACAAGCTCTGAAAATGTGACAAACAGGCAATGCCTTTGGAACAAAGACCTGGCCTTCTGAAGGGATTGTTTACAGGGTCACAACTCTTTTCGCGATATGAGTTACAATGAGTTTTAAAAGGGGCACCTGGGTGGCTCAGTCTGTTCAGCGTCCGACTTCGGGTCAGGTCATGATCTCACAACTCATGAGTTCGAGCCCCGCATCGGGCTCTGTGCTGACAGCTTGGAGCCTGGAGCCTGCTTCAGATTCTGTGTCTCCCTCTCTCTCTGCCCCTAACCCACTCGCATTCTGTTTCTGTCTCTCTCAAAAATAAATAAACATTAAAAATTTTTTTTTTGCATTACTTCATCATTAACATTTATACATTATGTATTTATGTATACACTTGTGTATGCTTTAGGGAGTACTTCTGTGGGCAGGTACTCTCTTACATGTACTGGAGTCCTTTTATAAAATAAAAGCCCCATAGTTTTATAGATAGGACTGTCTTTTAATAATAAGGTTCACTTGGAACTTCCCTCTTACATCAGTCAGAATAGGCTAGGTTATGTTGCAGAAATAAATAACCCTTAAAACAGAAAAGGAGATAATGTCTCCTTATGCTGCATATACAACACAGGTTGGCAGGACAGCTTTATTTATCTTAGCTTTTAGAAACCCAGAACTTTATGACGCTACCACCTAAACATGAGGCTTCATGGTTCACTGTGGCAGAATGAAGAAGTGGAAAACCCAGCACTATGAAATCTTCTGCCTAGAAGGGATATGGGTCATTTCTACTGCTTTCATTGGCAAAAGCAATGAATTGGTGGGTGTGGGGAGGAGGGTTCAATCCTCTGCTGGGCCAGAAAGGAGAGGCAAGCAATGTAGTGGGTGACACAACCATGAACCTATGTTATACCAAATTTTGCTTCTTTTTTTGAAACTAGTTTATTTTATTTTATTGTTTTATAGGGTTTTTTTATTAGAGAGAGAGAGAGAGAGAGAGGAAAGAGAGAGAGAGAGAGAGAGAGAGAGAGAGAGAGAGGGAATCTTAAGCAGGCTCCATGCTCAGTGCAGAGTCCAACATGGGGCTCAGTCCCACCATCCTGGGCTCATAACCTGAGCCGAAATCAAGAGTCACAGTCAACTGAGCCACCCAGGCACCCCCCAAATTTGGCTCTTGATCAAAGAATGCAAAGGTGGGAGGTTGGAATTCATTCATGTATTCATTCAATAATTCTTTATGGAGCACCTAAAATATACCAGGACACTGCGCTCAATGCCACAGATGGAGAGACAAGAAACAAATATTTGTCACTCATAAAGAACTTATAGTCTGGGGGGCACCTGGCTGGCTCAGTCAGTGAAGCGTCTGACTTCGGCTCAGGTCATGATCTCGAGATCTGGGAGTTCGAGCCCCGCGTCGGGCTCCGTGCTGACAGCTCGGAGCCTGGAGCCTGCTTCCGATTCTGTGTCTCCTCCTTTCTCTGACCCTCCAATGCTCATGCTCTGTCTCTCTCTGTCTCTCTCTGTCTCTCAGTAATAAGCAAAAGTTAAAAAAATTATAAAAAAGAACTTACAGTTTGGGGAGAGGTTACAACAAGTAAGCGGATGATTAAAATTCACAGTGGGATGAGCTATGGAGAGAAAGAACAATGTGTTTTGGAAATACAGAGGACGGTGGTCAACGGAGATGAGTGTCCCTACTGTTGTCTAGCTCTTGCTGTACAACATGATCTCCACTATACTTGGAGGACATCTCATGCCCTATTTTCAAATCCTTCTAGAATGACCCGATCAGCAACGGAGCTATTTGTTGTTGCACCTACCATGTGTAAAGTGGCCTGCTTGACAGTGCTGTAACTGTTATAAAGCTCTAATGGAAGAGGGTGAAGAACTAAATTTCATGTTTTCAACTTCGAGTGCTCACAAGCTAATAGGAAAAATAAGAGTACATAAATCATCAATACACCGGAGAATGTGGCATTTATCGGGAGACACACAACCTAAATGTCAATGGGGGATAGTTTTGATTTGAGGAATGAAGAAGTGGTTCCCAATGGAGTGACTCTTCAGGTGGATTTTGTTTGGCGAATGGAGTTTGATCAAAAATGGAGCTTGAAGGTTCCATTTCAGGTAGAAAGAAACAGGTGGCACAAAATTGGGAAGCAACCGTGATTATTTTATTCCATTCTGCATTACAAACCCAGCGTTTATCACACTGCCTTGCATCTATCAGGTGGTCAAAGAATAGTTTTCAAATGAATTGATGGATAAACAGGAAAACTCGAGGCATATTCATTTATGGAATGTAAACTAACAGTTTAACTAGGATCTGGGGGATTTTAAGGGGTGTCGTAAGTGATAAAGCTTGGGCCAGGTCATGGGGCCAAGACAAGGTTTTGAATGCCATTGAAGATTTGGGACGTTATTATTTCCTTACCTCTCTGTTTATATAATGCCAGAGTGTTCATGGAGGTCTCCAAAACACCTCCTAAAGCAGTTGTGTGAGGTGAGCAGGGCAGTAATTTTTGCTCTGAGAAGGGACTTTTAGAAAGACCTGGTCACTGTGGGGTTTCTGTCAGGAAGTGGTGGGTCCAAGGCAGAAAGCCAAGACTTGGAGTCCAAATCCAGCTCCTGTCCATACTGCATTGTCCCTCTATTGTGGGGCCAGAACACCATTCTTTGGTGTTTGGGGCAGCAGAAATGATAATATCGGAGCTGTTTTTTGCAAGGTATAAGATAAACAGAAAGAAGGGGGCTGGCAGCAGAGACCCCAGTGATGGTGACAAGAATATTGGAATAACATAGAAAAGATTGAACTCCCTTAGTGACAGTGAGTGTAGACAGCTAAGGTTTCTTTTCAACAGAGATAAAAGTTTAAGGATAAATTCCCCCTTTGCTGGCCCATGACCTAGGCCAGCGTTTCTCAGTCTCAAGCACCATTGATATTTTAGGCCTTAAACCCGTTATCGTGAGGGACTGTCCTGTGCCTTGTTGGCTATTTAGCAAAATCCCGGCCACTACCCATTACATGCCAGTAGCACATACCCTCCCCTTTACTCCTCCCATTGTGACAAACTTAAATGTCTCTAGACGCTGCTGACCTTGCCCTGGGAGGTAAAACTGTCCCCGTGTGAGAACCACTGACCTGGCCAGTCAATTTTGATCCATTTCCAGAAAAGCAGTGGATCTTCAACAGCCACTGGGCATTCGGTAGGGAAACACTAAAGAAGTAAATACAGTTTCATCTGATGGGTTTGGGTTTCTTCCACTGACAGTGACACCAAGTAGCGGGGCCGATAGCTAATTCATGTGACCGGCATTCCATTCTAAATAATGGGTTTTCATTTCGTTCTATTTATGGCCATTTTATTCAATTATTTTTTTTATTCAGCACCCAGCTTAACAGATATTGATACACAACAGATATTATGTACACAATAAGTGTATATAATCCTATTATGTTCTCTTCCATTATGGATGCTTCCTAATAGAAGAGCACGCAGTAATGAAATTAAATACACATCCGGGCTCTTGTATCGGCCTCACACATTTCCTGACCTTGGCGGGATTCAAGAGTGTGGAGGTAGGTGGTGGGACGGGAAGGGCGACGATGGGTCACTGAAAAGCAAGACAAAGGATGATCTGGAGCAAGTAATCACGTTCCCAGATCAAAGGGAAGAAGTTGAGTATAGTTAAAAATGGAGACTATCCTTTAGCGGAATCCTGCTTAGAAAAGCGATCATCTCTTTCTCCCTCCAAAATTCCACAGAACAGCCGCACACACAAAAATGCCTGCATGGTGCTTTGCGTTAGCTATAGCAAGTGTTGGCCTAGGGAAACTAAAAAAAAATTGCATGTTATGTACATATAAATATAAATAATGTAAAGTAAATCTAACTATAACTATAAATGTATAGCAGACATTGCAAAGGCATTTCCAAATGCATCTGACGTGGCAGCAAACCTTGAGGAGGGAGGAGTGGGGAGCGTAGCCTGCCTTTACTTTGGCCTCACTTGGCAACTGAACAGAATTGACAGGTCCGAGCAAGTCAGCCAAGGTCTGAGTCATTGTTTAGGTTTTCCATGGAAACGAAAGCTCATGGGAATCGACATAAAGTGTTTGCCAGACTCTATGGGTTTGTCATTCTCTTTGAGGGCCACTAATATCACTTCTAAGATGATTTGCTGAGATTCAGCCAATTTCCTTTCCAAACACTTGCTCTGAGTGCTTACCAACATTGCTTTGCAGAGAGAGGGAAATTTGGGGTGAATCTCAGGCAGTCATTCGCTGCACATTTAGACAATGTGAACATGGAGATTTTGGGTGCATGCAACCAGATGTCACCTGCCTTCCCTGCAGGAAGCTTGTGAACACTGAAAAAAAAATGTAGAGCATTTTTTTGCTCTCGCTACGGTGATACTCTAGAAAGGCAAAGCTTTGATAGGGCTCTCTTGTGTCTATCAACTCTTGTTGGTAAACAGAGGTTGCCCCTGCCTTGCTCAAAGTTCCCAGCTTGGACACAAATTATTAGAAGTTTCAGGTTCCATTTTTTTTACCCGCCCAGGGAAGACTGTGACTGCCGTTGTTAAACAAAAAGACTTTTGCAATAGATTTAAAAACAAAACAAAACAAAACAAAACAGTGATTTGTACAGTTTAATTGTGAATGACTAAGATGTGGACCAACTGAATTTCCTTGGAAATATTCCACATGTTCAAAATAAAAGAGGGAAGTAGTAGGCATTTCTCCCTCTCAAAGTTAAATGTTTGAAACATGGGATCAGGACATTTTGCCACATTCCAAGCAAGTCTGGTTTCATCTATTGCCACTTGAGACTTCTGAACTTTAAGTCTGTAGGATTTAAAGCTTTAGTCTGTTTTTATTTTTTTAATGCAGCAATAGAAGCTGACCAATTTTCCCTAATTAAAGTAATATCTAATCCCCCATAAGTTTCCTGGCACATAGCAAATATTCAGTAAGTACTGTTTTCTAAAATTGAATTTGCACAGCCAGGCCCTTCTCTCAAGATGAGAATATAGTGACCCAAAAGCATCTGAGCATTATTTAGCAGGAGAAAATCTAGGCCAGTTGACTGAGAGCTTTTCTTTAAATTGCACATGATCTCACATTCCCAAAATACCCACGCACAGGGAAGCTATATAAGGCCATGTGGCAATCTGTTCTCAGACATATGTGCCTAATGATTAGTACTATAGATTACTGGATTTTGAATAGGCCTTCGATGCCTTTTCGCAACCCCTGTCTTCATGGAGCAGGAAGCAGAGCCTATAAGGGGGAAGTGACTCACCTAAGGTCATGCGGTTTGTCTCTTGCCTTGTTTAGGGTCAGCCCCCTCTGACGTCTGGTCTCCATCTTTATTCTTTATGCATCTTTATTCCACACTCTTGCCTGGAGTGCTGGGTTCTAAGTGTCTCTCACCTTTCAATATTGTCCTCAGGGAGGTTTCATTGGAGTGCCAAAAATGAATCAGAGCGGTAGCAAACATATCTGCAAAAATATAGTGGTTTTTGTGTTGAGTGTATCATTTGCATATTGGCATTTTCATTAGACTTGCTGAACTTACTGCGCTTTTTTAAGAAAGTTGTTTTCATTTATTAGACAAGTATTTCTTTGTTATAAGTTTATTTACTTTGAGAGGGAGCACAAGCAGGGACAGAGGGAGAGGGGAGAGAGAGAATCCCAAGGAGGCTCTGCTGTCAGCACAGAGCCCGAAGGGAGGCTCGAACTCATGAACTGTGAGATCATGACCTGAGTCGAAACCAAGAGTCAGACGTTTAACCAACGGAGCCACCCAGGCGGCCCCGGCAAGCATTTCTTGAGGGTCTGTGCCAGGTACTGGAGGTACTACGTAGGCAAGATCCCTGTTGCAAATGCCGTTGATGTCACACCCATACCTGCTCAGTGTCCACTGTCTGTGCTTGCCCACAGAGTCCTGTTGCAGGCGCCCATGACTCTGCTCGGTGCTTTATCCTAGCCAGAAGCCCTTGGCCAGTGGCAAGTGACAGCGGAGAGGGAACGACCCTGCTTCCTCACCTTCTGGGTGGGATGACTCCAAGGTGCATTCACTACTGCCTCCCGAGACCCCCAGGGATTTGAACTCTAGTTGTACACAGTGTGTCCCATTGGACAAGGACATCCACTGCCAGCTTCTTTCCCTGCCTGCTCCTGAGTCCTTGGGTCAGAGTCTGCTTCAGAGGAAGCCTTGTCTAAGACAGCCACTGACTTCTGGGAGCTCAAGTTCTAGGAAAGGATACAGACAATAAACAATAAATCAAGGAAGTAGGGCCATTTATTGGTGTGTGCCGAGAAGGATGAGATGGTAGTGGAGAGACATTGGCTAAAGCGGTGAGGTTGGGGCCCTGCCGAGGATGTGCTGGCTGACCTGAAGCCTGGAGCAGGGATTAGAGAGCCCAGAAGAAGATTCTAGGAGGAGGCAAGACGAGTGCAAAGTGAGCAGGGACAGGAAAGAGGCCAGGATAGTGGCTTCGCAGGAGACGGCTGAGGCTACATCACACAGGACTCCACAACGAGGAACAGAAGTTTATGCTAAACACAACAAGAAGCCGCTAGGACAGGTTAAGTAGGGGAAGGGTGTGCAGTCATCTGATTCCTACTTGAAAATGATTACTCTGGGGGCACCTGGTGGCTCAGTCGGTTAATCGTCTGACTTCAGCTCAGGTCGTGATCTCACAGTTCGTGAGTTCGAGCCCCCACATTGGGCCCTGTGCTGATGGTGTGGAACCTGCTTGGGATTCTTTCTCTCTTCCTTTCTCTCTGCCCCTTCCATGTGCTCTCTCTCTCTCTTTCTCTCTCTCTCCCTCAAAAATAAATTAATAAAAAAGAAAATGATTTATCTGGCAGCTCCATGGAGAAGAGATTGGGGGGAGGGTGCCGAGGGTAGAGCAGGACACCAGTTGGAGGTTCAGCTGAGAGATGGTGGACGGTTCTCAGCACCTGGCTTCAACTGTTGGCAGGGAGCATAATTAAATAGAGCTTAAAGGCAGACTACTGTGCATTCACATCTTTGTCTCTAACACCGTTTAAATGTATTTTCGTGTTTCTCCGCATTTTTGTGGTGAAGAACCCTTTGAAAATCTAGTGACATCTGTGGAGTTTTTGCTCCAGAAAGATGCAAGTGTGCAGGGATACACAATTTTGAATTTGCGTGATTTGTATGATTGGGAAGTCATGGAGTCAGTTAATAACACCTCAGATATCTATCTATCTATGTATCTATCTATCTATGTATCTATCTATGTATCTATCTATGTATCTAGATAGATGATATAGATATAGATATAGATATAGATATAGATATTATTTGTCTACATGTAGTAGTTGGCAAAGGCTCCCTACCATAGTAAATGAGTCCCCAAGTGGGTAATTGTTCAAACACAAGAGTTTATTTCTTGCGTATGGATGCCAGAGGATAAATGACTTCATTGGCTTTCAGGGAGAATAATTTGGTTTCTTCACAGCCTATACTTGTAAAATAGTACTGGGAGAATTAGCATCGTGTCATCTTCATGTCATAACTTTCAAGTTTGCTGTGAAGGTTGTTTCCACTCTGGACACATAGAGGAGGGAAGAGCATGGAGCGACACATAGGAGACGTCTTGACAGGCTGGCCTGGAAGTGGTACCTTCACTCTGCTCACCTTCCGTTGGCTGCAATTTAATGGTATGACCACAGCCAACCTCAAGGAGGGATAGAAAGGGTAGTCTAGCTGTGGGCCCAGAAAGAAGAGGGAAATATAGTTTTCAGAAGGCACACAGCACTTTCAGCCATAATACACATTCATGTGGTTTCTTTGGTATTTGTCACACTGGAGGTGTTCAATGTTACTTTTTCTAAAGAACAGCATAATGAGCCACTTCAGAGATTTGAGGGAAGGTAAGGGATGAAGCCAGTGAGGGTTGGTCAGAAGGACCCTTTCCATGATTTCCAGAACCAGTTAACTAAAAGCAAAGCCTCTTCCTCGCCTGTGCAGATGGTACTTATATAAAGGTTGTGTCCTTAACTGAAAGATTAAGATTAAATTAAAGTACAAACTTGGCCTCAGACTACACTTTTCTGCGCCCTGAAGAGCTGGAATTCATCTGAAATAAACTCTTAGTCACTCTGGTTATGTGTCAGTTGGAAAGGGAAATGGCTGTATTGTCAACAAAGTGATTCTTTGCGTTCATTTCCCCTCCACTCTGATGATCAGTCCTCCTGGTCTTTGAGGTAATAGGCAATCAGCCACTCGGTCAAGCACTTACTGAGTTTCTACTCTGAGCTCAACGCTGTCTTGTCCTCACTTTCCCTATAAGAGAAAGGCAGCCCAGAGGCTCCTCTATCCGGTGCCCTTTAGGGAGTGGGTGTGGCCATAGGAAGCTGGAGGTAAAGTACATCCTGTCAGTGAATCATATTTTCCCATTTGCTCCCGTTACAATGTTCTTGGGGGTGGAGGATGGTGAGTCTTGCTTTAAAATATAAAGAGATTACCTTCGAGAACACAACAAATTTTAATTCCTCCCGAATTAAAAGGGAGGAGAGCTGATTTTTCTCCTAACAGACTGAAACAATTTTTCTGAAACTTAGAGAAAAAAAAAATCCAAAAACTGTGTTCTTTGGAGATCAGAATGCTTCTCACAATTGCATTTAGAGTTTGTGTGATTCAGCACCCATGGGGAAGATTAGGTTTCTTCCACCTTGCCTGTTTCTCATTTCTTCCCCTGATTCTCTCGCCTGTATCATAAATATTCCTTTTCAGCCCCCTAAATTTTAGCTGTTTTCCTTTGAGAGACATTTGAAAAGCAATCTTTATTACCATTTATTTTGGATCTCCTCTTAGAGTTATTAATGTGTTAATGCATTCTTTTTCCTATATTCTCCTTCTCTGGTCAGGGAAGATTAAACTTTCTTCAATATGAGAAGGATTTAATTGGTTGATTTCATAATTTAGAGTCTTTGTTAGTCAGATTGCAGAAAGACAAGCTCCTTTGAACTCACTGCAACTACATTTGCTTTTGAAGGAGTCCTTTATTTTGCAGCAAATAAAGTGTCCTTATTAAACAGAAAATAAAAGAATGTCTGGCAGGACTCTACTCCCAATGGGTGAAACATCACAGGAAATTGAGAAATTGTTTCTTTTTGGCCTTGTGAGAGAATTTTGCTGGTGAGATTTCGTATTAAGGTCTTAAGACTACTGCTTAAATCCATCAAGAAAGACCCATTGAACAAGGGACAGCTTTTGAGGAGGAAGAGAGGACCGATATGACCTTGCTATCTCAGGTCTCGAATTTTCCAAGAAATCTGGGGAATGGCCAAGAAGATTGTCCTCTCTTACGAAATAATTGTGTCGCTGTGTTAGAGCTTAGACCTACTTTAGCAACTTCGGATTAAGTTTGTCAAAAGGTAGCTGCAGTTGGCGGAGGCCCTTTCGTTGGTACCTGCAGACGAGGGTGTCTCATTTGGCCAAATAAGAAATGTGTCCTAAGTACGGCATCTAGCGTGCATTCCCAGTTAGACTGTGGGCTCTGGAACTTGGGCCTTAGACCTGTGCCTGGGCTCTAGACCTGTGGTCCAGACACTGGATACTTCCCTCTTATCTTCTCCACAGAGACCCCTGACCTAGGGTTTGTGCCCCACGCCCATGCTCTAAGGTTAGCCACTCAGCTGAGCTCTGAGTTCCTCACAGACACTCCGGGCAGCAGCACCATATGTCCTATTATCCAAAACCAAAACCTTCCTTCTTCACTCCCCATAGTCCCCCCAACGTGGCAAGTCTTACTCACTCCCCTAAACAGGCCTGACAGCCGTCTCCTGTCCCCATGCCCCTCCACTGTGCCCAATTCAGGCCACAGCTCTCTCATGCCTTGATGTCTCTAGAAGCTTCCTTAACCGGTCTCCTGCCCTCATCTTTCCCTCTCACAATCCTGTTTCCATCCTGCAGCCAAAGTGATTTTTCAAAAATTCAGCTTGATCATATTACTGCTTGGCCCAAGGGTGTTTTGTTTTATTTTGTTTTGTTTAGAGCCTACCAGCAATTTTCATTGTAAAACCCAAACTCTTGGCCTGACCCTTGCTTCTGTTTCTCAGTTTCCTACCCTTTCCTGGTGCATCACCCCCCGACACATACAGAGCCCCCCACCCTAGCTGTGAGTGGATAGTGACAGTGCCTCTCTCTGATTTTCCCCATTCTTGACTAATTCCTTTTTTGTTGTTGTTTTGTTTTGTTTTGTTGTATTTTATTTTATTTTTATTTTAATGTTTATTTATTTTTGAGAGAGACAAGAGAGATGGGGAGAGAGACAGAGTGGGGAAGGGGCAGAGAGAGGGAGACACAGAATCTGAAACAGGCTTCAGGCTCTGAGCTGCTAGCACAGAGTCTGATGCGGGGCTCAAACCCAGGAACCATAAGATCACGACCTAAGCCGAAGTTGGACACTTAACCAACAGAGCCACCCAGGCACCCCAACTAATTCTTATTTTAAAAAGCATGTATATTTATTTATTTTGAGAGAGAAAAGAGAGCGAGAGAGAGCACACTGAGCAAGGGAGGGGCAGAGAGAGAGAACCCCGATGCAGGGCTTGATCTCATGAACTGGGAGATCATGACCTGAGCCAAAATCAAGAGTCAGATGCTTAACCAACCAAGCCACCCAGCACCCCCCCACCCGCCCCCACCCCACACCATTCTTGTCTTATTCCGATCTGTTACCCAGAAGCCAGAGAACTCCCTTGACCATCTCCCTTAGACTGGGATATATGTTCCTCCTGTGAGTCCCCATGCATCCTGGATATACTTCTCCAATAGCTAATCCTCAATTGTCAGCTCCCTGAGGGCAGACCCAAATGAGGGAAGCTCATTTATCTTTGAATCCTCTATTGTACCTGTGTTGATCAAGAAAAAAAAAAAAAAAAAGGAAGATCTAAAATAAAACAAAAGCATTTGGGGAGGGGTCTTAGAATTGCAATGTGGGGAGCACCGATTCAGGTAGAAACCCCAACTGTGTCCCATTGAGGAGTGAAAGCCAGTGGTCTTTATTAGCAAATTGCAGAAGTATTAGGAAACATGCACAAGCTGGTTTTCCAAAAATCATGTTTGGAAAATGTAATTACATTTTACGTCATTGGTTTTTTGAGTATACTATGTCAATTACTAGGAAAACATCTTTTGCAGAGCGTCCAGTTTTTATCCAGAATGTGGATTCAGCAGCTCTGGGTTCAATCACATGCCTTTGCTTGGTTCAGTGGTTCAAGGTAGCTCCTGTTTCAAAAAAACAAGATGAAGTTTTAGTCTCCAAGCGGAGTCTCTCATGTTCAGAGGTCTGACCCAGGCTCACTCTTGTTGAACAAATGAGCAAGAACGAATGGCTACATACAGTGCTTTCCTATATATAAAATTGAATCTCGATTGTAATGTTGTCCACTTTGGCTAATTATGGCTAAGCATTTTGGAAGATTGGAAAGACAACTATGAAAGAATGAAAAAAAAAACAGATTTGGCATCGGAAGGGTGAGTCTGCTCAGTTACTACTTGGTGTGACCTTTGCTAGGTTTATCAGCCTCTGAGTCTTGATTCCTTATCAATGAACAGAGGGTCATATGTTATAGGGCCTGGCGGAGGACTAAGGGAGAAATGTCCTGCGTGGGGGACACACCTGGTGAATTACAATATCTGAATAAATCAGAGGGGCTCTGACCCTCTTCATATCTGTGTTCTCATGTGGCAAAGGTGAGAGTTAGGTGGAGACATGCCATCTCTGTTCAGTTAGGTGGAGACATGTCGATGGCAGGATGGAGGTAGAAAATGGTTCACCCTTTGATTTCCCATTGGGTGAACTGTGAAAATACACTCCTGCCTTCTCACACACTATTAATAAAAGTAGACCAGGTATGGTGGAAAAGCAGCTGAATTCGCGTGTTGGGCACCTTAACATTACTCATCCCTTTGGACTCACTAATTCCATTTCAGGATTTATCTGGAAGGAATGATTTTTGAAAATGGGGATGGATGCACCTGAGATGTGGACAGGTGTTCCTTACAGTCGTATTTATTGTTACAATTGAAGATAGTCTGTAATGTGTAAATCAGTGAGGGGCTGCTATGGCATTGTCCTGCGGGTTCTCCGTATGATGGAAACGATTTCGAAAAAAAAATGCTCAAGTGAAAGAGGCAGTCTTAAAAAGTTTGATCTACTGTTTAATTAAAACTATGTAAATCAAACAAATGGAGGAAACCAAAAATTGACCAGTAGGAAATACCCTCTGTTTTCAAAGGGATTAGTGGTAACTAAGAAAGCCACAGACACAGCGCTGCCTCGCTAGACTGAGGACCCAGTGAATGAAGCTCACTGTCTTCTGTGCAAAGGGATCTTTATTTGGCATTGGATAGAGGCCAGACCTTCATCCTGTCTTCTAAAACCTGGAAGAAAGCATTCAGAGGAATATCAATCAGAAGTAAAAAATCGCCTTCGAGGTTGGGGAGCCCACGTTGTAGGCTACCAAGGGAGGAAGGTTAACTAGAAAAAAGAGTAATCATGATGACAACTGTGCAAGGCATTTTTTATCGTGCCAAGAGTTTTCATATACATTGTTTCACTTAAATTGGCTCTTCTACGCAGCTTTACATCTTCACTGCCTACAAAAACCACTGAAGATCTGAAGATCTGAGAAGCACAGTTACTTATTTGGGCCCCATACCCTTTATCCGCCTCTTATCCAGGGATCCCCCCACTGTGTAGAGTTCACTTTGAACCCCGTGGAAATTACATAGAGGGGCACAGTCAGGCCCAGGAAACAAATAGGCATTTCACTGTGGCTTTATTCCCTGGAGGACCTCCAAACATTTGTCAGATCTTTACTTACATGTGCTTCATGGAGCTTTGTGTGACAAGAGGCACAGAGCTGCTGTGAACTCCCCACTGTCACACAGCAAGTCAGTGGCAGAATCCGTGTAGAATTAAGATCCCTCCCTTTTTTTTTCTCCTTGAATCCCCCTCCAGCCCAAGTATCAGTTCTCCCACGGGACTACGTGTTCCTTTTGCCACTGCCTGCCTCAGCTCCACAAAAGATCTGTTTTGTCTTGTTATTTTCCCACATTGCTGCAGTCGAGAACCATGGTGCATTTGTCAAACGCGTTGTGTATTTTCATCCCTAGAGCTTAGTTAGATGATTCGATACTTAGGAAGAAGAGAGTGAGAAATCAAGAAAACCGCTCAGAGCCATGAACTCTCGATTTGGGCCATTTTTCTCAAAGACAGGCTACTGTCTCTTACCTGGTTCAAATGCCCATGTTCTCAGGATGAGACATAAATCTTTACACCAAAATTCAAGCATCTGTTTCCAGGTGTTTGAGAGGAAGCTTTGTTCTTCACAGGAGCCTTTTGAGGAAGTCTGTTATTTCACTAAGGACAGTGCTGAATACCCCTGGTTTACGCTTCTCTTTCGAAGTTTATTTTATGTTTTGTTGTGGTTTTCAGATTTCTCATGGTTTGGATTTGGGAAAGTAAAATCAAGACAAGGTGTTGGTAAGTAGTTACTCCTTCTTTGGATAAGTAACAAGTTTATGTTGCTTGATTCGGATGAAATTGCTTGGCCCTTCTTCCCACTTGATGGCCCCATGATTAATTTTCTGTGTTCCTGGTTTCTGATTTGCTGAAGAGAGAGGGCTAGGATTTTTCCAGAAAAGGCATGGCTTTCACTCACTGAGTTCAGCAAATGGTTTTATATTTTTGAAGTCGACTTGTTTTCATCCCAGGAAGAATGCCAACTGTTGTACCAGGTCGAGGTAGTTGCTGGGCTTTTAAGAAGGTTCAGGAAAGAAAATGCAACAGCACCAAAACTCCATGTGCAGGAAAGTTGGCTAAAAGTCACATCTGGACAAGCTGGGATCTTAACTTCCTCCATTGGCCAAGATGTAGTACACTTCTGAATTGGTAAATCAGCTGTTTGTTTATGACCATTTCTCTTTCAAAACAAGACTCTAACGTCCAGACGCTCTGATTTGTACTTGATTGCATTCTATTCCTTGCATTCAGACTGTGTGCTGACAATTGAAAAGCAGAGTTTGTAGCTTACCAAATGAGTGCACATAATGTATCTCATCACTGGGATTGAAATCAGGTGTGATCTCCCGGGACCTCCAATTTGTTCAGTACTTTCTATGGGTACAGCGACTATGAACAGGAATTCACTAGAAAGCACAAAAAGACAGACTGTCTTACATCTTGCACGTGTGTTTCCAAGATCTGGCCATCTTGGGCATCTGTGTATTGGTATATATTCTGGTAGCCAGGCTGGCTATAGGTAAAACTGCGAATTAGGGGAAATGTACCAGTATCCTGGAGCGTTCTGGTTCTGAGTCATCCGTTCCATGCAAGGAACTCTGTTTCCTTTCTTTTTATGAGCCTGATATTAGTAACCCTGACCCTTAGGTAGCCCCATGAATTCCAAGGTCAAAGCTCGTAATCAGCAAAGCTAAGATAGGGACGTGGCAAAATTGGAACATTAAACTCAGACATCTCAGGATTTGTTGGTGACTCCCCGAGGGGCACATTTCAGATTCAGCTAATCTCAGTCACTTTGCCAGGATACCAGAGACTGCCCTGCTGGGTGATCTTAAAGGTGCTCTGTGTTTAGGCTTTGTGTTCTGTGTATGTGTTGGCGGGGAGGAGGCAGAGGGTGATAAGGTTTCATACCATAGCGCTGTGAGATGGGGGTCTTTTCTCCACTAAACAGAAGATCACTATAACCATGTAAGCATTTTCCAGGCCAGTTTGCCCTGCTGAGAGGCGCTTGTTCTTAGAAAACTTCAAAAACAGGGTTTCACCCTTTTAGGCCACAGCAGAGAGAATTTTCCTTCAGAATTGTTCTTTGAGCCACAGTCCATCAGAGATGCTGCAGCTTTAAAATGTAGGTTTTATTATTATCCGGGTCTGGTGAGGCCAAGAGGCCAGAGGAGGACAGCCATTGAAAAGATAGTCTGTTACTCGCCATTCCTGAGAGGAGAGGGCAGCCACACCATGGTGGGGGGACCCCAAGGGAAACACTGGGGTCGGTCAGAGGGCAGAACATGGGGGCAAGAGCCTTTATGGCGGTTACCATAGGAAGGAACTAGTGAGGCAGGGTAAGCAGGTTTAGGATCGGCTGGTTTGAGTGACCTTAGCAGACTCTGGGGCAAACAGGCTGTCCCCAGTTGGCTGGTGCCTGGCTCTGGGGTGACAGGGCAAGCAGATAGTGGCCCGGAGTATGACAGCCTGATAAGGTGGTGCAGGCTATGGACTGGTTGGACTGGAGATGGAAAGAATGCTCTCAGAAAAGTTCTTTACCATCGCTAGGGACTGGCTATCCTGGGAGGGGCAGTTCCTTCAGGGTCAGTGAGGCCCCAGTGATGAAGCATCAGAATACAGACAGTAAAAGACATGGTTAACACAGCTGCCCAAGAACAATGGCCTCTCCCCTCGCCTCGAAGACATTGTTGGTCTTGAGAGAAGGAAACTCCTTTCCCAGGTGACCTTCAGCCATTCTTATCACAGGAACACAAGTCTAAGGCTTGGAAATATCTGTGAGTCAGACATGCAATATGCCTTACCAAGCAGCTCCGTTGACAGAAAAAATCTCTCTTTGCACCTGAGACATAGTAAAATAAAAATGGGCTAAAAAATGTTTCCAGGCATAGCCCATATTTGTCAGCTCAGTAATTAGAACTATGCCCCACCCCCCAACAACCTGGCAGGTTGCTCATATCCCACAATTTGAAACTTCTTATTAATATTATAAGACTTTTTTTCAAACCCTCATGTGAATTCCTTATAACACGCTGTGATGTGCCCCTGACTCTTCTTCTGTCTGTCTTTTTGTGGTGTCTCCTCAAGCTCGTGCACAGACACACAATGACACATCCCGTGATAGGCACAGACAGCCTGCTGTCAAATTATATAGACATTCATTGTCCCTGCTGAGAGCTTTTTCCCCTTCCCAACTTTGCTGTGCTCCGTTAGATCAAAATGTTCATAGAAAAATGGGCTGGATCACTGCAACCTTGCCAGCCATATCAATCTTCCAGGATTTAGAACATCGATGATGAAGGAAACAGCACTTGAATTAATATTTCACGTGATAAATTGTTGAGGTTTATGTGTTGCCGAGATTTGTCAACAGAGGCCTTCTGGCAAAGCAGAAAGGCTTTTGAAAAATGACCTCTGATGCTTTATACCACTTTTATGCTTAACATTCCCCCCTCCAAACAGAGAGCCCATTCCCTGGGGCTCTGTTACTGCAGAGTCGGGGGTTCTACCCAGAGAAACCAAGGCAAAGAAAGAGTCTCCTCTGGTCGAGGAAGAAAAGCAAAGAGCAAGTATTTTGCTGTAATTTTTTAAGTCAGGGTTCCACTATGTACATGGCAGATGATCCAGAGCCCGAATTCCTGGAGGAGTCTCAGCATTGTCTTCTAGGTATCAGCTTCCTCCAAGATGATTGAATGCTGCAGGAATGTTGATGGCCTGGCCTGGCCCAGGGGAGAGTCACAGAAGAAAGCAACTGGGATCAGTGTGTTTTAATCATTGCAGGGGCTCCAGAAGCAAATATCGCTGGCCTTCTGACAACATGTGGAAGGTCTGAACATGACAGCTCCTGCATTTCTGGGGGTAAATGTTGAGAAATGTACGACCTTGACTGCACCCACCTCGGGGAGTTCAGGCAGTAGCATGCTTTTGGTTCCTGCACCAGGAACACGGCAAGGGGGCCAGTGGTGGGGAGGTTTTACTGGCAAGATGCAGAGAACGCTTAGCATAACACATTTATGTTTTTCCATCTCTGGGTTTAAGCTCTGGGTGATCTAGGCCTGTCAGGAAGCCAATCATAAAACGGGGATGGTTAAGGATATTGGAAAGAACTTGTCTTTATAGCTATTCTTGGCAGAGTTTCTGCCCTTTACTAATACCGGTGTGCTAGACTCAAGATGAGCACAACCAGTGAGCTTGCTTTTGCTTTGAGTAATCTGAAGATTCTAAATTGGCTGTGTGAGGACTTGTTTGCAGAATTAAGCCAGAGTGTATCATTAAAGGCAACTTAAATGCACATCCCCTTGAGAGGATGCTTTAAAAAATTACCTATAATAGCAGTTGGCTGCCTCCTGCATAGTTTGTTTAAGATTCAGCTAGCTGCGGAATGTCCGATTGTTATCACTACAAACTGTGATAATCCCCGTCTGAGGGGGAAAACGAATCTTGGAGGTCGGGGGACGGATTACCCTTATCTTTCATAGGGGATTCGAAAATGTGTGACACAGTTACTTTCGTCTTTAGAATTGCCGTGCTTCTCACTGAAATAGTTAATTAATCGAGAGGGAAAAGACAGAGAAGGGTGGAGGTGTGGAAGCATGTGTCCTGGGTGGTTGGATGACCGCACAATCCCGTGCTCGCTCAGCAAGTAGCGATTCAGGCTTTTCTTCCCCTGGTACGCAGTTGCGTAACTGATGCTTTCATCTTTCCTCCTTACCATTCCTTCCTGTGTTTCTCTTGGCTTATGCCAGTGGCTGTGGCCAGTGGTCCGCTTCAGTGGGACCCTCCAGCCACGCGGTGCCCTGCAGAAACACGTGTAATATATGTCTGGGAGTGGGTGTTGACTTCTCACGTGCAGAATGTGTATCGTGAACCAGCGAGAACTTAATTGTCTTGAAGCTTTCATATAGACCTTTAACTCTGTGCATCTAGTTTTGTTTGCAGACACATGGGTTTAGTGGTCAGTAGATAAATTGTTTAAACAAGACACAGTAGACCATATTTATGGGCATATACGTTCTTAGACTTGGGACCAGAAAGTTTAAGTCTTGTGTGAAATACGTCATGGCTGTGGCTTTAGTATAAAGACATCCATAGAGTAATCTACTCATAATATTAGGGTTAAAGGCAAAGTGGGCAACTTGCCTTGGGATTGATCCATTATTGTTATGAAAGTATTTTGTAGGCAAAATGCTAACAAGGTGTGTGCAGAAAGAGAAACATAGTAACAGGACCATCCAATGTAACTTTAGTCCACCGGTTGGAAGTTTATTAATAATACCTAGTAGTAATTCATACTCATGAAGCCCATTTAAGTTTATAATACACTTTGCTATCACTAGTCTCATAAAATAACAAGCAGATATTCTTTTGCACATTTTACAAATGTAAGTGGATGTAGAGGTACAAAAAAGGTAAGTGACTTGTCCAAAGAGTGGAAGAAGGCACTCAGATCTTTAAACCGCTAGTGCATCTTTCAGGATATGGTGACACAGGAATCCTGCATTCATGCTGGGAGTTTCAATGAGAGAGTGTTTGTTCTAAAGATGTTCAGAGAACAGAGAGCAAAACTGCGTATTAACTTACCGGAGAAGGAAGTCAAGACAGTGGAAACTTTGCCCATCGGTGGTGGGAATAGAAAATGGTGCAGCCACTTTGGAAAACAGTTGGGCATTTCCTCAAAATGTTAAACATAGAGATAGCATATGCCCCGGCAATTCTACCCAGGAGAAATGAAAACGTATGTCTACACAAAAACTTGTACGCAGATGTTCATGGCAGCATTATTTATTTGTGATGTGGAACTACCCCAAATGTCAACCTGTGGAAATGCCCCAAATGTCCATCAAAGGGATGAACGGATCAACAGAATGAGGCATATCCATACAATGGAATATTATTTGGCAATAGAAAGGACTAAAGTAATGACACATGCTACAACATGAGTGAAGCTTAAAAGCGTGCTAAATGAAAGCCGTCTGTTTCAAAAGATCTCATATTAAATGATTGCATTTATATGAAATGTCCAGAATAAGTCCACGGAGACAGAAAATAAATGCAAATTCATGGATGCCTGGGGCTGGGAGTGGGGAACGTGGGGAATGACTGAAAACGTTCTCAAATTACATTGAAGTGATGGCTGCACAACTCTCTGAATATACTGAAAACCACTTAATTGTATGCTTTCCATGGGTGAACTTCATGTATGTGTGAATTATAGCTCAACAAGAGCATTCAAAGCATTACAGGAGAATATGTTGTTGTTTTTTTTTCCAACTCCAGGCCCAGCTTCAGTTATCAGCAATGATGATGACTCTGCCAGCCCACTCCACCACATCTCCAATGGGAGTAACACCCCATCATCTTCAGAGGGCGGCCCCGATGCCGTCATTATTGGAATGACCAAAATTCCTGTCATTGAAAATCCCCAGTACTTTGGCATCACCAACAGTCAGCTCAAGCCGGACACATGTAAGTACAGCTGTTTATACTTACTTTTATACTTATTGGCCTGTTTGCTGCATAGCTATATCAATCAGCGTGTTTATCAGAGCGCCTGACAAGGATGACTGAAGGGAGGGGGCAGTGAAATGGCTGAGGATTGGTGGGGCTTTGGGCCGATGGAATAGATCCTTTAGTTTGCTGCTTATGGAATTCTCAGGGCGTGTGTCCTGCAGGGCTTGGGACTGTGGGCGGATATCGACTTCTCTTGGGATCCATTTCCCAAAACCATTTGTCACCATGAAGTTGGAATCAAGGCATGCTTGTCTTGAAAAAGATAGAGACAGAAACCAGAGGTATCAGTAGACTGCACATACATCAGTTACAAAAGACAGGCGATTGGTGGCTTTTAAACTGGATTTATTGAAAGTCATTAAAATATACACCATTGGTAGTCAGGAGGGTGCTGTGTTGCACACAGGTGGTATTGACTTGGGTAGTTCTGTATTATTTGTTCAGTTCTTGTTCCTAGCATGAGATTTGTGGTCATGCCACAATAGGAAAGACACATCACAACAGATCATGTGCATATTAAGTACACTGACCTGTTCTTCACAGGACCAAATGAACCCATTAGCCTCTGTTGAGAAGCTTGGGGTTTTCCTCAGAGACTCTTATCCTATCTTCAAAGCCACTGCTCAAATATAAAAAATAGAGCATGGCTTTATGGAAAACAAAAAATAAAACCACAGTGAACAAACAGGCTTATGCCATTGGAACTGCAGGCCTTTCTTCATACATGAATAAGGAGCCAGAACATCAGGTGGCCTAGGTCTTAGGGGTTCACCTGACACCGATGGACACCTTCTGTCTATTTGGCATGTTCTTACTCTGTCTTAAATACTGTTCTCCTGCCTTGCCTCAGAGGTAAGGTGTAACAAGTGCAAAGTTAGATTTTGGAGACTGACTTTCCTAAGAACTCTCACGGGATAAAGGAACTTAGCAATAAGCACCTTTTTGCATATAAGGAAATACCTATAATTTCCTCCTATTCATTCAAATTTACCCCCAAGGTATGGTGAATATTGCATTTTAATGTAATCATTAGAAAAAAAAACAGTATTATGAGCTTGTAAAGTATGAAACTAGACCCACCATAGATTTCAGTTGAATATGCAATATGACAAGATAAATAGAATAGCATATATGAGGAATATTGAGTTCCTTGAAATAAAAATTGTTTGAAATCAAGGTATTATTAATCCTAATATTGTCATTATGGTGTGAACAAGATGCATGGAGACACTGCTTAAAACGTATATTCTTTGTTGAGATAAGTGTCCTCCAAAGGTCCATGAAATACTCTGCATGCATAACGGTCAAATGTTGAATAAGGCAAATCAGGGTACTATGATGGGAGAATTCTGTCATCATTTTGATGGTGCTCCCCAGAAACAGAGTCTTTTGACACCCCTGTCACCACCAGTACCAGGTTATGTGATATACTTCAGTTAACCTGAGGCTGTATTATAATTGAGGTTGACAAAAATCAACCTGTCCTCAAAAGTTTGTTCTTCTTTGTCGATGGGGAAATATAAAGCTGACTAATCAAATAGATAGCATCAGTGCAATACATGCAATAGAGGAAATGAACCAATGAGCAAGAAAGCAAATAAACAAATGAGAACCAAAAAGAATATAGACTAGGTGGCTGTTGAGTCTATAGTTCTATCTGGATGTGCTTTCTACCTTTTGAAGTCTCACAGAAAGTTTCTAAAGGTGGTTTCCTTAATCTAGAGTCCATGGAGAGTTTTCAAAGTTTTTTAAGTATACATTTTGGTTATTTTGGAGGAGTCTTGGATTTGTGGCTCAGCCACTCTATGTCACCCCCACTTAGAAGGCATGGGAAGCAAGTTTAGGAGACTTGTATCCTCCCCTCAGTTTCTGTCCTCCAGAACATTGATTCTTCATTTAGTAGTTCCTTCCTTATAAAGTCTTGCTGGGCCCTTCACCCAGTGGTCCTTACCCTGCTCAGGGTTCTCAGTCACTCACAACATCTTACATCACAAGAATTTTTTTTCTTCCAGGCATCAACTTACATGCTCTTTCATGATTTTTAAAAAAAAATTTTTTTAACATTTATTCATCTTTGAGAGACAGAGAGAGACAAAGCTTGAGTGGGGAAGGGGCAGAGAGAGGGAGACACAGAATCCGAAGCAGGCTCCAGGCTCCGAGCTGTCAGCACAGAGCCCAACGCGGGGCTCGAACCCACAAACTGTGAGATCATGACCTGAGCCGAAGTCGGACGCTCAACTGACTGAGCCACCCAGGCGCCCCACTCTTTCATGATTTTAAGAATACTTACCATCATACATCTTCCATGAATCTTTTTCAAAGAAATGGGAATGAAGAAGCAGTTTACTTCTTTCCTTCTCTTCATTCTTTCCTAAATGTCATTCTTTACCCCATAGTTTTTTCCTTTATCTTCAATGTATGTTGCTTCTTGTTAGGCCCTGAGTCTGACCACTCTTCAGTATGTGTTTATATAGTCTTGTTTAGTTTAGATTGTAAGCTCCAAAAGAGCAGGAACTGTGTCTATTGAACTATTCTTTCATAGCAAAGGACATGATGTACCTTTGATATTGGCCGGATATTGACCAGATGTGGCTATGTATTACTGAAATAGTAATTACCAACAGACTTATAACAAGTAAAGATGAGCCCATAGCCTTTTTCATTGGCACTACCCCTACTAAAATTGCCTATATAATAGTTTATTTGTTAGACAAATTTTTAACAATATATTAGCCAATTTAGTCAAATTTAAATAACAATTTAGCTGAAATAAGCTTTTGACCAAAAAACAAAACAAAACAAAACAAAACCTTTCTTTGAACCTTCTAACCATAGTCATCCAGGAATTAAAGTATTCAAAAATGCATAGACCAGAGACATACAGAGAGATTCGTTGCTATAGGCCCATCAAATTTTGGGAGCTTAGCTTTCAGTGAAGTGATTCCCATTAAATATACCCAATGAATTAACCTCCAAAGAACCTCAAAAGAAGGGGTCTTCCAAGGAGTTGGATATGTTACATTTGAAAAACAAAGTTAAGAAGATCGCAGAAAAAGTTTAGAAATTTCACCATATACTTAAAGCAAACTACCTTATGGATAAGACACCACTAACTTGACCTCATTTGGATCTTGGGCCACAAACCAGCATATTTACTTCTTTTTCCTAAGTATACGTGCTATTCAAAGATGTTGGCTTTAGAATAGATGTGTGATCTTACAAGGAGTAGTTCCGGTCTCATTCCACTGAATTGTAAGAATCTGATACAGAAGGTGAAGTTCAATTCATTAAATATTTATTGACTACCCACAACACTCTTACAACACCAAAGAACCTGAGATTTGGTGAGGGTGGTAGCGTGTCCTTTGCCCTCAAGGAGTCTCATTGGGAACCTAGTGGTTACAGACACTGTCATATAATCACAGAACACCTTGATAGGATGGTTAAGAGCAAGGGTCCTGACCCCCAATTACCTATAGGATCAGGCGGGTCATAGGAGAAACAGGCTGGGTCAGAAAGATGATGTGGCGTAGTGAAGGCCATACTAGAACGTGGGCCTTCTATTACCAGGTCCTCTCATTTTTCCAGCAAGAACAGCATTTATTATTTTTATGTGAATTCCCTAAGGTTTAAAACACTGGGTGGGATCAATAAATTATTTCCGTATGAGTCATATTTGGTCCATAGTCCACCATCTGTTTGCGGCCCCTGAGTTAGACCTTAAAGGTCAATTAATACAAACCTTATTTTACAAAAGATGCTCAGAAGTGGCTTGTCCAAAATGACACAGCCTCCATGCTTGCATAGCTTTGCTTTAAAAACAAAACAATGAAAACACAAGCAAAAAATCAGGATCAAACCAGATTTCCTTAAATGATGTGTAAAATCATTTAAGTGAAGGATGATGATAAATTATTTCCCCCAAAGCACTTTTTCACTCTCAGGACCTATGTGAGTGGACTCATTAAAAAAAAAAAAAAAAAAGAAAAGAAAAAAGAAAAAAAAAGTCCAGAGATGGTTTGCAGGATTTTAGAGCAATCTGAACAGGACTGAACTGCTCCTGAGCACTTTCCAATAGCAAGTCTGTCTACTTTATTTCAGGGCCCAGAGGTTCCCCCAAGACCGCCTGATAATAATTTGGTATTTGGAGGCTCCTATGTCACTGCAGGAACTAATGGAGGCTAAATCCATGGCTGATGGAGGAGAAGAGTTCTATGGTTATCTGCAAATTCTGGCCAGACAACATCTTGACGTCACTCCTTAGCTTCCATTACCTAGCCAAGCAAGAAGTTGCCTTCCAAAGAGAAAGCAGTGTGCTCTAATGACTAAGCCCTCAAAGTACTATGCCACTTTAACTATAGACCCATCTCCTCGATCAATCAGGACGGCAAGATGGAGCTGAGGAGCTCAGCAACATCCAAGTCCGGAGTTGGTCTTTAATTCAACTAGTCTGTGTAGACGTGTCCGAAAACCACGTCGTCTGACAGCACGGGGTGGTTTCCCAGTAGGATTTGCCAACTCGGCTCAAGGGCAGCGGTGCGTTATCCTCTCCTTGACTGCTGAGAAAAGTTTTGACAGGGTACAATGGAAACACACCTTCTGGGCTGAAAAAAAAATAAAAGAAAGAGAGAAACACTAACCAGCAACTCCCTCCTCCCCCGGCCCCGAATCATCAATCTTGGGTTCTTTCGAAGGGTGGGAATGCATTACAGCTTCCCCTGCAAGAAAACTGAATGCTGTAGACTTACTGTCATCCCTAAATGTGTGTCTTTCCTAGAGCAGCCTTGTAAATTAGCTAGGGTCCTAGGCCTGAGGCCAGAATTAAATTAGAATTGTCTCTAAATATGAACTGTATGTGTTTGTCCATGTAGCGCATGCCCCCTGTGAGTACCTAGGGCTATAACTCCCTAGGGCAGATGCATATACAGAATTCTGACTCTTTCCCTTTGATTCTGCTTCCAGTGAAAAGTGGATATTTATTGATTTCCTGCAGAGTGTGCCATACTTCCCCAGGTATTATAGTTCACGCGTACGTGTGTATGTGTGTTCTCGTTGGTTTCATGCTTATTAGGCGATTATGTAGATAAGCACAGATTCATAGACCAGCTAGGAGTAGGGAAATGAGACACAATAAGGAGAGGGAGCCTTTTAACTGCGGTTGAAAAGATCACACAGGGCACTCCTCCTGCTCCCCTTAACTGCCATACCCAAACCGTCATTGTGTTAACAATAAGGGGAGGAAGGGAGGTGATATTTTTCACAGAACTGCAGGGGTTTTGAACGTATTTGCAGCGTCACTTTGAGTACACACGAGCCCAAATCCTGAATTTGTCTTGAATCCAGGGCTGAACGAGCGCTTTAGATCAAAGGATGAGAGTCCTAAGGGTGACCCGGGGTTATCAAACCTCAGAACGCCCGGTGGGTGTGGCCCATTTTGATGGTCGGGGACAGGATTTACAACCAGGTGGAAACAATTGCTTTAAGCACTTTTCTGTATCTTTTGCCTATTCATTTTTGTCTTTCAATAGTGTATTTTCTTCTAAGCATTTAATCGGCCAAGTAATAGCTGTATTGGGAACTGTTTATATCCCTTTCGAAGGCTGTGACCTGCACTTTAAAAATAAGCTAAGCCCATTCCGCCCAGCGTGAGTGTTCGGACGGAGGGGAGAATGCAGTTATTTTAGGATCCTTAGAAACTGCTTCGTTTACAGCACACTGGCTTGACAACTCATCCCTTGGGGGTCTTCGTGGCTCGAATCTGAGGTCCCAGACTAATTCTGTCTCCCTCTTGGTGCCGTAGCTCCCCATCGCTAGCTATAACAGCTTGATATCATATTCTCTTTTCAACTCCAGAGGAGATGGCAAGAAGCTATCAAACAATGCTTTAAAAAGCAACTTGAGTTCCCTAGAAGAAAGGAAATGAATACATGCTGCATAATTACATTTAAAATGTAAGCCATGTTACAAATTCCACAGAGATGAAGCTCGGTTAGCAAACCAGTTTCAAGCACGTTTACATCTCAGCCAGATAAGAGATGCCATTTTATTAGCATTTGACCACTGGGTGATACCATTTGTTCTCAAAAAAGAAATGCTACTCAGAGGACACCGGGACCTCCTAGAGAAACCACGCCAATCCCACATTTAATGGCCGAAAGGGGAAAATGACTATGGATTTAGGGGGAGAGACACTCTTAGTGATGTTCTCAGACTTGTTTTTACTTCCACACCTTTGGCCAGCCAAGATGGAACTATGCATGCCCCCACATCAGACATTTCAGTCTGATGTCACCTAATCATCAGTGATGTCCTGGAAGCACGCCGGTGGACACAGAATCCTAATGCATTTCTTCTGAGCACTTCCCAAGGCCCAGCCTGACTGGAGCATGGGTGCCAGCAGGATGAATCTAGTCCGGTGGCACCTCCATTTTGGTTTCTGGTTGGTCACGCTTGCAAGTGCCGGCAGATTGTGGACCAGGGCCAGCTCAGCAAACACAAATGCAGAGGAGTCTGTTATGCTGCTCAGAAGCTCCTGCTACCCAGATGCTGGGAACAGTTGAGTGCTCCCTGTGGCCAAGCAGAGATGGTACGATGGGAGTTTTTCTGGGACGTGGCACTCAGTCCTGTATGGCCGCCATTATAGCAGAGTTCAGGTTCTTCTCCTTGTGAATTGCACATTTCCTCCGTTTTTGTTAATTCTGCAGCCTGGGAGGGTAACTCACTGTGGCAGAGCTTCTTCTCAGATTACCCATCATGCCAGCTCTCCATGTTCTCTTTATGTTCACTCACATTGTAGTTGTTTGACTGAATATCCTTTTCCTTGGGAGTCCTCATTTCCCTTGAAAAGCAGGTAAGATGAATTTGCTCTGTACCATGGACAGAACTGAAGAAAGAACTACGTTTATTTTAAGTTTACTTATTTATTTTGAGAAAGAAAGAGCAGAGGAAGGGCAGAGAGAGAGGGAGAGAGAGGATCCCAGGCATGCTCCACGCTGTCAGCATGGAGCCCGAGGTGGGGTTTGAACTCACAACCCACGAGATCATGACCTGAGCTGACACCAAGAGTCAGATGCTTATCTGACTGAGCCACACAGGCTCAGGCTACTTCTTCATTCAACCTGATAGCCGAGCACAAAGGCAGTCTTGCTGCTAAGACTCAGCCCCTAAGTGGGAGCCCCAAAGGGTTCCTGGATCCATGCTGCCCTCTGTCTGAGCCTCCTCCCTTTTGCTGAGAGAAGTCCGTGTCTTTCTGAATGCTTGGCCTCCTCAAACAAGAGAAAATTAGAAGGCAGTATTTGTGCCCAAAGGAAAAGAAAATGTCGGTACTATAGTGACTACCAGGACTGAGGAGGTTCCTAGGATGCCAAACATTCCATTTTAAAATGAGGACAGTCCCAGACAAAGCACAATGGATTGGTCGCCCTAGGTGGCATAGGCTTGGTGATTTCTGCTGGTAAGACAGAATTAAGTCTTAATGCCCCCAAAAGCCTTCAGGTACCCTAGAATGAGATATTTTAAAATAGAAATAAATAATACAAGTTATACTAGGAAATTTGGAAAACGTAAGAAACCAAGATGAAATAAAAAATCACCTGTAATTCCAACCATTAGAGATACCAACTGATATCAGTTAGATATGTATATGGCTTTCCAGACTTAAGAATATCCTTTGATATAAAGGATATTTGTACTGTTTGTTCATATTTCTTTCTTTTTTTAAGTGTTTATCTATTTTTTTTTTTTTTTTTTGAGAGAGAGAGAGAGAGAGAGACAGAGTGCAAACAGGGGAGGGGCAGGGAGAGAGACACAGAATCTGAAGCAGGCTCCAGGCTCCGAGCTATCAGCACAGAGCCCGATGTGGGGCTCAAACCCATGAACCATGAGATCATGACCTGAGCTGAAATTGGACGCTTACCCGACTGAGCCACCCAGGTGCCCCTGTTCACATTTCTGTAGTAATGGCTCACCTTGGGTGGATTGTGCTGGAAAGTCTGTAGAAAGCATGTTGGGTATGTTACTGCCAGTTTCAGATTTCTTATCTGCTCGGTGGTACTCAGGAGTTAAGATAGGTTGACAGGCTGAACGTGGCTGGCCACTTCAGGTCTGGCCTAGAGGGACCCTAAATCCAGAGGTATTCAGCTCACATGGTGAGTGTCACAGAGGAAATGAAGACTGTGTCGTGTGCTGGAAAGATTCAGGAAAGAAGAGGCCCCTCGTCTGCCAAGGCAGGCTGACAGGATTGGTTTAAGGTCAACACTTTTGATGACTCCAGATGTAGTTTATTGCTCAACCGAAGCAGATGATCACCTTTTGTCCCCTACTTGTTCGCCCTAGCCAGGTAGCTCCTCTTGGGGACCTGAGTGTGCTGAATCTTAAGGGCCTGGCTGGATACATCTAGTATGTTTCTCACTATTTAGGGACTGCCTTTCTTCCACCCAGGATCCCCCCAGGTTGTGCATGAATCTTTGATGAGTTGGAATGTCTCTTTAGTCATTCAGCCATCCCTAAACTTGATTGAGTTAGCTGCCTACTGATCTCCAGATTTTTTATACTGAAGGGCTTCTTTCTACTTCTGATGACTTAGGCATCTAGGCCGAGACCGGGATTCTGGTAAGGGGACCTTTATCGATTGTACAACATATGTAGTATGTCAGTGTTGGTATTAAGGTTGACAGATTCTAAAAATGAGTTCAGAATAGATAGATTCCTATGATCTGTAAGAGACAAGACTTGTGTGAGTTTGAGCCCAAGCAGGGGTGGGAGGGAGGGGAGAATTCTAGAAAGAATTCTCAACGATCTAACACCTAGTGTCTAAATTATTCTTATCACTTACCACACATGCTATGAATATAGGTAGACGTCAACATTCTCTTTATCCTGTTGCTATTATTTAGCAGCTATTTTAACTGTGCCATTGACATTCTGGGTGCAATAAAGTAGAAACCAAACTCATTATTAGGTAATGATGAAATGTAGACTGAGTGCCATATTCCTAATGTTCCAACAACAAGGTGGTTGATGTAGAGGGGACAGGATACAATCCTATGCTAATTATATTGAAAGACTTAGTTTTCGCATTAGAGAATGTCTTTATTAGAGGAGATTACATGATATATCTGCTTGTAAAACAGCAGAGGTGTTACCACTGAGCAACCACCTGACTTGTTTTCTGGCAAGAATGGTGGGTGTCCTGGTCTGTTTCATGCCCAGTACTCATCCCCACCCCTGCTCTTGAACACAGTTCTCTACTGGAGTAACAAAAGTTGGCTTTCAGTCCATTGCTAAAGAACAGAGAGAAACTTAACTTGTTATCCAGAGACAGGACTCATACTCTTACCTTCTATCAGTTGAGCACTAACTAGTCTCACCCTGTCTTCATCCTGGTCTACTCCTTTTGAACCATAAATGTCAATTCCTCTGCCTTTCTCATGCCACCCCTCTCCCTCCTTTTCCCTGTGTGTTGGGGTTCAGGAACCATGATGCTAATGATGACATTTCTTCCCAGCTCCTACTTCCGTATTGCCATTTGCTGATACCCACAGATGGAGATTTGCGTCCATAATCACTGCTTGAGCCTTATTTGGATAAGGCTGTTTGTTTCTTTCCAAGGGCTGTGACTTTTAGGATGTTTCTCTCCCTCCTGAGAGATTTTGTTTTGACTTGACAGTAAAATTCCTCTATTTACATATAACATCTTAGTTTTCCTTGAGCCGTACCCAGACTTTTATCAACATTGGTTTGGGAAGAGGAAAACACTCATTTCATTAGTAAGATACGGGGGATGGGTTGCTCTGCCTTGGATTCCTGAACACCCGAGCTTTGGGGAGGGAGATGATGGTAAAGTAGCAAAGGGAGTAAGATTGTCACTCACTTCCTGAATCATTCTTCTTCTCTGGGCTTCGTATACTATCTTTTGTTTCCTACAAATTTCACCCCAAGTCTCAACAGAAGTAGATCCTAGTCAGCTTTGGGTCTGACAGCTGATCTAAGGGTACTGTCCTTGGTGTTGACAACTCAGTGCCATCTTTTGTTCTCCTGAAGAGATCTGTGTCATTGAGGGCTGAGCTGCTGTGTGTGGGCCGGGCTCTGGGAGGGATTATTGGGTGTGGGGGGCAGTGAATTCATGTGGGCCCTCCACCCTCTGCACACTTCTGAAGGAAGGGACTTGTGCGGGTGGATATGGATGCCGGTTCCATACCAAACCAAGTCTGGGTGTTGTAGCCATCCCCTCTGTGAGGTCTTCCTGCTTCCCCACCACGGGGCAGTGAGCCTCTGGTGGTGGGGCACCTGCCTGCTGACTTATAGTGCTGGTTCACAGCACTTCGGCCCTCTGATGCTGCACCATGGTCTGCGGGGGTGGGCTTGGGAGGGGTCTTTGTTGACTGCTACATGTTGCTTCACTTTCTTTCCCTCTCTCCTTTGATGCAAGAGAGCAGACCTGAAACATGACTTGTGTTCTTTTACTATGTTCAGAGACTCCATGGCTTGTCTACACCTATGTATGAGTGAGCAGTGGAGCTGGGAACTCGTTATTATATAGACATGTACACACGGAAATGAGATCTGTTATTTTGGAATTTGTGATGTAGTTGATAATTCAGAGCCAAACACGTATACCAATAAAGACAAGTGTGAGATCCATGGGTCTGTTGCCTGCTTTTGTTACCTACTGATAATTATTCTTACATGGACTTGAGAATATAGCTGAGTGTTGGGATTCCGAAAAGCACCACAAACAACGTCCTAGAAGTTGTCCCCATTTGTCCCCATTTAGCTCCCAAGCAGAGTCTCTAGGCTTTTATGAAGCTCCCTCTGAACCCAGGCAGGGCCAGGATGAGGGTAAGGTGAGTGAGGGCCTAATTTTTTTTTTTTTTAATTTCTACATGTTTATTTCTTTTTGAGAGAGAGAGAACACAAGCAGGGAAGGTGCAGAGAAGGGGACGGAGGATCCAAAGTGGGCTCTGCGCTGACAGCAGAGAGCCCCATGTGAGGCTCAAACCCATGAACTGGGGCTTGAACTCACAAGCCGTGAGATCACGACCTGAGCTGAAGTCGGACGCTCAACCAACTGAGCCACCCAGGCGCCCCAGGGTAAGGCAAGTGAGGGCCTCATTTAGGGCGCCAAATTCAAAGGGGCACCAACAGTCTCAGAAATCAAGATAAGTAATATTTTAATGAACTCTTTTAAAGGACAAAAAGTAATGCCAAAAAAATCTGCAAGAAAGTATCACAACTTTAAAGAAGGATGGATCTAAGAGG
The DNA here is from genome assembly GCF_014898765.1 of Herpailurus yagouaroundi. Lineage (NCBI taxonomy): Eukaryota > Metazoa > Chordata > Mammalia > Carnivora > Felidae > Herpailurus > Herpailurus yagouaroundi. The sequence goes on along the minus strand of NW_024412432.1, from coordinate 5,657,012 downwards.
GCTGGGATTAAGTGAGGTCAGTCCTGGACGTTTAGGGTCACATCCCGTCTTTCTTTAAAATTTTGATATTTTTTTCATTATAGACGTTTGTATTAATTTTTATTTTTAGAACGATTGCATTAAAATGTAATGCACCTCAAGCACTGAATTTTGGGTGTTCCCGCAAATTTTACGCACAGAGAATCTCTCTTCCGTCAGTGCTAGGCCTGTCCCCGGCCACAGGCTCCTTTCTGGCCTGGATCTGGCGTAAACCTCAAAGGTTGCAAAGGTCAGTTTTGTATATATGAACGGCTGGGCTGATTAGCGTTCAGTCTTCTCTCCCTTCCTGTATTCCTGGCCCGATTGTCCTTCCTCACCACCCCCCGCCTCGTCTGACCCTGGAGAAACATTTCTCTGACACTCAGCACTGCCAGCATTAACCATCCTGTGCTACTGCAGAGACATACCCTCTCATCTTCTCACTGCATTTTTTTGTCTTGTATGTGACTCTCCAGAGTGAGGAAATTGAACAAGGCTGCCCAAAAAGTTGGAAATTAAAAAAAAAAAAAAAAAAAAAGAGAGAGAGAGAGAGAGATTCCTTTAAAAAGGTAAAAAAAAAGATCAAGAAGGTCAGGGGAACTTCTTGGTACATTTGAGAAATAATCTAGGGGAAAAAATTAGATAAAGGTCTAATAAGTAAGTGAAATTCCTTTTAAAAATGTATTAGATATTGCTTTTATTTTCTCATATTTGGAGTTTGAGTATTACATTCGCTGTATTAAGGGTATAATATTTGAGGTTTAAAACACTTCATTTTCACCTAGCTGGTTCTTTAATGTCATGAGTTTCCTTTGTAAAGTCTGCATTGTTATTATTATTAAACAAGTAATATCTAATGCCTTTAACGTCCCAGGTCCTATGAGTTGGCTTTGGCACATTAAAAAACAAAACAAAACAAAAGGACCATGAATCCTTGTCAATGCTGCAGGACAGACATTATTACTCTGTCTTACAGGTGACCAAAGCAAGGCCCAGAGAGGTTAGGAGGAGAGTTAACGGACCCGAATTACACCCCCAACACATGGAAGAGTTTATATTCAGGCCTCAGTCGGCCTCCCTGAAGACTGGGGCTCTTTTGTCTAGTCTAGTGCTGCTGCTGACCTTTTCCAAAAATAAAGTCTGGCAGTTTTCTAATTCTGCAAGAGGAATTGTAGTGTTGGCATTGCACCTTTCATGTGGGTTTATCAAGTTGTGCGGAGTGTATTAACCTTCAGACATAAAGGCTGAGGAAATGCCATATGGTGGGTTGTGAACTTACCGTTGGTGGAAAAAGGAGCCAGTAGTCACTGACCCCAGGCCCAGTCTGTAATGTAAGGGTTGACTCATGGCCTGCTGGGGCAGTAGTGAGTTTTTCTCCATAGAGTATTTACCAGAAATACTGAATAATCATGAGTAATCAGCCCTTATTCTTTAATTAAAATCATGTAAACATCCCACTTTCTCCCCTCCCCAAGCCCATTCTAAAAAGTTTGCTTTTTCGTTTTATTTCAGAAATTCCTAGGAAAAGCTTTTGATACTACAGACCCCTAACTCTTTCTCGAATGCCTTCACTCTTCTGAGATTAGCACATACGCTTCCTACGTGAACTTGATGTCCATCTTTCAAAGGACAGAGTTCAAAGAGTGCCAATTGGTTTAGGAGCAAATGGAGGTGCACACATTTACTGAGTGTCTGTAGGCAGTGCTGTGAGGGTTGGGGCACCCCCAGTACCCACCTGGTCACCCTGTTCTAGGGAGCCCAAGGGGACACAGAGTCTAATAACACCTCTCCCCAAACATTCTACAGGCAACCAGTTTCGATGCCAGCCACGTGTGAGCATCTCGTAGGACAGACAGATCACTTTTCTTGCTCATACTCTATAACTCACTCTTTCATTTTCCATGCAAAGGTTCCTGTTTCCAAACTTTGCATTAAAAGGGGTCAAAATTCAGGGGTGCCTGGGTGGCTCAGTTTGTTGAGTGTCTGACTTTGACTCAGGTCATGATCTCATGGTTAATGAGCTCAAGCCCCGCATCAGGCTCTCTGCTGTAGCATGGAGCCCACTTGGGATCCTCTGCCCCCACCCCCCACTCTCTCTGCCCCTCCCCTGCTTGCACTCTCTCTCTCAAACTCAAACTCAACTTTGAAATATTACCAAAGAGAGAGTGCGATGGGTCTTTTGCTTCCCCTAGAATGGGGGTTGTGTCCGTTTCTGCAGGTACCTAGGCACATTTGCCAGTATGGAAAGTCTTGCCCAAATGAAATGAAAGAAAACAAATCTCTGACGAATAAGCCTATCTGGAACATTTAACAATGAAACTCCAGGATGGGGTGGGGTAGAGGAGATGGGGATAAAAGTTCAGATCAGGCTCAGTATGTATGTCTCTGGCGGATGCTGAATGTGTGTCATCAGGAAGTCACGTCTTTCCAGTGGCAGTAGTAAGTCATTGAATGATATTGAAAATTGCAGATGGAAATACTTCTCAACAATTTTCTAAGTTTCTAACCATGGGCTGTTCAATGGATAAACAAGTGCGTTGGCATCTCTGGCTTCTAGAACCTTGCCCAGGACATTGTAGGTGCATGATAAATGTGGCGAATAACAGAGTGAACCAATAAAAGGATAATGGTATCTACTGTATTTGTAATCTGACTGTAGCTGTGAGGGGAAAAAATACATCTCTACCTCACCGAGTGTCAGGCATGGCTAATATGCGAAAGGTTCCTCTCATTTCGGTAGGAGCAGAAGTTAGGCAGTCTTCCCATTTGAATCACATGTTATCCACCCCTGTGGCTATGTCAGTTCGCTTTTGGGTGTAAAGCTTTTTTCCTGTTTTTCCCTTCCTCCTCCCAAGTGGCTCACATTTTGAGACTTCTCCTGTATGGTTTTGTAAAATGGGTTGCAGGCATGGTGATGCTTTATAATTTGTATTCCAAGACAATAATTTCTCAGGAGTTTCTCCTCAAGTTCCAAGGGTGACTTTATGGAAGAGAAGTGGCCACAAGAGAGATATGTAGAGGCTTCCAGAAGGAGGCCAAAACTAGAGGTAATATAAAGACTGAAAGAAGAGAAATTCTGGAGAAACAAGAATAAACTGTACCCTCAGGGACTAAAAGCAGTGGCCACTGGGAAGATTTGAAGTTCATGGACCAAGAAGGGGCTGCTTAGAAAGACCATTGGGGTGCCTGTTGTCAAAAAGAAACTCAGAAGTTTCTAGGGAAGGAGGGAGTTTTCAGGGTCAATGCTTTAGGCGTGTCAGATGACTCCTTCCTGGGACTAATCTGTAAGTTTCGAGTGAATATTTATCACACAGTTAATAGATGCCAGCCACTGCACAATGTGCTTTACAAACATTTATCTCATTTAATCTATACAGCCACCTATGCAATAGGTATTATTATTACTTTCATAACATAGTGAAAAAGAATAAGGCCCAGAAAAATTAAGCAACTGGCCCAAGGACATGTAGTTACCAGGCAGAAGGGCTAGGTTTTGAACCGAGGCAGTCTGAGTCCGGCATCTGTTTTCTTAAGCACATATGACCTAATGTCCGTCTCTCTGCCTCTGTCTCGCCAGCCAAGCTAGTCCTTTCTCATGTTCCCCCAACACACACACATTGGCCCACAAAGGACTTGAGGCAGTTTGCGTTGGGAATTTAGCTAATTTAACAAATGAGATGTATTTACAACTTTCTCCTTTTGCCCATAGTTTAAACCCTGAAGTTTCCGCCTACTCTATAAAAAGTACTTTTTGCATTCTCAACAGCCTGTGACAACACAGTAGGGAATGATCTCAAATGGTGAAGACCAGGGTCTCAAGGCTTCGTCTCTGATGGAGAGCTACTCAATGATAGTGACATGGCTTTGGGTGGTGATGGTAGAGCCACCTGGTAACCTTCTGTTGGAGCTTTGCCCAGCCTCTTTCTTCTCAAATACCCAGCAAAGCTGGGGCACACCACTGTTGAAGGAGATCTGTACCTATTTACCCTTGACCCTACACCATCCAGCTAGTCAGTCAGCTATTGGCAGCCATCAGCAAGCAGAAACTTTTGGACCTGTGATCCTCACTGTGGTGTGTGTGTGTTGAAAGAGAGAGAGAGAGAGAGAGAGAGAGAGAGAGAGGGAGATGGTACCTAGAAATTTTAAGAATCAAATCCTTACAACCAATATCTATCAAAATGGAGCCACTAGAAGTGAGGCCAGAGAATCTGCATTGTTCAGAAGCCCCCAGATGATTCTGATGCGTGTTGGAGTTTAGGACAGTTGCTTCAGGCCAGACTCATTGTAGAAAGTTCTCTTCCGGAAGGACCGTGAAACCTGGTGAGATGTAGAGGCAACCACTCTGGGGACATGTTTGTACTTTTGTTGCTGATCGGTTTTGTTTGGCCCTCCCTCCTTTGATGACATTTGGCTACCCTCTCTGGTCTGCATGAAGCTCTTATAGGTCTCTCTGAACATGCAGATATTTCACTCATGATTGGCTAGGACATAGGAGATGAGATTTGGAGGGCACAGTAACACAGGGGCTCACAAGGCATTTAAGGAATAGTCCTCGTTATTCTAAGTACAAGTGCAATGTCTCCATGAAAAGATGACTCCTATTTCTAAACAATCGACATAGAAATGGACTTCGGTAACTAGATCCATTTATGAGTTGGCGGGGGTGGGGGGGAGGGTTCCTGATGTATTAACAATGTACTGGACATAATGAAACCGGTAAATGAATAGCAGAAGAGAGGAATTTGTACTTCTTTATTATTTCACAAACACAGCATAAAATTACTAACATGCAAAAACTCCCAGGCTCTACTAGTTGAAGAAGAAAGGATCTAGGAGTAACTTGGCAAATTTTGTAATCTGCATAATCAACAAAATGCAGAAATGCCCAAACTGGGTCGGATTAGGCTCAGCACTTCTGATAATTTGTTTCTAAATGATAAGAAACTTAAGGTTTACTTTAGGGAGTCAAGTTCACGAACTCAGTTAATTTTCTTCAGAGAAAATATACTATCAGAATGCAAAATGGTAAGAATGGTAATTGCTACATAACTCAGCATTCGTAGTATAAGGAATGATTGGGAGATGATTTCATCCCTCCCACAAATTCTTAGTTTTCTTTTGGAATTTCATCTTATGTGATTTGATCTGTGCACAGTAATGTAAGAAGAGATAATGGGATTTAAGGAGAGAAATGATTGAATCACTGTGTCCCAATAAAAAGTGGTCAAATTGCATTTCACTACGTAATGAATTCCGCTCCAACTTACTTTGACATAAATAAGATTGGGTAAGAGAAACCCGAAGTAAATCAGATAAATTAATAAAACTATTGAAGCTGCTTCAATTTTGTCCCCCAGACAGTGTCTGCTTATTTGTATAATAAAAGCTGCTCTTACAAATTAAAACCCTGGCATGCCACTCACTTGAAAGCAAAAATTTAAGGAAGAGTTAATAAATTCTGGGGCCAGACTAGGGTGCTTTCTAATTACTCCAATATCAATAGTCCCTTTGGAAACTGAAATTTGAAACCGGAAAGAACAAGGTTCCACCTTCAACTAGACTTTTTTTTTTTTTAAACCAGAAGACTGCAGATACAGACGTGGGTACAATATTGATGATTAGCCGTTCTTTATATTTTCTTAATTAAACACATTTACTGAACATGAGGAAAGTTTCTCATTTTGTCTACACAGAGGCTGTGTCTCCATTGGCATAACGTAGTGTGGTATTTGTGAGTCTCTCTACCACCACTAGTGGGGAGTTCATTATCTTGCAGAACAACCACGAGGAAAAATACAATTTTCAGTGTTTAATGAAACTGTGGTCTTCTCGTAATGCTTATGATGCTTGAACAATTTGTGAGGCACAATTTATCACAGACGCTTAACCCTGATTATACTGTGTATAGTGCCAGTAAGGGCAATTTAAAGTATTTCCTTTATTTGATGTATTTCAGGGCAAATAGGATCTTCTGTGACTACAGGATTATTTGTATTTTGCAGAACTGAGGTGTTTCCTCAAAATATTACACATAAAAAAATCAGGCCACTGAGCTAAACATACAATGTATAAATTATGGACTATATGTGGTCCAAGAAATGGATGAGAGAAACCTGTCTTCTTGCTTTCTACTTACTTAGCCTAGGGCCGGAGAAAGGAGCAATGTCTTGAGTGGCCTGAGATGAATCTCCTGGATGAACTAGTACTTTGTAACTCTTTGGGGTAGAGATGATTACTGAAGTCCCTGCCGGCTACTCAACTTTGAAATCTGTGAGCTAATATAGCTTCATTTATCAAAAAAATATTTAGCATTTTATATATGGCTTTACTAACTGGAAACCTAAGAGACCAGAAGCCTATTTCCTGATGATCCCTTGAAAATGAGGTTCAAGTGACAAATCACTGAAAGGGAATCGAGCTCTAAATAGTGGGGTCAAGACCCCGAAACATGACCTCCAGTTATTAAACAGTTTTTTGAAGAACAGAGATTGCACATTTACAATTTCAGAGGCCCTAGATCTTTATGTTAAAGACACAATTTAGATGTGAGCCCCATATGGTGTTCTTTGTGCTGTAGTAAATTGAGTTTGTGAAATGAACTTACAGTAGAATGTGTTACCCTCTTTTTTATCTTTTTTTTTTTTTTTTTGCTTTTAATAATCCTGAGAAGCATTATGTCAAGCACATGTGAAAGCCCTAAATGAGTCTATTCTTCTGAAGTTGGGCAACTTCAGAAGAAAAAGGTGTTGGACCTATTTCTTATGAGATTTATTTTTTATTTATTTTTTTTTTCAACGTTTATTTATTTTTTTGGGACAGAGAGAGACAGAGCATGAACGGGGGAGGGGCAGAGAGAGAGGGAGACACAGAATCGGAAACAGGCTCCAGGCTCCGAGCCATCAGCCCAGAGCCCGACGCGGGGCTCGAACTCACGGACCGCGAGATCGTGACCTGGCTGAAGTCGGACGCTTAACCGACTGCGCCACCCAGGCGCCCCTATTTCTTATGAGATTTAAATCAAGCATTCAGAATGGTTTTCCAACAACAATCATATTTTTTTTAATGTTTATTTATTTTTGAGAGATAGAAGCAGAGTGCAAGTGAGGGAGGGACAGAGAGAGGGAGAGGCAGAATCCGAAACAGGCTCCAGGCTCTGAGCGGTCAGCACAGAGTCCGATGTGGGACTCGAACTCACGAACCGTGAGATCATGACCTGAGCTGAAGTTGGACACTTAACCGACTGAGCCACCCAGGCGCCCCTTTCCAACAGCAATCTTGAAGATGCTTTTTTTTTTTTAATCAGCAAATTTCTACCAATGGTTTCATTAGCCAGAAAGATGAGATCTTCAAAGAACTCAGAACACATTGAAGATGGGAAATGGGACTCGGCTAAAGTATGTCCATGCAAAGAAATTCCCACAGTGGGAAGGCTAAGATTTTAAGACTTTGTGAGGTTGGCATGTGTTCCCATATTTTCTTTCAAAGGAGAATTTCAGTTTGAACCGTGGGTTCATGAGAAGTTGCTTCCCAAACTTACAGAGCTGTTGGTCCCTAACCTGCTTAAAGTCTGACATTTGATGATTTGGAGGAATGTGATTGCAACCCAAGCATTGCCTAGCCTTGGTGGTCAAATCCAGCCTTGGTTCTTATCACTCAAACCTAGAGCGTCCACTCCTGCTTGGTGCCTCAAACTGTTTCAGAGAAGCTTTGCCTTAGTAACGTGCACATTCCATTTCTTTCACTGTGCAGAGGTATCTGAGACTTGTCACTGGAGTCTATATGCCAATTGCTTTTCACTGAAAGTGGTGAATGACAAGATTCTTTCCTGTCTTTTTACCCACTATCTCCCGTTACCTTTATCTCAACACCTTCTCCTTGACCTGACCCTTCATCAACTTGAAACCAGTTCTTACTTCCAGATTTTGCTTAGTTGGTGTTTTCTGGGCCACTGAATCGTTTTCACTGGGTAATATAAAACGGAGACAGAGTGAGCCAGGAAGCAGATGTCTCTTGGGTGGTGTGTGTCTTTGAGAGTTGGAATTTGAAGTCTCCGTATGAAAGGAACAGTGAATGGGTGTAATTAGTCGGGCTGATGAAGGAGTAAAACCTGGTAAGCAATTTTTCTTGACTGGCTTAATGAAAAGCATTAGCTATCAGTTTCTGCCTAAACTAGCTGAGGGTAAAACAAGTGTGGGGTTGGAACAAAAGATAAAGATTCTGCGTGGGCTTGGGCTCTGTTCCTGAGAATAAATTTTGCTTGGGCGGAAGGTATGTGGCTCATCCAAAAAAAGAGAGAGAGAGAGGGAGAGAGAGAAAGGAAGGAAGGAAGGAAGGAAGGAAGGAAGGAAGGAAGGAAAAGAAAGAAAGAAAGAAAGAGAGAAAGAGAAAGGAAAGAAAAGAGAAAAGAAAAGAAAAAAGAAAAGGAAAGGAAAGAAAAGAAGGAGGGAAGGAAGGGAGGGAGGAAGGAAGGAAGAAATGACTTGTGGCACTTCTTCATGCATTTTATTTTAGGAGAATTGATTTTATTTCAAGAAATGGAATAGGTTCTTACAAAGGTCCAAACAGGTATTCTGAAACCAAGTGGGAGTGTATTGCTCGTTTTCTCCATTAAGTCAGGCACTTTCCCTAGGTCAGCTTTCAAAACCCAATGAATTTTTTTTTTTAATTTTAGAGAGAGAAAAAGCACGCATGAGCAGAGTAGAGGGGCAGAGGGAGAGAGAAAGAGTATCTCAAGTAGGCTCCACGCTTAGCATGGAGCCTGACACGGGGCTAGATCCCACAAGCCTGGGATCATGACCCGAGCTGAAATCAAGAGATGCTCAACCAGCTGAGCCGCCAGGTGACTCAACACCCAATGAATTTTTAAGGATTGACTTAAGGTTATTTCCCATTAGCCTGCATCTTCTCCTGGTTGTGTGAATCTGGCCAAGAGCTGCTGAGGGCCTGGAGACATTCATCTCCAAGTGACTAGCAAGAAATTAAGCATCCCTTCAAGGGGATGTTTTTCTGCTGTCAAAGGGATTAAAAAATAATACTCTGGCATCATTTATGACAGCTAGTAAAGGCCTTGGAGTCAAATGATGTGAGGCTCAAGCAATTTGATATCCAAAAACAAAAATGGCAGCCTCTCTGGAACTTGACCATAAACTGTACTAAGTGCTCTTCACACAGAAGACCAAATATATCAATAACATACAAGCTCCCATCCCGAGTGTAGTCCAAGATGATGTTTCTCTTCATGGCTGTCGCCAATCAGTGCCTCTAGGGATCCTGGGTGACCATCTACAATAAGATGGCAGCATCCATTCTCAGATTTGCTTTGTTATATAGATTCCAGCTTTCTGGCTTGGATGCCAGTCGAAAAACCTAAGTTGGGAAACTACAAAAGGGCTGGGTCCACATTGTTCTCCTTAAGGGAAAGATTATTTGTTAGTGTTATTTAAGGTCACACATTATTTTTTTGATGTTAATGGGGGACAAACGGGACACTGAGTTTTGTTTTGTGCTCTATTTGCTTAAGAGTCAAATACATTTTATAAGAAGTGACAAAATCCATTTTTTTAAGGTACATGGCTTGCTGACAAACCGCAGAGTAGAGTAGAAAACAAAACAAATCCAGCCTTACTATTTTCCAAGTAGTTAATAATGCAAACGGAAGTCAGCCGGGACAAAGAAAGCAGAAGAAAATGTTATTCTTGGGGTCAGATGCTAGAGATGGACATCGACAGAACTTAACCAGTCTGGGAAGTGAAAGGAAAGGGAACTTGTTTTGAGATGTATCACGTCTGAAGTGTTTCTAGTACAGGATCTCAGCTAAAGTTTACATTTAGGCAATTACTTGTGGATGAGGAAAGTGCGCCGAGGAGAATTTAGGTAACGCTCACGGTTTCAGCAGAAAGTGGCAGACACAAGATGCAAACTTGGGTTCTGCCCCACCACTTGTCACCAAGTACCTGGCCACCAACCCCATGGAGATCCTTAAGGGATTGGACCTGATCTTTGTAATGTTCCATACACAATGAGGTTGACCTTGACCCTTCAACCCATACCAGTGGATGGGTGGGTCCATAATCGCGACAAATCACAGGTTACAAATTCTACTTTGGTTTAAATCCCTGACAAACTCAGCCTTTGTCTATTGGCTAATTGCCCCATGGACAGACTATCTCCATTTGTTATTACTGACAGCAATGCCTTTTTTAAATGGCTCTTTGGAAACATTTTTTCCCTTCCTGTAATTCTAAAATACCCTTGATGCATTAAGCAGGACCCAAAAATACTTTTGTATTTTAGATTGGATACAACTTTAGCATATCATTGGTGGCATATTCTAAGGGTATAACATTTTCAGCCGTCACTGGGGGAAACAGTTTTCCTTTGACACCATCATTATTACCTGCATGGAGACAGTGGCATCAGACATTAAACCTGGCCTTTAATCCTGGTGCCACATTGTTGCTCTGGTGTGACCTTGGCACATCACATAACCTCAATCAACCTCTGTAAAAATACTAATGGCTGCTATTTGGGGGCACGTATTAAGACCCAGCTGCTATGCTAAACACTTTGCTGACGTCATTACGGTATGCATAAAATGAGGGTAATAATGCCCACCTGCTCTGGTTTTTCTGCATCTTCAGTGATTTTGAATGCATAGAACACATCTAGCATAATGCCCGGCTCCTTGCGGTCAATAAGTGTCATTACCGTTCTCCTGTGTCTCCCTTTCCTTTTCCTCCTTGGCTCAGCTCTTATGAGTTCCCAGTTGCTCGGGCTCTGGTGCTGGAAACTAGCAGGTCCATGGATGTGACTGATCATTGCTAATGACTAGGACCCTCATCATCCTCATGTGACAGGTCCTGAGCCAGGCCAGGGCTTATTCATTATGTTGATTCAGACATTTAACCTGGCAGGGAGGTTCTGAGGGTCTTATATGAGGGGGCCGTTTGATGAACTGCTGAAGTGAGGGTCCATGTCTTCATCTTCGCTTTGGGTGGTTTGTCCCGAGTAGAACAGATGTAGCTCAAACTTCACTGATCTTTCCTCATCCTCTGGGACCAGTAACAGCTCCATATGGAGGGAGGCTCATAGTTACCAGAGCAGGAATTTAGGAGAAAAATACTTCAGAGGTCTAGAAGAGAGTGCCAAATATAAATCAGCTTCCTACTTCCATAATGTCTTGAAACGATCCCATAAGCAATCACCTCAATGTGAAGAGGCATGATTTAAAGAATGCTTATCTTGGAGCACCTGGGTGGCTCAGTCTGTTAAGCATCCGACTTCGGCTCAGGTCATGATCTTGCAGTTTGTGGGTTCAAGCCCCGCGTCGGGCTCTGTGCTGACAGCTCAGAGCCTGGAACCTGCTTCGGATTCTGTCTCTCCCTCTCTCTCTCTGCCCCTCCCCTGCTCGTGCTCTGTCTCTCTCTCTCTCTCTCTCTCTCTCTCTCTCAAATAAAGAAATAAGTAAACATTAAAAAAAAAACAACCCACTTAGCTTAAAAATGCTTATCTAACAAGAAGAGTTCAGGACTTGAGGTTCTTCTTGATCAGATAACAACTACGAAATATATCTGAACCTGGAGGATTATCTTCTTGCAATTTATATTCTAAGGAAATGCTTCTTGACCATCTGCAGTAAAGTACTCTGACTGGTGAAAGTCTCAGGGTGTCACTCTAAGGTGTTTTCTTCACTTGTAATATTTCTTTGAAGTCACAAATTTTATTTTATTTTTTAACAATTTTTTTTAGATTAATGTTTGTTTCTTTTTGAGAGAGAGAGAGAGAGACAGACAGACAGAGCATGAGTGGGGGAGGGTCAGAGAGAGAGGGAGACACAGAATCCGAAGCAGGCTCTAGGCTCTGAGCTGTCAGCACAGAGCCCGATGCGGGTCTCCAACTCACCAACCGTGAGATCATGACCTGAGTAGAAGTCGGACGCTCAACCGACTGAGCCAGCCAGGCGCCCCTCAAATTTTATTTTAAACATACACTTGGGTTACCTAGGTCTGTGTAACAAACTACCCCCAAATTTGGCAGTTAAACTAAGAACTGTTTATTATCTGTCACAATTCTGTGGGTTGATGGTGGTTTTCTACTTTATGTGGTGGTGGCTTGGACATTAGGAAGGTCCAGGGTGGTCCCTTGTACATGGCAGGTAGTTGGTGATTGCTGGCTAGGAATTTTGCTGGGATCATCTGCCCAGGGCCTTCACTCTCCTCCATATGAACTTCTCCACATAGACATTTATGCTTCCTCACATCATGGAAGAGTCACCGTAGTCAAACTTACCATAAAAAGCACAGCAGTGAAGGTTGCCAGGCCTTCTTAAGACTCGGGGTCTAGAACCAGCACTGTCTCACTTTCCTTGCACCCTATGGGTTAAAGCAGATCACAGGTCCTTTTTGGACTCACAGGGAGGAACTTATGCAAGAACATGAAGACAGGGAGACGTAGTTCACTGGATGTCACCGAAGTATCAGTCTACCACAACATAGGAATTTTGCACGCTATTCCAGAACATAACTGTTATATTGTAGTATAAAAATATATCCCTCACATAGTCAAATAAAGTGCACTCTTACGGAAATTATGGCAATATTCATGCCACGGTTTTGCTTAACCTTGGCACACTACTGTGGTCATGATGCTTGGGAAAGGGAGTTCCAGGTTTTTCCTCTTTTCTCATCGGAGTCTTGGGAGGAAAGTGGGACACAGTGCAGATGATTGGTTCATTTATTCATCTTACTTAGTACACATCTATGGCTGAATTCCAAAGCCAATAGCAGCACTTGTTAATGCTATTCCTGTCTATGCTTTCACCTTTTAGCCCCTAGAATGGAGAGCTATAAATTAGAACCTACAAAAATATAGAAAGGACCCTGTTTTGTTAAGATGTCCGGGGATGTAACGTAACTTATTTGGCTCAGCCAATATGTTCTGTTAAAAAAAAAACAAAGAATTCTTTGCCTGCATGTGTCACACTGGAAGTATTTTTTTAAGAGGTGAACTTAGGCCCATATGATAGTAAGATGGATGTAGACCAAGGGAGCTGTGGGGTATGGTTTTAGCAACCCAGCCTGATTCATTTCTCTGATGGTGGAGGAGTTTTTCACCACAAGCAGTGACAAGGATGCTTTGAAATAGCGTAGCAGCCGGAAAATAAATCCTATATCTAAATGCATCTGTCCTTGTTTCAGGTCAAAGTCTGAAAATTATCCAAAGGACATTTTTCTTGCTTAAGTTATCTGAGCTCTGCTGCCTGAGCAGCACTGTATATTACAGTTGGGTAGAGCCCAGAGGGGGAGGGAGTGGCCCAGGAGGAAGCCACACAGAGGGCGGGGATTGCTGTGTGCCCCGCCCAGGTTAGCATTTGCTCCGCCTCCCCCATCTCAAACTTTCTGGGTGACTCCATCTGGCACGTCCTCCAGACTGATGTTGCCAACTCGGAAACCTGACTTCTAAAAACTAGAATTGCATTTCTTTCTCCCTGTTCCTTATACTTTATGAACAAAAGTTTCAAACATACCGGAAAGTTGAAGTCAATTGTCCGGTGAACACCATATAGACGCCTAGATTCTGCAGTGAAAATCTCTGTATCCTGAGCAGCCCATCGGTTTTCAGAAGCATTTCGGAGTAAGCTGCAGACAAGGGGACGTTTCAACCCTAAATATTTCAACAATCGCAAGCTAGGGTTCAATGTTTATTTATGGTTTCTCTCTTTCTCCCTCTCTCTTTCCCTCCTTCCCTTCCTCCTTCTCTTCCTCCCTCCTTTCTTTCCTTCTTTCTCTCTCTTTTTTTGAGATGAAAGATACGGACGATGAAACACACTCATCCTAAATGTACTATTCCATGACCTTTGACACCTGCATGCTCTTGTGTAACCCAAAGCCCCATGGAGATCCAGAACAAACTATGACCTCATCAAGTTTCCTCTTGTGGCCTCCCTCAACCTCCATCAGGCATCATTATTGTTCTAATTTTTTTAAACCACAGATTCATTTTGCCTGTTCTAGAGCTTTGAGTGAATGGAAACACAGTGTGTATCTTGTGTATGAACTGAGCTTCTTTATCTAATATGTTAAAAATCTTAAGCCTTGGAAGCGTATTGCTCCTTTTGCTGCCCAATAGAAGCCAGGAGTCATCCCCGATGGCTCAGCAATTTTGGAGCAGTGGCTCCGGTGTCCTGATATCAGTCCCTACTGCCTGCAGCAGCCTCTCATTGATAAGGTGGATGTAGGTGTGTGGGTTGGCTGTGGTGGAGACAAGGCATGGCATGCCCAGACAGACACCACGAATCCCAGCACACGGCTGTGTTTATTAGCGGGTCAGCCTTTGTGTCTGCCAGTCGGACTCTGCGTTATCGATTTTGTTCTGATTGTTCCACGAGACAAAGAAGGAAATCGTTTGCCTCAAAGCACGCAGCGTGATCCACGGGGAGGATGGTGTATGTCTCGGTAGCAGGGGGAGGATTCTTGATCAAGTAGACAGACGCTGGCCCACTCTACCTCCCGTGTAGAAAAAGAAGCAGCACGCCAGAGCTGACACTAACTTTGAGGCTTTTCCAAACCCACAGAGCAAATCTGACAACAAGAAACAGGTCGGGGCGCCTGGGTGGCTCAGTCGGTTAAGCATCCAGCTTCGGCTCAGGTCATGATCTCGCAGTTCGTGGGTTCGAGCCCTGCGTCGGGCTCTGTGCTGACAGCTCAGAGCCTGGAGCCTGCTTCTGATTCTGTGTCTGCCTCTCTCTGTTCCTCCCTTGCTCGTGCTCTGTCTCTCAAAAATAAATAAAGATAAAAAAAAAAAACTAAAAAAAAAAAAAAAAAAGGAAAAAGTCACCCTACTTTCCGAGATAGATGTGGTACATTCAGTAACAAAGAGAGGGCAGCGCAGATGAAATGCACCCCGGGAGGCCCCACCAACTAAGTGTTGCACGGAGATCTCATTAGGCTATTATAAATCCAGAAGACCAGACTGCCGCGAGTATGTTCCCCAGGCTGAGCCACTCGGTGTCATTCGGATAAATGAAAAACCTGACCGGTGCCCAGATATTGCGTGCACTGGCCAAACCCCACGCTCGGAGGGGTTTGAATGGTCTGTGTTGCACGGCCGCGTTAATCGAAGGAAGCTGCTGCCCCAACGCCTTGAATGCCTTCCAACTGTGAGCCGGTTCTCTTTGTCTTGCATCTCACATGCGTAATTTAATGGGACACAGTTTGTATAACCAGACCAGCCGCAATCACGCTTATCTTCCCTAACAGATGATTTTATTTAGCTTTGTACGTTAATGGGTCATTGGCTGCTGAGCCAAGGCAAAGTTGAGCAATTTGGGAGGCTTACCGCGGTTTAGCGATCTCAACTTTCTGTTCTGTCTCATTACACGGACCAGTCAGGGTCTAATCAGCAAGTAACAGAAAGATTCTCCCTGCTACCCACCGCCCCCCACCTCCAGCCTCCCTCCGCTTAAATATCCTATCTGTACTTCAGGACCTGGCTTAAAGGCTGGCCAAGAGCAAGAGGTTTCTTTGAGCTTTATAGGCTGGAAATATTGTGGTCATGTAAGATGATCCTCTAAGCAATAGTTCATCTACAAAAATCTTACTGTGAAGCCTCATCCACAAATATATAGAAACATGAGTGATGACAGACATCACATGGGTACATTTCCATACGGACCTCAAAACAGCAGGCTCTACCAATCCTCTTTAATATTGTCTATGATGACTTCAAAAAAACCATCCAGGACTGGGGACACAATTCAAAAGTCTTTTCCTTTAATTAGTTACAACAAAACCTAACAGATAGAGGGAAATTGTACAGGCATCAGAGAAGATAAGGCATTTGCAACTTGGCTTGGCTGGAATACAATTGCAGGAAAACATATAGATTTATGATTCAAGCCTATCCAAGCAATAGTGGGGAAAGTATAACCCTTAGGCAACAGGGCAAGCTGGGACAATAACCTTCAAGATCTACCAAACTCAGGACAAACAGAAGGAAGTGAGGGGTGGAGAGACAGCAGGATATTGACAATAAGACAAACAATAAGCGCAGGAGGATCATTGGACTTTGTATTCTTTCTTTCTCTTTCTTTCTTTCTTTCTTTCTTTCTTTCTTTCTTTCTTTCTTTCT
>NW_024412432.1:5484551-5640856 GCF_014898765.1 Herpailurus yagouaroundi | reverse complement strand
TCTTTCTTTCTTTCTTTCTTTCTTTCTTTCTTTCTTTCTTTCTTTCTTTCTTTCTTTCTTTCTTTCTTAACGTCTTTTGAATCTTAAAGACATACTTTGCAACTTTCCAGTCCCAACTTTTAAGCAGTGATTTCGATGCAGAGATTTCTACTTTCTTTGAACCTGGGATGCTGCCTGGATGCAATTTTAGAGGTGAATAGGTTTGGAAGTTCCTGGCACTTTTGACCCATTACCGATCCTGTTCACAGCAGCAGTCTTTGATGAAAGGCTTTTTTAATTGCTTGTCCCTGGAAATGATTCTCCCCAAGCAGTTCTCCTCTTCTGCACTTCGTCCTGTCCTGGCAGCCAGATAATCGAATCCTAGGAGAAGGATGGGGAATTTTCTTCATGTGTCTCTGGAGCCGGTGGCCAGGCACCCAGAGCCACAATTAAGAAAGCAGAGGATTTTCAGAAAGGCAGGGTCCGTCTGTGGGGTTGCCTTGGCTTCTTGGTAAGGTTTTATGGCTTTTAAACTGATGCTTATTGTCTCTTTAAATGTTAAAGAAGGAAGTCCCTCCGAACCCCTGATGGCATTCAATTATGGTCATGATTATAAAATGTCTCAGATCTTTGGGGAGTGTGAGCAAATCAATAGAGTGTTGCAGGGCACATAAAGCTCTTAAGGCTTGCCTTTGCCAGGTTTCGCTCCCTTCTCCCACTCACCCCCGCAGCCTTAGTGGGAGAAGCCTGTAGTGTAAGGGGCTTGCTTGCTGGGTGGAGGGCATGTGGAGAATTACTCCCTAACACTACAGGACAAAAGGTGCCTTGAGACCTTTAACTCATTTCATGAGATTCTCAAAGGGTGTGTTAGGGCACTTCTGTGTTCTCTTGCAGAAGATTGTGTTAATTCCTTTTTTTTTTTTTTTTAATGTTTATTTATTTTGAGAGAGACAGAGAGCTCGCTCACAAGAGCGAGCACAAGCTGGGGAGGGGCAGAAAGAGAGGAAAAGAGAGTTGAGCACTGTCTGTGCAGAGCCTGACGAGGGGCTCTAACTCACAAACTGTGAGATCATGAGCTGAGCCAAAATCAAGAGTTTGATGCTTAACCGACTAGACCATTCAAGCGACCGTAAGACTGTGTTAATTTCTAAATAGCATTTTCTTAGAATTCTTCTGCTGCCCCATTTGAGTAAGCCTCTCTCTCTCTCTCTCTCTCTCTCTCTGCTATTGTTGTTCTGTTGGGATAGGTTCTCTGGGAAACAAATCAAAGACGGTTGATTTGTTTTTAATCTTTTTTCTGAACAAGGCAACTTTGGTAATGCACCTGGCTACGCTTCTGGAAGAAATTATATAGCTAATTTAGATTTAGTAGATGATTTGGTCATCAAGGTGAAAGGGCATGCATGCATTTATTCAACAACTATTTGTTGAACACTCTTGGGTACCAGGCACTGAGCAAGAATATGCAAGCTCTATGGGGGTAGGGATTTTGGTTTCCTTACCCACCACTATACCTTCAGTGCCCAAAACACCGCCTACTCCAGAGAGGGCTCAGAAACATGCTGGACAGATAGGGCACACAGTGATAGGAAGTGGAAAGCACATAGTTTTCCCTCCAGGACTAATCCAGTTCTCATGTATTGTGAAATCCTGCGATATTTGGAAGGAAAGAAGTGATTTCATGTTAGTTGTCTATAGTGTCCTGAAGTACTCTGGCCTATCTACTCCTTTGACACAACTCGGAAATGAAACTGGCAGTGAAGAGGTGCATTTAAAGGGTCTGGTTGGGGACGCCTGGGTGGCTCAGTCGGTTAAGCGGCCGACTTCGGCTCAGGTCATGATCTCACGGTCCGTGGGTTCGAGCCCCGCGTCGGGCTCTGTGCTGACAGCTCAGAGCCTGGAACCTACTTCGGATTCTGTGTCTCCCTCTCTCTGACCCTCCCCCGTTCATGCTCTGTCTCTCTCTGTCTCAAAAATAAATAAATGTTAAAAAATAAAAATAAAAAAATAGAATAAAATAAAGGGTCTGGTTGGGTTAAAGAAATAGTCATTTCAACAAAATGCCACTTATCCCCCTGTTACTTTTGACTGTACGTATGCAAAGATGATCTCCTACCATACTTTCTAAAATGAGGGGTTAAACTTTAGCAGTGAGGTATTTCAAAGCCCCAACATGAGGACATCTCAGGTAAGACAAAAACAAAAACAAAACCCTCTTGTTCTGCCGGCTCTCTAGAGAGAGTGGCTCCTTGTAAGAAGGATGGCGAGGACGGCCACTAGGATAGGTGAGAATAAATGGGTCAGCGAAGAGTCAAGGTGGCCCTTGGATTTTCCACGGCAGGAGCTGGAAAGTAGGAGCCGCGGGAGTGGGCATGATGGAGGGGGGATCCTTCCTCTCCTAGAATTGTTCATCTTATCTGTTCCTGGAAGTCACTGTCACAGCTCTCAGAAAGAGATGCCATTATTGTTAATACCATTGTGCCCATTTGACCCAGGAGGCCACCAAGGTCCAGGTGGTGTTGTGACTTCTCATGGCTAGACAGCTTGCCAATAGAAGAGGTCCCCTTCTGAGCCCAAGTTCTGTACCACCATGTCCTCCTTCCCCCAGAACCCTGTGCCATGGGTATTGCTGTGACATTACTTATGCCACTGTTCTGATTTCTGCTGCAGGGCCTGTTAACGCTGGTCACCACGGTCAGCTGCCTGCTCTGAGACAGAACTCCCTGGGGTGCCAGCACCTGTCATCCCGCTCCTGGTCAAAAACAGTGTGAGGCTGACAATGATGCCTGAACCCATGTGGGATGGGTGCCATAGGACCCAGAAGGATAGGGCACAGGAGTAAGCGATCACTCCCTCCACATCCTCACAGACCACTTCTTCAGGGCGCTTGCGTTTGGCTGCTCGTGTGCTGGTCACTCACGTTAGCCGGGGTGGCAAATTCCATCTCATTCCTGCCACACGGGGACCTGAAGAGGATGAAAGAACTGTTAGCTGGCAAGTCCTGTGAGGGAAAGACCCAGGGATGTTGGCGTCTTTGCAGCCGTGGCAAGCACAACTTAGCCCTGGGGTGGGCGGATGGCGGGACCCACTGTCTTGTGCTCAGTGCCCCCTCTGACCTGCAGGGAAACCCAGAGGCAGAGAAGCCCGTAGGACAAGACAAAGACAAAAGGTCCAATCTGCTACTGTTGATTCTGTCACTGATGCCAATAGTTGGCCTTGAAAGCCAGCTTCGTGAGACAGAGTCATCTCTATGGAAGTGTTACAGTCTCTGTTGCCTTAGTGGGAAATGACCCCAGCTGGGGAGATCCGCTGAAGCCGCATCGGGGTGGCTCACAGATAAATATCTGACGCCTGGGCTTGGGGAAGTGGACTTCTGCCTCAGCGCGGGCATTCCGTGGTCCTTCTCGGAAGACTGTCTCCACTTCACCAGCTGTTTGTGGTGTCCCAGGGGATGTTGTGATATATAAAATTGTGTCTGCCCTGTGGCTGGATGCCAGGCACTTAGGGGACGTAGATCTTTCTGTCTGGACAAACGGTCCTTGCCCTTACTATGTACATGCTCAGACATGCAGAACCACACAATGGCTTAAAAGCTACTGCGGAAAGTGTGTTTTTAGTGTTTTCCGTTTATTTCCAAACGAAGACTCGTTTCACTGGGATAACGTGTCTTCAGTGACATCCAAGAGCCTCTTTGGCTCTTCTGAGATGACAGGGGACAGCCTGGATAAAATACAAATGCAAAGCCCTCATTTTATTGAATCATTTAAAATGTCTTTGCCCAACTCTTCAATTAAAAAGTTTTCAACACCTAAAAACGTCTATCAGTTTGAGCACACAAATGTTTCCTTGTGCGTGCATCACAGGAAGTAGCATATTGATCTAGACGAATGAGTGGGTCATGGGAGGGAGGAAGCCCGCTGTGCTAATGGACCACATACACTACACAGTCACTTCACATTTTAACATAGAAATAAAATCACTAAGTGCAACATTGTAAATAGGATGGCAGTTTCTAAAGACAATGTACGATTATGTTGCATACTTCAGGTTTTTCCCAACGAATAGCTCACAGATAGAACTCCCAAAATGAGAGACAGATATAAAGTACTGTGAGCACTGTTAAAAATTTAAAGATGTAAACAATGCTCTAAGTCCTATAAAATAAGCATAAATGCACCATAATTACTGATTATTTAACAAATTCCGAGTTACTATGAAGAGCATGTTTATTTTTGTCTGTCTCTTCATCTATAACTCTGCTTTTCCCAAATATGCTGGATATGTCTAACATGCAGCCCTGGTGGGGGGGAGCGAGCTGGAGAAGGTGTTTGATTTCTGGGTCTTGTCTGCCCTTCATTCCACTGCCTTCTTCTCCAAAGCCCCAGGTCTGCCCACGTCTACACCGTAACCCCCACTGCTCCAAATGCCCAGGAACTCACCATCCTTGGAAGTATAGATGCACATTACTTTAGTAACATTATTTACTACCATCAATACCATCAGCATTTTTGACTTTAAGGATCTTTGTCTGTTTCCCACCGGTGGGAGGGCAAGGAACTTTAAAAACTTCTTGTGTGTGCTTCTTCGAATGGTTCGAAGGATCCACAAGTATGCTTTAGGGACATGGAGATTAGGGCGAGTCTGTGAATCTACATCCTACTTCACAGCAGGTCAGGAGAAAGAGAAGTGAAGCAAAAAGCTTCAGAACTGGCGGTAGGATTTGGGGTGCTCTTTTGTTCTGTGTTTTGGTACTTGTAGAAGAAGTCTGAATTTTTTTTAACAGTATACATTGGTTTAAAAAGCATTTAAGGGGTGCCTGGGTGGCGCAGTCGGTTAAGCGTCTGACTTTAGCCAGGTCACGATCTCGCGGTCCGTGAGTTCGAGCCCCGCGTCGGGCTCTGGGCTGATGGCTCGGAGCCTGGAGCCTGTTTCCGATTCTGTGTCTCCCTCTCTCTCTGCCCCTCCCCCGTTCATGCTCTGTCTCTCTCTGTCCCCAAAATAAAATAAAACGTTGAAAAAAAAATTTTTTTAAAGCATTTAATATTTTTCAGATTATTGTAAGGAGGTGCCTGGCACACAAATCCTCAGGGCTAGTAGTGGAAAGGTAGAGATGACAGAAGGTCACTCCACTTAAAAAACATCTGCTAACACTCTCTCCTGAACTTTTAGGCTTTATCTAGGACTCCTGGTTCCTCTTCACTCTGTCTCTGAGGCTTTCTCTGTGATGGCAGAGACAGCATGGGCTCTGGTGTCAGCCCTAGGTTCAAAACTCAACTCCGCTGCTTTACGGTTTTAGCCACGTTACTTGAACTGAGCCTTAGTTATTTCATCTGTAAAATGGGTACGATAAAGCCTGCTGTAGCTTCTGTGAGGTCTAAGTGCCACAATAATTGACAAGTCATTAGCTTGGTTTCCCAAGTTTACAGATTATCTCAATGATTCGTTATCCCTTTCCTCATCCCATCCCACCTCGTGACGGTCAGCTTGTAACTAAGAGATAAGGGGATTTTTCTGATTCTATTTGGCTGCCCAACTGAAAATCTATACATAGGGCTCTTTGAATTAAATAAAATCAAGATTTCAGTTCCTTATTGCAAATAGCTACGAAATAGAACGGCACCATAGAACGCTTCCATCATTGCAGAAAGATCTACTGGCCTTTCGATGCTTTTGCAGCTATCGGCGTGACACAGTTCTGGCCAACGAATTAAACAAAAGTCCTGGGTAAAACTTTCCCGGAAGACAGCTGGAGCTGTGGGCTCAATGGGTGACTCTGAGGTTGGAAGCCATGGGTTGCAGCGGGGCAATAATTTAGAGCTGATCGTTGGCGATGTTCTACAGCTAATTATATTCGCACAATTTCCTCCTGTTCCGTCTTTCCCAGTTCCCATGTAATGATCATCCCGGAACTAAGATATTAACTCTATCTTAATTTGGACAAAGTCTTTGATCTCAATGAATCATTTTTTTAGTTTATTTATTTATTCCGAGAGAGCGAGAGAGAGAGCGAGAGAGAGAGAAGCAGAGAGAGAAGGAGAGAGAGAATCCCAAGCAGGGTCCGTACTGTCAGCACCGAGCCCGACAGGGGCTCAAACTCACAAATCATGACCCGAGCCAAGATCAAGAGTCAGACACTTAACCAACTGAGCCATCCAGGTGCCTGTAATCTTTTTTTTTTTTTTTTTTTTCAAATGGGAGAAGAGGCCATATTGAAGAAGCGTTGTATTCTTAATAGGCAGGAAAATCTCCTTTTCTTTCCCCTGACTCCTATTTCCCTTCCCTCCCCCTTCCCTCCCCTCCCCTTCCCTTCCCTTTCCTCCTCCCTTCCAAATACACACTAAGAACATTTACCTGGCCTGGGAGCAGTGGTCTTTTTACTGAATCAGGGGGTTGCTCTATCAGTGAACTTGGAGAACTCCCCACCTGGAGTATTGCTAAGCAGATGCTGCAACTATTACTGAACAGCTGCTTCAGGCTGCTCAAAATTAGTGAATCTAAATGAACATCACCTGCAATGCCAAAGAGATGTGAGAAAAAACCTGATTGGTGCCACAAACCCGCTTAAGTATGGAAATGCCCTTACGTCTAAGCACCTTCTTCTCTGGCCTCGGTTTCTTGATCAGAAGTTATTATAGAGGATTTTTTTTTCCTACCCTGCATGCCGGGCACATGGTGTTCTGAACTGAGAATTCATGAATTCTAATCCTCATCATTGAGTTGGCTTCTTGCCTAACCTTGGGCAGAGGACACACAGTGTCTTTAATGCATTCCTCCAGGAATCACATAGAATGCTGTAAAAGGTTTAATTATTAATGGAATTTGCAGAGAACTTGCCTAGCTGCATAACTCTAGCCAACCTTAATTTTTAATCTTTATAAATACCTTTGAATTTTAATAAGGTAAGTTCTCAGCAAGGCAACCATTCGTTCTTCCAGCATGGCCTCTAATTTATGGTTTCCCACTTGCTTTGTTCTACGTCCTCTTCCTACCCTCACTATGGATGGTTTCTTACCATCCTCCACGGCCATGATATTTTTATCTTCTTAGAACAACTGTCGTTTAAGAAAACGTAGCTCAGAAAGCGGAAGTTAATTGCTAGAAGTCATCTGAGTTTTCTGTGAATGTTTTCATTCAAATTTTGTTTCTCTTCTGATATCAGAGATAAAAATGTAGTGATATCATTTCAAATAACAACACATTATAAGAAAGGAGAGGAGATATTTCTCTCAGGTTTCAAATGCTTCTTGACGATTAAGCTGGTTTTTTGAAACTTAGATCATTACTTGTATAGGAAAAATTTTAGAAATGATGGTTAGAGTATGAGGCTAGTTCACATAAGTCTATTTCACACAAAGCCAGATCTCTAGTTTGCAATGAAAAATAGTGGAAAGAAATGCTGTTATAATCCAAGTATTTAAATACAATAGAAAACATCTGCTTTTTAGTCCAGAAATCTTGGGCTTTTCTTCTTTTTTCTACCATTTTTTTTTTGCAACCCTTACACTGTGTGTCAATTTTAAAGTGCATTAAACATTTGTTTTTTACTGTAAGAAAAAGAAGAAAAGATGGGCAGATAGTGGGATGATGCTCATGTAACCATGTAAACATTAGATGAGAGCGGAAGGCACACACTGAGACAAGGTACATATTCATGAGCAAGAATTCGCTGGGGTAGAGCTCTTTATTCTGGAAGGTACAATACAATGGGAAAAGAAGAAGGAGAGTGGGTAAAGGAAGAGGAACAAGGTGGTAGAGGTGTTGAGGAAAGGGAAGGGAAACACTAGGTGACACGATTATCCCCATACCTACCATGGTGGGGTTTTAGAACGTGTGTGTGGGAGAGAGAGAGAGAGAAGAGGGGGACGGGGCGCAAACTAGGTATGTAAAAGGAAATGACATGGGCACAGAAGCAGGGCTTTAAAAGTGCGGGGCGGGGCGCTTGGGTGGCTCAGTCAGTTAAGTATCTGACTTCATCTCAGGTCATGATCTTGCAGTTCGTGGGTTCGAGCCCTGTGCTGAGCTCCATGCTAACAGAGCTAGCAGCTCCGAGCTTGGAGCCTGCTTCAGATTCTGTGTCTCTGTCTCTCTCTGCCTGTTCCCTGCTTGCACTCTGTCTCTCTTTCTCTCTCTCAAAAATAAATAGACATCAAAAACAACTTTAAAAAGTGCGGGCAAAGTGTCCATCGATGGATAAATGGATAAAAAAAATGTGGCATATACATACAATGGGACTGTTAGTCAGCCTTAAACAGGAAGGACGTTTGACAAGTTACCACATCTATTAACCCTGAGGACATTATGCTCAGAGAAATAAGCCAGCCACTAAAGGACAGATACTCTATGATTCCACTTATATGAGGTACCTATACTAGTCAAATTCAGAGACAAGAGGTAGAATGATGGTTGCCAGGGCCTGGGGGAGAGAGAGGTAGGGGGCACTGTTTAATGGGTATAGAGTTTCAGTTCTTCAAGATGAAAGGAGCTCTTCGGGATGGATTGTGGGGTGATTATGTACAAGTGTGAATGGATTTCATGCCACTGAACTGTATACTTAAAAGTGGCTAAGATGCTACATTTTATGTATACTCTATCACGGTTAAAAAAAAAAAAAGATGTAGTGGGCATAATTAAAGAATGATTCATTTCTCTGCTTCACCTGAATGATAGACAGTAAGATGTAAGAGAGAACAAGAGGAAAATAAGTTTTGCCAAATTGTCTTGTAAGCCAGTGCTTTTTAAACTGCGTGTTTCAGCTCATTAGTGGGGAGGGGGGGGCATCGTTGTCATTTTCTGAGAAATTAAAATAAAGTAAAATGGAATTAAGTTGAGTTTTTTTTTTTAATTTTTTAAAATATTTATTTTTGAGAGAGACAGAGACAGAATGCGAGTGGGTTGGGGCAGAGAGAGAGGGAGGCACAGAATCTGAAGCAGGCTCCAGGCTCGGAGCTGTCAGCACAGAGCCCGACGCGGGGCTCGAACCCACCAACTGTGAGATCCTGACCTGAGCCGAAGTCGGACACTTATCTGACTGAGCCACCCAGACTCCCTGAATTAAGTTGAGTTTTAACAAGTGTGTCACCCCATCGAGAGTAAATATCTGTATGAAATTTCAGGTGAACACTGGCTTATGGGTCGCCAGGGTGCAACATAAAAAATATTTCTTCATTTGGGTCACAATCAAAATCAGGGAATGATGTCGTTTGTGTGGTGCCTTAGGATGCTTAACTGGGAAGTCTCAGGTAGATGGAGTCTACATGGGATTCTGCCAAATGAATACAGAGTAGAGGAAGAAGGGTGTTGTCAGGTTGCCAGTGGTGAAGGGAATGAAGGAAGGCAGACGTGGGGGAAAAGACAGAGGTGGGGTGGGTGAGATTTGGCCACTGATTGTGAAGAGAAGGGAAAATCAAAACTTTTTGTTTCCATCTGGCTGTGTAAGAAGAGATATAAGGACATGGTGGAGGATAATGTGGGGATGAGAGACAGAAATGACACCCTAGGGCAAGTGGCCCAAAGAAACCGGAAATTAACGAGTTCAGAAGAGCCGTGGGGCTAGAGACGTTGATGGAGAAAGATCTGTATGAAGGAAAGCTTTGAGGCCTGGAAGAAGTGTGTAGTTGGAGTTGGAGAGAAGGTGTTAAGAGAAAGAAAAAGAGGACACCAATTCCAGAACTCCAGGCTTGGGAATGTCTAGAACTCAGGAGGAGCAAGAAGAGGGAAAGTGTGAGGAAATGAGAGAAACAGCATTATGGGAGTGACAGGTCAGGAGACAACAAAGAAGATGGCGGTTAAGAGGAAGACAGGTGATGGAGTTGTGAGCTGGAGACCTCCCCAGACCACCGTGGGCAGACAGACCTCCAGGAGGAGAGAATGCGAGGCTCTGTAGTCTGGTGGTGGGAACCCCAGGCATTGTGACAGGGACAAAAGGGAGAGTGGCTGAGATTTGTCTTGGCCCTTCCAGTTGGCTGCCTCTTCCCATCTCTGTCTAACCCCCACATCAGTGACTCTTGCTGGACTTTGTATATTTTCCACCAAGCAGACCCATCCCCTGTCCCTCTCTCAGAGCTCTTGGGTTAGTGGATGGTAATGAGCCCTGCCCAGTCACATAACAACCAGGTCCATGAAGAGGGAAGGCAATAGATGAGAGAAGCTGTCAGTCACACGTGCCTTCTGGTGCCCTTAAGATCACATGGGGGCAGCTGTTTGCTCTGCCTGTGGACAGACTGCTTTGTATTCAATGTTAACTATTTATTCATTTGTAAATTATGCTTATCAGTAACTCCACTTCCAACCTGGAATTAGTCTTCACTTTTTCCTTTTGCAAAAGTAATTTTTAAATGGGCATTTTCTTAAAAAAAAAAAAAAAAAAAAAAAGGAAAAACTTCATGAATTATGTGGCTAAAAAATATCCAGTATGCTTTGGGGGAAATTCAAATCGTTTCTACAAAGTATGGGGGGCAAGGTAGGATACTTCTGGAAATTCTGGACTAAGTACAGAAGCAATATTTTGTGAATTGAAACACTTGAATCTCCTTTGAACCACAAAAAAATGTATTTAGCCTCACCTACTGTTAATAATAAGTGGTGCTGAATGTGAATTTGATGCCTACAACTCTAGTTTTAGTGGGCAGTGCTGCTTCTAATGCAAGTTGCAACTAAGGGGTAATATAGGAAAGGCAAA
This sequence comes from Herpailurus yagouaroundi, assembly GCF_014898765.1. Classification (NCBI taxonomy): domain Eukaryota; kingdom Metazoa; phylum Chordata; class Mammalia; order Carnivora; family Felidae; genus Herpailurus; species Herpailurus yagouaroundi. Next base: position 5,630,199 of record NW_024412432.1, on the reverse strand, counting down.
AAAATTATGTTAGTCCCAGTTAGAAGGTCCTCACCTGTGAAGAATGGGTTTCATTGGCTAATTGCATAGTCATTTCCTTTTTTTTTAAGTTTATTAATTTATTTTATTTTATTTTTTTAAATTTTTTTTAACGTTTTTTTAATTTGTTTTTGAGACAGACAGACAGAGCATGAGCAGGGGAGGGGCAGATTCAGATAGAATCTGAAGCAGGCTCCAGGCTCGGAGCTGTCAGCACAGAGCCCGACGCAGGGCTCGAACTCACAGACCGCGAGATCATGACCTGATCCGAAGTCAGACGCTCAACCGACTGAGCCACCCAGGCGCCCCTAAGTTTATTAATTTATTTTGAGAGAGAGAGTGAGAGCATGAGCAGGGGAAGGGCAGAGAGACAGGGAGCCAGAGAATCCCAAGCAGACTCCACACTGTCAGCGCAGAGCCTGATGCAGGACTGGAACTCACAAACTGTGAGATCCTGACCTGAGCTTAAATCAAGAATCAGACAGACACTTAACCGACTCAGCCACCTAGGTTCCCCTTGCATAGTCATTTCTGTAACAGCAGAACATTTTCAGAAAATGAGCTGAATGCATGTTGAGTTTGGAATCCCACTTAGTATTTTGGTAAAAGTCTGGGTTTCTTGGGTCCCCATCATTATCAACAGGAATAATTAAAGAAACTCTCGGAGTTAATTTCTCTTTTGACACGTAGAACAAAGCATAACACACATATTTTTGTACCTGTCTGGCAAACTCCAAAAGCTTTGTCTAATGCTGGTGGATAAAATTTACACCATCAACAAATATCAGGGAATGAAAATAATGCATTTCTGTTGATGAAGTAATAGATTTTTCCTGGTTGTCTTGGAGGTATTACTTTTTTTTTCTTTTAAAGAATAATGTTTGTTGGGACACCTTAGTGGCTCAGTCAGTTAAGTGTCTGACTTTGGCTCAAGTCATGATCTCACAGTTTGTGGGTTTGAACCCTGCATGCGTCTCTATGCTGGACAGCTCACAGCCTGGAGCCTGCCTCAGATTCTGTGTCTCTGGCTCTCTGTCTCTTCTCCCCCCCACCACTCAAAAATAAACAAACATTTAAAAAAAATTTTTAGGGGTGCCTAGGTGTCTCAGTCAGTTGAGCATCTGACTTCAGTTCAGGTCATAATCTCACAGTCTGTGAGTTCGAGCCCCAAGTCAGGCTCTGTGCTGACAGCTCAGAGCCTGGAGCCTGCTTCAGATTCTGTGTCTCCCTCTCTCTCTGCCCCTTCCCCACTTGCACTCTGCCTCTGTCTCTGTCTCTCTCAAAAATGAATAAACATTAACAAAAAAATTTAAAGAATAATGTTTGCCTTGTTCATCCTACTTTTTCCAAGATGATAGTAATGATGTAAATATAAGGTGGTTATGGACCCCATCATCTTGTCCTGTGTTGTATTTTGCTTTGCTCTATTTTGAGTACATTTGAATACAGTCAAAATCTTGTCCAAGTGTATAGTTTCTGAAATCCCAACCTCTCATGTAAAGGCCAACCATTTAGCTATTTCTTACCTTCTCTGCTGGTTGTGGTGCCAGACCAAGGGATGTTCTCCTGGCGATGTTCTTTGGAAACCTTTACTGCTAAGGAAGTACTCCACTGTGTTTATCACTAACCCGGAAGCACTGTTCCTTTAAAATGTCAAAATACAGGAAGCTGAGGTTCTTCTGATATTGGATACCAGGAAAGAGATACAGGCTCCTGATGGCCGGACCCTTCAGATAAGCGAGTCCCTTTCATTTGTAAAATGTAGGGAGTCACGTTTACGTCTGGGTTTGCATGACCACCTTCGTCAGGTCCTCACCATACATCTGATGAACAGATGACTCAACGAACAAGAAACTGAGGTCAAGCACTTTGGAAGCATACCATGTCATATCAGAAGTCACTCGTCTAGTCATTCAGATAGGTGCAGTGAAAGGCCTTTACACCTTTCTAGCCTTGAAAACTTTTCTACAATGAACATCGATTACTTTTGGAATCACACAAAAACAAAGGAAGAAAAAATAAATAAACTGAACTCTAGTAAAAAAATAAATAAAAAGAGATCTAATTGCTTTTTTAAGGATGGCACTAATTTACTTCATGACACATTTCCTTAATGCTTTTCTCATTTGCATCAAGCAATGTTTTAACAGCGCACAATATACACACTCGCATACTCAGTGAGTTACTGATAAAAACATTAAGTCAACAAACATTTATTGAGCACTTATTACATAGCAGGGTGCTTGCTAGGCACTGTGGGGCATTTATGGATAAATAATACATGAGTCAGGCCTTCAAGGAGTGCACTGATGATGCAGGTGGGACCGAAGCCGTAATTGTTCATAATGAATGGTAGCTTTTAGTGGTAAACTGTTCTTTACAAGCAAGTAACCTGTTTTGTCCATATTAAAAACATATCCAATGGCACAAGGCACTTCTCAGACATTTTTTTAATTAAACTTTTTACTTTGAGATCATTGTAGATTCACATGCAAGTGTAAGAAACAATACAGAGCAATCTCATGTACCCTTTACACAGTTTCCCCAATGGTAACATCTTGAAAAATTATAGTATCATATCAGCACTAGGATATTGACATTGATACAGTCAAGCTACAGAGCATTTCCATCACGACATGGATCCTTCATGTTGCCCTTTTATGGCTACGCCCAATTCCCCCCCAGGCTCTTCTTTTCCATCCCTAACCCCTTGGCAACCACTAGTCTGTTCTCTATTTCTATAAATTTGTCAGTTCTAGAATGTTTTATATATATGTGTATATATATATATGTTATATATATAACATTATATATATAATGCTATATATGTTATATATATAATGTTTTTATATATTATATACATAATGTTATATATATTCTATATATATGTTCTATAATATAATATATGTAATTATTGTATATAATCTATAATCTATTATATATATATATATATATATATATATATATATATATATATGGAGTCATACAGGATATAACCTTTTGGGTTTTTTTCATTCAGCATAATTCTCCAGAAACCCATCCAGTTTGGTGTGTGTATCAATAGGTTGTTTCTTTTCATTCCTGAATGGTGTCCCAGGGTACAGATGTACCTGTTTGCCTACCAGTCACTTGTGGAAGGGCATCTAGGCTATTTCCGGTTTTAGGATATTATGGATAAAGCTAAAGCTGCTATAAACGTTTATGTACATTGTGTGAATATAAGTTTCCATTCCTCTAGAATAAAGGCCCAGGAGTGTGATTGCTGAATGAAATGCTAGTTGCACTTTTAGTTTTTTAAAAGAAACTGCCAAAACATTTGGCTACTTCAGTGGCAAACAATGGCTACTTCAGTGAAACGTTTCTTCATACCTTTTGTCCATCTTCTAATTGGATTGTTAGTTGTTTTTCTTTTTAATCGTTTTTAAAATTTTCTGTAATGTTTATCTTTGAAGGAGAGAGAGAGAGAGAGAGAGAGAGAGAGAGACAGAGTGTGAGCGGGGGAGGGGCAGAGACAGGGAGACACAGAATCGGAAGCAGGCTCCAGGCTCTGAGCTGTCAGCACAGAGCCCCATGCCGGGCTCGAACCACAGACCGTGAGATCATGACTGGAGCCGAAGTCTGACGCTTACCGACTGAGCCACCCAGACGCCCCAAGGATTGTTTTTTTAAGTTGAATTTTGAGAGCTCTTTGTGTTTTCTAGATACTAATTCTTTATTAGATAAGTGGCTTGCAAATTTTTATATCTTTCATCCTCCTAAAGTAGGGTCTGCAGGAAAAGTTCGATTTTGATGAAGTCCAGTTTATTAATTTTCCCTTTTTCATATGATGCTTTTGGCATCAAGTCTGGGAAAGCTTTGCCTTGTCTTAAGTCCTAAAGATTGTCTTCCTTCTAGATTTCTTCCCCTAAAAAGTTGTATAGTTTCATGCTTTACATTTAAGTCCATAATTCAGATTTTAGTGGGTATTTGTATGAGGTGCAAGACTTAGGTCATGGTTCAGGGTTTTTTGCCCATGGGTGTCCAGTCCCTGAAGCACTGTTTGATGAAAGGCTACTATATTAGTTTCCAAGGGCTGCCATAAAAAATTAACACAAACTTGGCTGTAGAAAACAGCAGAAATTCATTTTCTCACATTTCTGGAGGTCAGAAGTCTGAAATCAGTGTTGACAGTGCTGTGCTCCCTCTAACGGCTCTAGCGGAGCCTCTCTCCTTGCCCCTTGAAGCTTCTAGTGGCTGCTGGCCATGCTTGGTGTCCCTTGGCTTATAGACCCATCACCCCAATCTCTGTCTCCATCTTCACATGCTGTCTTCCCTGTGTGTCTCTCTCTGTGCCTTGTCCATTTCTGTCTTGTATAGGGACACTTACCATTGGATTTAAGGCCCACCCTAATCCGGGGATGATCTCATCTTAAAATCTTTACCTTTAATTATATCTACAAAGATTCTTACTCCAAATAGGATCACACTCTGAGGTTGCAACAGGCATATTCATATTCAACCCACTACAGCTATCTTTCCTTATGTTGAACTGTGTTTTCTTGTTTTTCAAAGATCAGTTGGGCAGAGCTATATGGGTATATTTCTGGGTTCTCTCTCTCTTTTTGTAAGTGGGTTCCACATCCAGTGTGGAGCCCAGCCTGAGACCAAGACCTGAGCTGAGATCAAGAGCTGCTTAAGTGACTGAGCCACCCAGGCACCCCTGGGTTCTCTGTTCTATCCCCTTGACTTACATGTCTATCCCTCCACCAGTAGCACATAGACATTATGCCTGTAGCTATGTAAGTTTTGAAATCTGATAGACTGATTCTTCCCATTTTATTCTTCCTTTTCAAAATTATTTTCAGCTATCCTATATATTGCATATTCATATACATTTTAGAACAATATTGTCAATATATACAAAATATTTCACTGGGATTTTAATAGGAATTGTGTTAAACCCATATATCAATTTGGAGAGAATTGAAATTTTTACTGTGTTGAGTTTTCCAGTCCATGAACATAGTATTTATCTATTTATTTAGATCTTTGATTTCTTTCATCAATATTGTTTTCAGTATACAAGTCTTACACATATTATGTTAGATTTACACCTAAATATTTAATTTGGGGGGAGCAATTTAAAATGGTTTTGCATTTAAAAAAATTTAATGTTTATTTATTTTTGATAGAGACAGAACATGAGTTGGGGGAGGGGCAGAGAGAGAGAGAGAGAGAGAGAGAGAGAGAATCCGAAGCAGGCTCCGGGCTCTGAGTTCTCAGCACAGAGCCTGAAGTGGGGCTCGAACTCACAAACTGTGAGATCATGACCTGAGCTGAAGTTGGATGCTTAACCGACTGAGTCACCCAGGTGTCCCTAAAATGGTATTTCATTTTAAATTTTGGCATTCACAAATTCATTTTTAGGCTTAGAAACACAATTGATTTCGTGTTTACTTGTATCCAGCAACCTTGCTGAACTCACTTATTCTAAGACTTTTTGGTTTTGTTTTGTTTTTTTTGGTAGATTTTCAAAAATTTTCTATGTAGGCTGTCATTGCCTCTTCCAATAGAGATATTTTATTTTTTTTCCTTTCCCATCCTGTACTTGTTACTTCCTTTGATTGCCTTATTATATTGGCTAGCACTTCCACTATCGTGTTGAGTAAGAAAGGTGAGAGCCTTGCCTCATTTGTGATCTTGAAGGGAATGCTTTCAGTCTTCCACCATTAAGTATAATGTAGGATTTTTTTTTAATAGATGCTTTATATCAAGTTCAGGAAGCTTGAAGGTGAACAATAAAGTGCACCCATTAGAAGAAGGGGCCTATAAAGACTTGGCTAGGTTCCACAGGGGGTTCTTAATTCAGAAGACAACTGAGATGCTGTTTAGGAGACACTTGTTGACAGATGGGGCTAGGTAGGGTGATCAAAACGATGGGTGCTGATATCTGCTACAGCACAGTGAACCTTGAAAGCATTATGTTAAGTGAAAAGATGCCAGACACAAAAGGACACATACTGTGTGATCCTATTTATATGAAATATTCAGACGAGGCACATGCACAGAGATGGAAAACAGATGAGTGGTCGCCATGGGCTGAGGGGAGGGGGAAATGGCAAGTGACTGCCTAATAGGTACAGGGTTTCCATTTGGGGTGATAGTTGTCCAAAATTGTGAATGTACTTAATGCCATTGAACTGTAGACTTTAAAATGATACATTTCATGTTTTATGTATTTTATACCACAATTTAAATACATGGTTGAAAATTAAAAAAAAAAACAAAACTAAACTAAAAATCTTCAAGAAACAACAAATCCAGTAGTATTTCTCATCCCTGGGCCGAATAGACATTACTAATTGATCATGGAACTCTTGCACTAAGCCCCTAATTCTCTCAGCATAATGCCTTATGCAGTCACTTCCAATCAACAGAAGAAGGCATGGATGAAAAAAACCTGTTTCCATCTTAGGCCAGGAGCCCACTGTCACCACACAGGATGTCCAGTCTAGAGCAACAGCACAATGGATCCCAGATCCCACCAGAAGCAGGCCTGGGGCTGCTCACTTCTTGCCTCCTTCTTCAATCAGAATTGGTACAGGGTCTGTTATGGCCGAGACAATTTATGCCAACGTCGGTTACAACAGCTGAGATTAGTCAAGGGCCAAGTGGCAGAGAAGAAACCATCTTACTTTTCATATTAAGATCCAATACCTAGCAGCTCCGTATTCTTAATTCCCAAAGATTTCAAAGCAGCCTGCTTGCAAGTTGAATTTCAGGGGAGAGATGGGCGTGATTTATGGTGACAGCTATTAAGCTTTTATAGAACATAATACATGTGTTCTTGCTCCTACCGTAAAATTGATTGTTGCTAATTAGTTAGGGCTGCCAGCTCACTTGTGTGTGAGAGGCTGTCACACTCCCTTCTCCTGGTCCTGCTAATTAGCCTTCTGAGTCTCATCCTATCCTTGTGTCCTGTAGCTTTCTCTTCCCTGTATATTTCTTATTTAAACAATCAAGCCTGCTTGTTGGCTTTGGTTGGTTTTAGATAGAGGTTCAACTTTGAGGGCGTAGAAATCCCTGTGGGCAGTCTAACGATGTCAGGTGAGACAAATAGTTTTTTGCACACCAGCAGGCATTATGCAAGTGCATTTGACCCAATATGAACATCTGCCTTTCAAACGCTCCTTTTTTACTGTGGGCTGACTTCTAATGAAATCACTTGAACTCTCAGGTACTTGGTTTAGGTCGTCACCTTCTGGGTTGCAGGAATCTGGGACGGAAGTCATTCTGCTGGAATGATGGCTCATAGATGTGTGCAGCAATGAGAACACCTGGTCTGGGCAGCCCTTTGGCCACGGTGGCAGCCGCCTGGTGTGGTGCGTTAAGTATCAGCTTTAAGAGAGATGCTTTGAGGCGCTGAAGGTATCCTGACAGTGATTGAGCCTGTCTGCAGCCTTGCAGCCCTCGGAGGGGCTCTGGCATATTTGTGCAGGGAGTGCTGGTGGTATAATTGCTGTTGACATTTCCATGGGAAAAGAAGGTCAATTCTGTTGGATTTTTCTGAGAGCAGGGAGCCTGCTTTGTCCGACTAGCATGTATCTCCAACCAGCGCGAATCTAACGGTGACAGTCTCATGAAGTTATTATCACATATAGTGACAATAAAAAGGAAAGGGTTTTCCTAAATACAGTTCTGCACCTAATGAAGCTTGTTCACTCCTCTGTTCAATGAGCCAACAAAACAGTCAGGCGCAGAGAGAGAAAAATCCCGTTTACACTGATTGCATCGTGCATGCCTCTGCCCACCTCCTGTGAGGCAGCTTATTTCACACATCCCCATGACAGAGTAATGTGACTTCATTGACTGGCAAGCAGCTGTTGGTACAGCATGTGAGGTGTCTGGGTGTGTGTGTGTGTGTGTAATGCCCACACACTGAAATGAAGAGGGAATAGAAAGCGTGACACAGCCACTGAAATTTAAAGGGGAAGTATGCCTTTATTAAAATTCACGTATGACGGTAGAGGCTGCAGCTATATTAAAATCTGAGCGTGTCTACAAACCCAGCTGCCAAGCGAAAAAAGAGGGAACTGATTTCCACCCTGAAGCTGGATTGCTTCTGAGCAAGGCTTCAGATCCTAGGTGCTGGAAAGACAGACCCAAGCACTGAGACTCGGGCTGGATCAGACAATCAAGATATTAGGATCGAACTCTCCAGCCACCAGTGCTACATACTTCTTTTTCTGCTCTGCCCTTGGGGCTTCTTTGTATCTGCTGCTGTTCCCCAGCAGGGAGGGGATATGGGTCCAGTGAAAGGTGACACTTGTCAACATCTTCTGACACTTTGCTGCAGGGATTCATCGGACCCCAATCCATAGCTGATGGCATTGGGAAAGTCTGAAGGGGAGGCCAGTGGTATTTGCACATGTGTATAACCATTTTACTTCCAAGAAGCCTTCTTGGATAGAAGACCAAGGATGAAATAAAGAATCTGATGCTTCATGTGATTTTTTAATGAACTCTTTGCTGTGACAAATCTGGATCACTGGGCACCATGGTTAAGGGGAAATGTGACTGAGAAAGCTAGTCATGTTTCCGAGGGTCATATGGAGTTTGGCAGCTGAGTGAATCACTCTTTTGCTCAGATTATCAGGTAAGTTGGCTCTTAGGATTTATCGCTTTCCTTTTATTTTCATCGTCTTCCTGTAACCTAGGACTTCATGACTGTGCTTATTGCTCTCTTTGCTGTAGGGGGCATATTCCTACTAGAAAATATGCTACTTATATAATGCCACGCCCCCCATTCAGGAACCTATGATAGCCCCCATCTACTTATCGGACCAAATCTAGACTCCTCAGCTAACCCATAGGTGCTCTATGATCTGTCGTATTTGACCAATGGAAGGTCCACTGAAACCTCTATCCCACCCGCTCTCTTCACACCCCTGATTAACCAAAGCAATCATGTTCCTACTACCCTGACTTTATGTCTTTGCTTCTCTTCGTTTCTTAAGAGTCTTCCTCCACTTTACCTCTAACTATTCAAGGAGATCCACTCTTCACAGTTCAACCTAGACCTTTTGTTTTTGTTTTAATTCTATGAAGCCTTTCCTACAATTACCATCCACATTAACTTCACCTTCTTAACTTCATATCCCTCCAGTAGGCAAATGCTTGGCAGTGTATTTTGCACTAGCATCTTGCCTTGATCTTGGCATCTCGAAGGAAGTTTCTTACCTTCTCGGTCTCCAGAATGCCTACTCTGCCACTCTGACATAAAGAACATTGAACTTGGAAGCAAAAGACCAAGCTGGGTGTTTGGCTATAGAACCGAGCAGCTGTGCAGCCTCGGACAAACCCCTTGGCCTCTCTGAGCCCCTCCTTCTCAGCCGTAAAATAGAACTCGGGAAACAGTCTATTTCACACAGTTGTTTTAATGTTCAAATTAAAGAACATGGGAGAGAACTTTATGAGCCTGAAAGTGCTCGAAGAACAGAAGGCCCCATTATTATTGCAGTTGTGTGCAATATTTAGCGTTACATCAAACCAGTAAACTGCGTCTGTAAGGCACTGAGAGATCTTGAGTGCTAAATTGCCTGAATAGCAGTGGTCACAACATGTAACATTTATAGAACATTTTATTTGTCAGGGTACTTTTTATTTAGAATTCCATTTTGTTCTCGCTAGGATACAGGGGTCAAGTATTTCTATTCCCATTTTCCAGCTTAAGGAAAGAAATCGAAGTTGGACAGATAATTTTAAGTAAATTGCTCTAAGTCACATAGTCAGTTATTAGCGATGATTGGCCTAGGGCTTCCTCCCTGCCTGCAAATTGTGGTCATTTTTCCTCATTGCTTCCCCCGTTACCACCCTGGGCCCTGCACAGAGGACACTCTCCACTTCATTTGTCCCTTCTCTTCCTCCATGGGCATTTTCCTCCTTGGCCTTCAAGGGTTCTTGTATGCTTAGAGTGGTTTTGTCTGGGCTTGTCGTCACTGTTCACATTCATAAGGTGGAGGGACGAAATATAAGAATAGTTTACTGTGCCTTACAAATATCAGTGGTTCACTCAAGTGTTTTGAGGTGGAGGGGCCTGGACCAAATAAGTGACCGGAGTCTGGTGTTCCGCCCTCACTATTCATTCACACCCACATTAACTTGAAGCCCCACTGCAGATTTCAGTCCTCCTGAGAAATCAGGTTCTTTCTGGAGGCTTGTCTACCCAGGTCCCAGGTCGGGTTATCAGGCCTATCAGGCGGAGGTGGGCACTTTTTAGCCATACCCCGTGGAGGCAAACTGTCACCAGCTGATTTCTTCCTCAACTTCAACATACCATAGAATTTGACATTGGTGTTTTTTTTTTTTTCTTGAATGCATTTGTTTAATATCATCTCCTCCAAATATTTGATCATTTCAGTACTTTGGACCTTGCCAATTCCTATTATAAATGGTTCATATTAACCTATAAGAACAGAAGTTTTAATCACACCAAGTATAAGTAGTTCCCTGTATAATAGCAGCATCGAAACTCTCTTAGGAAAAGGCAATTCCTATACAAGACTTCGTTACAAAACCTGGGGAAGCATAACAGGGGCCGGCTTTGTCTGACCCCCCCGTAGTATCCCAACAGGATCCCAAAGCCCAATGGGTGGAAACCGTTCCCTCCTCTCTAAAGCAGGGCCATTAGGTAAGTATTACTTAGTTCTGCACTCCTCATAACTGGTCTCCAAAAACAGAGTTTGTATCATTGACTGCAAGATTTGGAAGCATTCCAGCAGACAGAAGCACACAAAATGAGTCTTTATCCTAAGACACAGAGGAAAGGGACCCGAGCCCCATGACTCTCACATTATAAATTTGCTCACAGCTCATAAACTGCCCTCATCACCATGCTTCTTGACATAGATTCACACCCAAGGTTTTGCAGCTCATCAAAGATGGAGAGTGTAAATAGGCAGAGGACAAAAGAGGTAAATCTGGTAGCTACAGAGAAAGGGTGATTTGACTTCTGGTACAGACCATAGCAATAGTCCACTGACTTCATATCGCCTTTATCTTCCCTGCTTCCCTCTGTTCTTAATCTTTTGAGCTATTTATTGTATTTGGACGATAAATGTCTATTATGATAAGGATCAGAGTATAATGAAAATGGCATTGGATTTAAGGGCAAACAAATGGGTTTTGGGTCCTGGCTCAGCTCTGGGAAATTAACACTTTTACTATGCCTTGCTGTCTTCATTTATAAAATGGATAGGTTATTTAAGGTCTTGTTTGAGCTCTTGAAGAACATCCATCTGCTGTGGAGACCTCAAGCACTTCCTTAGAAAGGTAGTGAAGACATTCCACCTAGACTGTTGAGCTGAGCATGCCTGTTTGCCTCTTATTAATTCAGTGAAGGGAAGGAGAGGTGGAAATCCTTAGTGGGTAAGATTTTTCAGTAGATTTCTGGAAGAGAGATAGTGTGGGGTTGCCATGTGCATGTGTGAAACACAGTGAAGGAGTCTTCATCTCAGAATATGATATGGGGTTCTTCAGTGGAGGCAGGACAGCCCTGTTTGGTGGAACCTGGGATGGCTTGGGGCCAACAGGTGCATCAGGTGCACTAGAGAGTATTGGTGGGAAAGGGCTTAAACATAGTGGGGGGATAATGGCATTAGTGGTATGCACCTCCCCTCCAATCTGTCAGAGAAGCAGATTGCCCATTATTTATCCTCAGACCAAAATGAAGAAAAAAATTGAAAGCACTTCTATGCAGAAATTGTCAGATTGCCCTAGAGGATGAGGGCTAATAGTATAGACAGTGAAGCCCAGGGTAACGTCCTTTTTAGTCTGGCATGTTTATGCTCTAGCTTCATGGTCCACTTTCTGCCTATTTGCCCTAAAGCAAGGCCTGTCTGTCTATGTGTTCTACCAATGACCCAATTCCTAAGCAAACTTACTATCTGAAAACAGAATTACTGCCATAAGAGCACAAGATACCCTTACTAGCTACCCGGTCTTTCATCCTTAAACATCAATAAAATTTAAGATCCACCATACACATGAGGACAATAAGCACTGAAAGAAAAGATCCAAAGAGGAAAACTGACATTGGAAGAAACAGAAGTATTTTAGGAATCAGGAGAGAATTAAAAACAAAAAAAAATATTCCCTGACTTGAGATTTTATATACATAAATCAAAGTTAGGTAGCTATGAAAAATGAATCATAAGATAACACAAATTTACTCATAAAAATTAAATATATGATGGCAGAAATAAAAGTTTCAATCACAGGTCTGATAGATAGTGTAGAAAATTTTCCAGAGTAAAGAGCAAAAAGACAGAGATAGACAAGGTTGGGGAAGAAAGGAGAAGTAGAAAAGGAATTCATGAGAGAGAATTCATACAGTTCAACTGTATCACGAAAGGTGACAATATGGCTACTAAGATTTCCAACTAATAATAACACAGAAAAAAATGGTAGAGAGAAAATTAACAAAGAAAAAACCAGAAGACAATTTCCCAGTGTTGAAGAAGCCCCAGACCTCAAATTGAGAGGTCCACCAAATTTCAACAGGATAAATGAAAAATCTACCTATCTGAATTAGACACTAAGGACAATGTTTTTCTTTTATTTTTTAATTTTTATTTTTTATATGAAATTTATTGTCAAATTGGTTTCCATACAACACCCAGTGCTCATCCCAACAGGTGTCCTCCTCAATACCCAACACCCACCCTCCCCTCCCTCCCACCCCCCCCCCCATCAACCCTCAGTTTATTCTCAGTTTTTAAGAGTCTCTTATGGTTTGGCTCCCTCCCTCTCTAACTTTTTTTTTCCTTCCCCTCCCCCATGGTCTTCTGTTAAGTTTCTCAGATCCACATAAGAGAGAAAACATATGGTACCTGTCTTTCTCTGTATAACTTATTTCACTTAGCATAACACTCTCCAGTTCCATCCACGTTGCTATGAAAGGCCATATTTCATTCTTTCTCATTGCCACATAGTATTCCATTGTGTATATAAACCACAATTTCTTTATCCATTCATCAGTTGATGGACATTTAGGCTCTTTCCACAATTTGGCTATTGTTGAAAGTGCTGCTATAAACATTAGGGTACAAGTGCCTCTATGCATCAGCACTCCTGTATCCCTTGGGTAAACTCCTATCAGTGCTATTGCTGGGTCATATGCACCAGAATTTTTCTCGAAGCTAAAACAAGCAATCCTAAAATTTGTATGGAACCATAAAAGACCCCGAATAACCAAAGTAATATTGAAAAAGAAGACCAAAGTGGGAGGCATCACAATCCCAGACTTTAGCCTCTACTACAAAGCTGTAATCATCATGACAGCATGGCATTGGCACAAAAACAGACACATAGACCAATGGAATAGAATAGAGACTCTAGAACTGGACCCACAAAAGTATGGCCAACTAATCTTTGACAAAAGCAGGAAAGAATATCCAATGGAAAAAAGACAGTCTATTTAACAAATGGTGCTGGGAGAACTGGACAGCAACATGCAGAAGGATGAAACTAGACCACTTTCTTACACCATTCACAAACATAAACTCAAAATGGATAAAGGACCTGAATGTGAGACAGGAAACCGTCAAAACCCTAGAGGAGAAAGCAGGAAAAAACCTCTCTGACCTCAGCCACAGCAATTTCTTACTTGACACATCTCCAAAGGCAAGGGAATTAAAAGCAAAAATGAACTATCGGGACCTCATGAAGATAAAAAGCTCCTGCACTGCAAAGGAAACAATCAGCAAAACTAAAAGTCACCCAACAGAATGGGAAAAGATATTTACAAATGACATATCGGACAAAGGGCTACTATCCAAAATCTATACAGAACTCACCAAACCCCACACCTGAAAAACAATCCAGTGAAGAAATGGGCAGAAGACATGAATAGACGCTTCTCTAAAGAAGACATCCAGATGACCAACAAGCACATGAAAAGATGCTCAACGTCGCTCATCATCAGGGAAATACAAATCAAAACCACACTCAGATACCACCTCACACCGGTCAGAGTGGCTAAAATGAACAAATCAGGAGACTATAGATGCTGGCGAGGATGTGGAGAAACGGGAACCCTCTTGCACTGTTGGTGGGAATGCAAACTGGTGCAGCCGCTCTGGAAAACAGTGTGGAAGTTCCTCAAAAAATTAAAAATAGATCTACCCTAGGGCAATCTTGATGGTAGGGAAGAAGAGTCATTTGATTTTGACGCTTAGAACATCCTCCTTCGAGTGGCCCAGAAGTTCTCTGTATGACACTAGATGTGGAAAAGAAAATGCAACCCTGGCATCTACTTAGGTTTGTAGCATACAGTTGGCCGTATTGATATAAATTATGTTTATTGCTTTTCAATTTTTAGTCACATAAGACACTTAATTGTAGCATATTGTAAGTTGAATATACATAAGAATGGTTGTGACGCAGTTGCTATAAAAGTCAAGCTCAAAGAATATGTGAAGTGATTGGGGTAGAAGGAAGGTAGAGGGACTCATATGCTCATGATATACAGAAGAATATTGCATAATGGCTTAAAAAGATATAGTGTGATAGTTTATCAATAGAAGGACTAAAAATAACATAGCTCCCAGTTACTGGGAAGAGGTGGGAGACAGTGTGAGTAAAATCTTTCTCTTGAAGAGCAGAGAATTGATAAGTGTCTTAAATTGGGGAAACAGGAACAGAAAGTACATATATTGATTAGAGTTATGGAGGAAGTCCCTAGAAAACAAAAATTCAAACTGGATTGAATTGATCACCCAGCAGAATGGGATCGAGGACAGGGAAGCACGTGGAAGGGTAAAATTTCTTACCATTGTGAGCTCTTCAGCACTATTTGATTTGTTACCATGTCTGTGTATTGTTTTCCTTAATATTTTCTTGAAAATTAAAAGAAGTGGCTTCTTTTCTAACATTGAGAGGTTCTGTTTGCAAAGACAACAGCCTAGAGATAAATTAGGTTAAGCCACATGAAATAGCTGATATTTGTCTCATTTGGGCCTGCACAAATGGAAACTTCATTTGGTTCAACCTAAGTAGCTTTCAGATTTGGGACTTTAATGTGGACATGTCTTTTTATATGAAGGTCCAGCGTGTGGTCAAGTCTGTGACATCGTGGCATTTTGGAAATGTCATAATTAATTATGGTCAACACAGCCCTTCTTTCCAACCAACATTTCAAGCCCTGCTCAACTTACAAGGGAGAACTCACAAGACACATCCTCCAAGCCCAAATCCTTTATTCAAAAGATTTAATTCTTTTTCTTCTAGACACCCTTAACCCTGTATTTTTCATATCTGTCATAAAAGTTTTTATATTCTGCCTTTGACAACCGTTAGTGTATTTGTCTCATCTCCCTGTTAGAATGCCCAACCTTTGGGGGAAAGATTCATGTTCTACTGGGGGAGACTGCATGGTTTTGAAACCAATCTGAGCTTGCCTTAGCCACTTTCTAGCTGTGTGGCTTTGGGCAAATTACTTCACATCTCCAGCACTCAGTTACCACATTGCCTAAATGGAAACAGTGATGTCTGTCCCCAGGTCCAGCAGAATGTCTCGATAGGAGAACATTTGTACAATGCTTAACACAATGCCTAGCACACAGCAGATGTGTAATTAGTAACCGCTGACACCCTCTTCTCCTTCTTCATCCTTGAGTCTTCCACAGCGCCAAACACAATTCTTTTCACACAGATGCTTGCCCGGAAATAAGGGGTAAAAAGAATTGAAAGATGCTACGAGTATTGCAAAACCCTTTGAAGAAACTAAACAGTACCATTACTTTTAAATTATGAGTTCTTAATTAAGAATATTAAAGAGGAAATACCATTGGTCTCTGCTTTGCCTATTAATTGGACAGAAAGCCCTCTAGAGATGGAAAACAGTTGAGATTGAAAACATCTTGTCTGTCACCCTCCATCTTTCGCATATTGGCCATGTATCATTGGTTATGAGCTCCGCTAGAATTGGAGCAGAGTCTATAGCCATGGAAAGCAGCCTGGGAAGCTGCCATGGAATTCTAGACCTTATAAAATGCCCACTGTTCTCCCATTGTGCAGTAAGCTAAGCACTTGGCCCTTTCTCTTGAGTTCAGAGCTTTGCTCATAAAGACTCCAGCCTGCTTTTCTGACATTGGCTCAATGGTTCCATGAGCCTTTCCTGAGTGGCCCACTTGCCTAACACTTTGCTCATCCTCCCCATCACCATCAATCCCATTCTGATCTAGAACATGTATGCCAGAGTGTGCGCACAGAGAAGATAGTCAATATGTTTACATTGGATACAGGTAAGGGAAGCCCTGAATGCCCACTGGTCTGGTTTCTGAATTACCCCCACCGAAACCTAAAGGTGTCTTTCACAATGGGAGCATCCATGTAGATGGACATCAGTAAAGCCCAACTATCTTGAAGAAGTCAATTAGGAAAATGTGATGGCTACCAGTTTAAGGTATTGAAGGAAGGAAAGTTTCCATGGAGAGGGCACAGGAGTGGAGGGTTGCAAATGATAAGACTGGCTCCAGTGTAGAAGCCTTGGATGGAGGCTTGTGCATACAGCTTCGGAAGGGGAAGCAGGGTGTGAAAGGGATGTTCTCCATCCTTAGGAGCAGGAGGAGCTTTGGAGCTCAGGGATGCAGGGTCAGAGGGGTAGACGGATAAGACTCTCTGGCCCACCTGCCAGGATTTTGTACCATCACTCTGCATAATTATTCTTGAAAATATAAACATTGCCAGGGCTGACTGACAAGTATTGTTCCAGCACGGAGGGCTGTCAGGGCAAATCAATCCAATTCCACCACATGCCAGTGTGTAAAACAGATATAATTTTGGCTGTTAGGGGCTGTCAAAGCGAAGGATGTGCCGTATGTGTATTTTGAAGTGTGGTGTTCCCTTCAGTCTCACAGCTTGAAAGATTTCTGGGGCTTTCCCCCTCCCTGGATGTTTTCTACAAGAAGTTTTTGGATTTTAACTTCAAATAACTCCATCGCCCTTATCTGTGGTGACATTGGATTTCCATTAAGCTCCATTCCTGCTCCCTTACCCCCACAGCTGCCCTGTTCTCGTTCAGCACAGGAGCCTTGAAATTCGGTTTTGGATGAAAGGGTCCTTTGCTGCCACTGGATGTTGTATGAGGCATCCATGTAGGAAACTGATACCCTCTCAGGAATGTAAAGTCACTTGCGAAGTGTTTTGCCCATCACTGGACCCAATGCCAGGCTTAGCCCAAAGGCTTATGACGGTCTGAGCTTCATGGACCCCTTGGGAATCCCTGGAAGTCTACTTCCTCCCTTGGTGGCTCAGTGCTGTGGTGAGCATCAGAGTTGAGGCCCTCAGAAGGTGGCTCACTCAACATCTTTCCTCACTCTTCCAGAATGTTTCTGTGTCTCTTAACCACTGTACCCTAACTGGCTTCCACAAGAATCTCTTCTGCCAGTTTCCTTCTCTCCCTTCCTTCCTCCCTCCCTTCCTCCCTTCCTTCCTTCCTTCCTTTCTTCCTTCCTTCCTTCCTTCCTCCCTTCCTTCCTTCCTTCCTTTCTTCCTTCCTTCCTTCCTCCCTTCCTCCCTTCCTTCCTCCCTTCCTTCCTTCCTTCCTTCCTTCCTTCCTTCCTTCCTTCTTTCCTGTGCCTATTTAATTCCTTACTCTCTACTATTCTCCTTAACTTACCAGCACCCTTAAATCTCTCCCTCAAACTCCCCCAGCCCCATCCTCTAGATTTGCCACCATGCTATCTCTAGACTGACCTTTGTGCCCTGACCCATCCCCTACTCCCTTTTACCCCCGTCTCCCACATGTGCAGTCTCTACTCACCGCCTCCACTTCTTCCCACTTACTCCTGTGCCTCCATCAAGCCACCTTCTGCTCCTCAGGCTCATTCATGGCCCTTTCTCAGGTGTACATTTTGGTCACATGGTTCCTTGTTCTCTGTTTTGATTACCTGACATGTTCTAGGCCCAGCAGTGAGTGTGGGGGAAATCGTATCCCCAAAGCATTCTTGCATATGCGCTTAGACCTTGATTTTTAAGCCATTATGATGAGATATCGTCATATCTTGTAGCACTTTCACCGAGGGTAGCTTTTGTGTCGTGTGTTTATTCCACATGGAGTTTGGCCACAAGAACGACTCTGAGGAACATCACTATTTACTCTCTAGACATCACTGAGGGCATTGATCCCCTGTGTAAAATCCATTTGATATATTCCTTCAAAAACTAAATGCCATGAAGAATCTTACTTACCATAAGGAGTTTCTCTGCTTTTACGTATGGGCAGTCAAGATTTTGTAAATTACTGTGTTTCTCTTTTGGCTTCTGCTGCAAGGACGCTTGGAGTCAAATTATGACTGAATGTGAATGACCACGTGGGACCCTCGAATCTGCACACTTGCATTTCTACTAATATGTCTCTTAGCCTTCTATTCCACTTTCCCTGACTCGAGTTTTGATTTGAATTTTTTTGTTTTTCTTCGCATAGTCACAGCAAGTACTGAAAAATCTTTTGTGAATGAAGCAAAGGTGTTAGTAAAAGATACGATAGATTCAAGTATGTGTGTTTTTCTGCTTCTTTAGGTTGTGGGTTGCTTGATGACAGGGGTTACTCTGCCTATTCTTTTGCTAGGCCCTAGAAAAATGTCCAGGCTATAGTTGGTGCTTTGTAAACACTTACTGAACTAAATTGATGAAAGTCAACCCACAGCTCGCTAGGTGGACAAAGTTGAGCTCACACAGTTTTTCTTTCATTTTGTTTTCTGTAAGAAAGTCAAGGCAGAATATTGTAGTAGAAAGAATTTTAGCTCTGCCTGTCACTGGTTGGACAACCTTGGGTGAGTTACTTAGCTCGTCTGAGCCTCTTTTTACTTTAATCTGAAAATGGAGATAAGGATACCCTACTGGACTGCTGTTAAGATTGATAATTCTTGTAAACCTCTTAGCGCATTTTCTGGCCCATAATAGCAATGTGCACATGTTAGGCCCCTCCCCACTTCCCCATTTCATTGGAAATAACACTTGGTAAAGGATAAGTGGATTGCTCTATGACCACAAGTAAGTCAATTAATTGTGGTGTCATCTGTAAAATAAATGTGACTGTTGACCTCATTCAGAGAGATATGAAAATTAATTGATGGTAATGCACATTGGGATTTTTTGCTGAAAAGTACTTAAGAATGGCTCAGTATTATTATAAGTTCTATTTCATCATTAATATTATTTATGAATATTTGGCCTTGTCTTCTCCCGGTATGTTTTATGTCTGTGGTCTTAATTGCATTTATTTCCAATTTAGTACCAACTTGTATTTTAATAAAAATGTAGATGAAATTGAAAAACATAGTTCCAGTCTTTCATGCAACTTTATTTTTACAAGGTGGATGATTTTACCTATTTCAGTATGCTGCCCACGAAACAGACATAAAGATGTTTAGTAAATAGTATTTGGTCATCCTACTTAAAACCAAGCTCAGGTATTTTTCAAGGTATTTAAGTTTTAATTCTTACTTTTCTCACTCTTATTTTGTTGACAATTTTCTGATGAAGTTCTTCATTATGAGACATTTGGTCCATTTCAGAAGATAAACACGAATGTTTCAAGTATTTTATAGAAGATATGTTAGCTAGATGAAATTCCCATTGCCATTTAACATCAGGAGGCCCTCACTGCCTTCAGTCTCAAAGCGGGGCTTGTGTTACAGAATCCAGTGTCCCCTTCTCGGTCACCATCTAGCTGTGTGGCCCTGGGGAAGACGTGTCACTTGTTGACTGTCAAACATGAGGCAGTCAGCCTCAATAATCTTTAAGTTCTTTTGCCATTACAGTGTCAGGTCCTTTGCAATGGAACCGCTGAAGGTGATCCCTCCATTTGGGTCTGTAAGGAAACAGAGAGACCACATCTACTCCAGAATATTATCTTCTAGAATTTAATCCTTTTTACTTTTCTTCTCAGAATTTTAAAATATGCTTCCTTTTAACTGAAGATCACTTAGTACCTGGCATATATTAGAGATTTCAATTAATGACTCAATTTAAGGTTCATATGCTGAGCAGGACATGTGCACTGGGCCAAGGGGGCTTTCTATAAAGCCCCATTACTGAAGAAATTGGAAGCACATAGTTCCAATTTCATCCTTAAGTGGGTAGGGTTTTATTGATTTATTTATTTACTTAGTTAGTTACTTAGTTAGTTTTAGAGTTAGTAGTAATAGATACAGACGTGGATGAATACTTCATCTGTAGCCTGCATGTGCATATATAGAATATCTGCTTCTGGGAGATATCAATACCAGGAACGTGATTTAAACCATCTGAAATTGCAAGTGTATCCGTAAACTACCGCAGGTACTTGTGAGAAAACGCATTTGTCAGTGGTTGTAATTACGTGATACTAACAGAAAACTGGAAATCTACTCAGTTCTGGTACTCCTGAAGCAAATGACCAAGGGCCCCAAATTTCCACTCTGGAAAATTCCATTAATGACAAAGATGTCCGGATAGTTTTAGCCACTGACTATTATTGCTGGTCATCAATTTCTCTCTGATTCTGTAAAGTAGATTTATTCATAGAATATCTAATCACATGCTTTGTTTTGACTGTATCAGGGTACATGGATCGGTCTGCAGACCACCTGAGTTTGAAGGTGTATTTGTTACACCACCTGTATCTCTTACTGATACCTCCTTGTCTTCAGGCAAGGTGAATTTTAAAGAAAAACTTTCCTATGAAGGCTTTTTTAAAAATCAACTATCTTTTTGAGTTTTCCTCCAAATGTAAAAAATTTATATGCTTACCTGATAGCTTATTTATCATGGGATCTTTAGACTCACTTCACTCAGAATATTTTGTATAAAATGAATCCAAATGTTCATAGGGCCCTTAAAGACAGTGTTATTCAAAGTGCTAGTCCACCGTGACGTAAAGAGCTTGTCCAGAATGTGAATCAGTGCATTTCTTCCTTCATTAAGACAGTCTTGCTCCCAGAAAAAGTCACCTTAATGCCATTCAGACCGCCAGACCAAACCTCCCGATGCCGGGCTCTTAGCTACAGCACTGGAAGACTCAGGATAAATGGAAGTCCAGGGTTTCTGCAGCTTAGGCAAGTTACTGAACTTCTCTGTGCCACAGGCCCTGAGAATGGAGACACTGGTAGGGTGGAGAGGGAGAGTGTAGGCAGGGGAGCTCAGTGGATGAGAGGAATAACAAGCAATGAGGGGACAGAAATGGTGTAGAGACTGATGGCTCCTTAAAGTAGATACTTTGAGATAGCTGGAGCTCTAGCTGAAGAGAGGGGGTAGTGGCCAGAAATCAGGCACACGGGCTCTAAAGTACCTGGGGTTGAGGTTGGAGGATGGCCTCCATTTGAGGCCATGGAGGTCCTTGGGGCATAGCCAAGATTTTATTTGAGTCAAGGAGGGCCCCATACTCTCTTGGAAGAGATTCGGAAGACATTCTTAGGTCAGTGAAAGGAGAGCTTCAGGTTAGTTATTCTCTCCACCCCTGACCTCTGAGAATTTGGCTGCTTTCTGGCCTATAGGATTGTTGTCAGTTAACTGAAATGATATGATTAAACAGCATTTATCTGTGGCTGTTATTACCGTTTGATACATTTTTTCAATAAATCTTTTTATTGTACCAACTGTATGCAAAACACTGTAAGGCCCTGTCAGGAATGTAAATACAAACACAAAAGTGTTACCTGTGCTTCTGAGTGGCTTCTAGTCTTCTAAGAGAGAAATTCTGATGAGAGGGAATACATTGGCAAAAGGCCACCCTTCATATAATCTATTGTGTCCCAAACCAACAGAGCAAATTAATGCAAAATAGCCCATTTCTGAATGAGAAGATGCACTTACTGCTTTCAAGGTCAGTATAGGAAAGCTGGTCTCATCAATTTTAGTTTTGAAGGTGATGGAAATGTGGCTTTACCCATAGCTTTAAAAACTTAAACTTATTTCCCACCGATTTCTTCTCCTATCTGAAATTTTTTTTAAGTGTAAATCAAAAACTAAAAGAAGTTAAATACTTGCCTTGACATGATGAAAGTAAATCAAGTGGCAATTTAATTCCCACTGAACATGTGACCACCATGGAGTTAAATATTAGATTTAAATATGGCAGCTAATTCTCTGAAAGAATTACATTTGTCTCTTTATATGGGCACTCTACCTAATGAACACATTTCTCTTCTCTTAAATTCAGCCGTTGCTACTGGAGCATGAGAAATTAATATACATTCTTATATTCATTAATATTGTTGCTCATAAAAGACCTTTTGATTTTTATCACCCTGAGTTCCCAGAGGCCCATGGAAGCTGTCATTGCTCCAAACCACATGAATTATCGGGGGAAAAATCCTATTAAGGCAAAACCTTAATCACCGCTTGTATTTTACATCAAATTGTATCTAAAAAGAAACTGTAGAACATATCCATCAACAGAGAATGAATAAATAAATGGCGGTATAGTCCTCTCACAGAATATTATAAAGTAGTAAAAGCAAAAGGATGACTACCACACACATACTGGAACTCAATGTAACTCAATCTCCAGGGCGCTGTTGGGTAAAAAAGGCAAGATGCGAAGAATACACATTCTCGCATCATATCTCATTAGGGATATAGCGTTAGTAGCAAACCTGTAGAGGAAATGAGTAACACAAAATTCAGGGTAGTAACTGGGCCCCAGAAGAGAGTGGGGAAGTGGATACAATCAAGAAAGTCCCAGTGGTAGAGTGGTGCTTTCAACATACTAGTGATAGTCTGTTTTTTAAATGGGATGGTGGGCTTATGGGCATTCATTTTAATACTATTATTTCAACTACAGAATTTTGATTTATATTTTCTTGTGTTTGCACAATGCAGTTCACATTCAAGTTAAAAAAAAAGACTTAAAAAAATTTTTTTTAATCTTCATTTATTTTTGAGAGAGAGACAGAGTGTGAGCAGGGAAGGAGCAGAGAGAGAAGGACACACAGAATCCAAAGAAGGCTCCAGGCCCTGAGCTGTCAGCACAGAGCCTGACGTGAGGCTCGAACCCACAAACCGTGAGATCATGACCTGAGCCAAAGTCGGACGCTCAACCGACTGAGCCACCCAGGTGCCCGCCCCCCCAAAAAAAGACTTTTAAAGAAAGTTCATCAAATTAAACCACAGTAATAAATCTTCTGTGTGCTCAGCACCTGAGACATTGCACAAGACTATAGGAGATAGATAGGGTTGCTTTTAAACTCAGGGAGTTTCCAGTTATGAAATGAATGGAAGACTTAAGCCAGAATTCAACTAAGCACGAGTCATGATATAATATGAATTCAGAGAAGGAGGTCGTCGGTGGTCAAAGTGGTCTTGGAAACTCTCAGGAAGTGAGAATTTGAACTCACCTTTGAAGGGTGAACTAAACAGAAAGGAAGCTGGGAGATTAGGTTTACTTTTTATTCTATTGTTTACATATTCTATTTTTCTTGCCATGTGTAGCACAATTTATAACGGAAAAGAAACTGTGGTATGGAAGAAAAAAAAAAAAAAACATTTACTCTGGATTCAGACCTGAATTCAAACTTCAACTTCTCTGTTCCCATGCCGTGAATCACTGAAATTTCTGCAGGCTCAGTTTCCCTGTGTACAAAATGCAGAGAAGGTTGCTTCCCAGGGCTGTGTGAGAAAAATGAGAGAATATTGTTGGCTGGACATTCCAAGCTCCAGAGGGCGTCCCGATCTCTTTTTAATACTGCCATTCAGGGACGAGCCTTCCAGAAAAGAATGGTGGCCAATGGGCTGGTGGAACCCTTGAGCTGAGAAGTTCAACATTTGACGGACAGGGTGAAGAGCCACATACTCCCACTATGGCTCTGTCCTCCACAGAGTCTCCTTTGGGGCTTCCCACTGGCTCTGTTCTTCTGAGAAATGCTTTGCTCTGCTCCCCTCCTTGAAGCTGATGGGCTTCCAGAAAGCCTTGGCTGCCTCCTGCCTTGTTCCTTGGGAAAGTGTATGGATGAATTGATGTGGGCCAGCTCCACTCTAGACTACAGGGGGAAATATTCTCTCTTCCCACCATGCATCTATTCTTATCTCTTCTTGGCATTGGATAACCAAGACTGGGGACATGATCTTAGAATGGGCTGGGGAAGCCAGCCATAGCACAGCCTAGACATTTCTGGAAGGAGAAATGAGTCTCAACCATGGTCTAGCCCACCTCAGCAGGAGGCTAAAGCTGGGACGGGGACAAATCTTTAATTAGAAATGCCCAGACCTTGCCTTTTCCCCTTGTGTCCTTTGAGCCTCTTTCCCTCAGGAGTCTGAGGCATCTTAACAAAGAATTAGGGATTCCTAGCTCTCTCTCTGCCTTTCCCCACTAGACACATGACTAACAAGTATATGCAAGGTGTCTGGCTTATGAGAGGCCTGCTATTAATGTCCAATCCCTTCTCATCTCTCCCCTTTCCTAATCTGGGAAGTTCATTAATGACATTCCGCAGCCAACGAGGAGGTCGCTACTTGATTTCTATCGAAAATGACCATTGAGTCCTGGAAAGCAAGCCAGTGCAACCTCCCTCCAGCCATTTGGGCGGACTGTGAGGATGGATACTGAGTTTCTCCTCTGGTTTGCCAGTGCAGAGGGGCAGAGTCTCAGGCCTGCACGCTCAGGAGGCAGGCCCCTGACTCCCACCCTCAGCCTTTACCTCCACGTGCCTCGATTCCAATTTCCATTCTGTCTTTGTTTTCCAGTTGTTCAACACATCAAGCGACATAACATTGTTCTGAAAAGGGAGCTAGGCGAAGGAGCCTTTGGAAAAGTTTTCCTAGCTGAATGCTATAACCTCTGTCCTGAGCAGGACAAGATCTTGGTGGCAGTGAAGGTAAGAGAACACTCCAGAATGTCTCATTATCTGTTGTCGCACTAATGTGTGGAAGCGCATTGTGTCATTTTGTATTTGGCCAATTCAGGAGCCAATTATGTCTGCTATGGTGGATGTGTTCGAATTTCCTGTACCCAAATGGACAGCGGGAAGGGTGTTTGGAGCACATCTAGCTGTCTGAGCTTCTTCTCGGGGCAACCTGTCCATCTCCAGGCTGTGAATAGCTTTGGGCTACTCTGACAAGTCAATGCTAACTCAATTCTGGGTGGAGGTCGGTAGGGTCAAACAGAATTCACCCAGCTAAGTCTTGGAGACTCAATCTGTCTCCTCAGATTGCTTGATGCTGATGCCAAGCTCAGCTAGAGCTTGTCTCTGGTGAAGGTTCTAGAAGGGAGACCAGAGTTCACTTTTCCCTCTCAGCCTCTGCTCTGCTGACGTCTTCTGTTATATCTTACCCTGTCCCTCCCAAATGTTCCCAGAGCCCCAGTACTGTAAACAGTGCGGGCAAGACTCTATCCTGGGGTGGATGGAGTCTCTCGTAAATTCCACTACCCTAGGAGATACAAGGTCTTACTGAAATAAAAGAGTCTGAAAGTCCTTACTTCTAGCCATTTCCCCCAAAACTCAAAAAGGAGACCTGGCCTTCAATAAGATAAATATTACTGGAGGGGAACAAAAGTTCCACCGAGTTCTCTAAAACACAAGAATTAACAAAAATAGCGCAAAAGACTTGAGCATATCTTTTACATATGCATTGTCAACATTTTAAAAAACAACTCACCAAGGTATTGAATAATATATGCAAACCACTTAAAAGAGGCATATATTTATTAAATGAATTAGGTGGCAAAGGAATGTAGACTTGGCTAGCATAATAAAATGCAACTTCTTGGCTTAACAGAAGATGACTGGGTTTTGTTTGTTTCTGCCAAACACAGAATGTTTACATGAGTGGCGTTTGTTTACTGGTTATAATCAGGACAACCTTTCATGTTTAAAAAAATCAGATGTATATTCCATTACTGTTGTACTTAGCATTAAAATACTCTGGTATATACAGAATAGGTCACTGAGGAGAGAGGTAAAATTCTTCTTGAACTTTCTCATCCTGCAGATTAAACACAGTTTCTGTTAAAACTCATCCAAAGGAAAAAACAGTGCATTTGCTTTCTTTATCTTCCAAAGTAACCAACATGAGTGGATGCTCTTAGACGCTCACCAGAGGTTTCTAAAAGCTGCATTTTAAAGTGAATAAAGGACATGGTGGCCCATTTGGTTGAGCATCGGAACTTGTCTCAGGTCATGATCTCACAGCTTGTGGGTTCGAGCCCCGCATGGGGCTCTGTGCTGACAGCTCTGTGCCTGGAGCCTACTTCAGATTCTGTGTCTCCCTCTCTCTCTGCCCACCCCCCCCCCCAACCACCCGCTTGCACTCTGTCTCTCTCTCTCTCTCTCTCTCAAAATAAATACACATAATAATAAAATAAAAATAAAGCGAATAAAGAACAGAATTTTCTAGGGAGGGTAATGTAGTGTCAATAAACATCATACTAAGTTAAGCAAATGGAAGGGAGAAAGGGAGCCAGAGGAGAGGAGACAGGAAGGAGATGCTAGAAAGATGTGAGGTCAAGTAGGGTAGAAGGTGTAAAATAAGAATCCTGCTCTGATTCTGGGGGCGGGGGTGGGGGGGCAGGGGTTTAATTCCTGCTGTTGCGATTGCTTCCTCTTTCCTTTCCTTTACCCCAAAAGTTTGTTATTTTTTAAAGCACAGAATGTTCAGAACATTTGGCAGGGTTATATCTGCAGGCTCTGCTCTCTTCTGCCACTCTTGTTTCCCCCTTAGGATAAATGGGACCAAGAGGTGCCTCTATTTTTGTAGATTCGTAGACTGATAAAACATGAGAGCTGGAAAAAGCTTAGGGAAGAGCTGATCCTAATCTAGTCATGAGTTACACACAAGGACACTGAAGACCATGGATTTGTGTTCTGGGCTCATGTTTCCTCCCACTGATATCTGGAGACCACCCAGGCAACTAAGTCAGCCCATCAGATTCTGAATTCAGATTCTTGAGGTCACAAGGTGAGACTCTTTGAATGTACAAACATTCTGGGAGATTAGAGAATCCTAGATGATCGTGTAGGAGTAGCTGAGGGACCTCGGCCAGATAGGGAGAAATTTCTCAGTGGGTATAGCTTTTCTTTTTGGTATCAGTTCTTATTCTCTGCCTACTTCGCTGTATTTCTTTGAATGCCCTTGAAGAGAGGGTGTTGCATGGCTAAATCCAAGGCACCCTCAGCTCTTGGGTTACATTTCCTTCCCAACACATGCCAAAATAAGGTTTCAGGGCTTGGGCTGGTGATGAAAGATCAGCCGGCATCAGCCGTGTGTAGCCAGTGGGGCATGCTTCCACGTGGTCACATCTCCCTTGGCTACTGTCGGTGAGGCTTCTCTGGTTTGAATCACAGTCACAGCCCTAATCCCACCTCTGACCTAGACCCAGGACCTAGTCCTCATAGACACCCTGGCTTTGCCAAATAAGTTTGCAAATGAATGACCTATGAAGAGTGCTTGTTAATTAACACCACTAAAAATAAGCAAACAAACAAACAAGAGACAAGCCAAGGAACAAAAACTTGGATTTTTCCCTTTTATCAAATCCTGACTCCTCCTCTGCCAGGTCCTTCTTGTTGAAATTCAAATGCAACTGTTGTTTCAAGCAGAGAGGACAAAATGCCTGCAGCTCAAAAATGCAGTTCCAACTTCAAGGTCGCACACCTGGGAAGTCTCATCTCAGTGATCTTGCATGTGCAGTTTTGTTGAAATCAAAGGCTTTGTTTATGTTCACTGGAATGACTTCAAGCTTCAGAGAGGATGCCCAGGTTAATTTTCCGGGATCCGCAGGCTGCAACGTCACAAGGAAGGAGTCGGGTCTTCTACAGGCTCCAGATGAATGGATCAGAATAGCACATGGGCCTTTTACAAAGCTGCTGTCTCCAGCCCAACCTGCTCAATTTTAGGGCTGCGAGCTGGCCAATTCAAAGTGTGTTCAAAGACTATCCCAGGAGCCTGGGAAGAAAGCGTGTATGGTTCCGGCCCTAACCACAGGAAAGCGAATTTTGAAGGAATGAGACAAGCTGAATGCAGCTTCCGGGGCCTGCACAGACTGTCACCTCTGAGGAGTGGCTGCGGGAGCTGCTTCTCTCCCATTGGAGGCACCCAGGGATGTTTGACAGGCTTTCTGCCCGTTGCCTAGCAACCCCGGCAGCATTGATTATGTATGCTAAGAAATTGCAGCTATTGTCCTTTTTCTTTCTCTAGAAGGAGCTGACTGGTTTGAAATCCAAGACTTTGCATTCAGACTGACAGATGTCAGTTTCCTGTAAATTCTGGCGTCGCCTGCCCCGAGTGATTTCAGAACTGGAGGGATCCACGGGAACCGATTTGAGACGGAAGTGATCCTAAGGCATGTGTAGGGCATTTGAGGGTGCAGGAGGGCTGAGCGTGCCTCTCCCTTTAGAGTATCTGCTTGTTTGGAGCCAACCAGACTGACCTTTTCTTGATATTTTTGGATGACCTTTGTTTTTTAAAAAGTGAAATAGATTTGACAATTATTTTTTTTCCTCTTTACACTGTATTACAATTGAAGAGCCCATAAAGAGAATGAGAAGCAGAGAAACCAGTCTTTGATCAGAATGAGTTACTTTACCTTTAAGTAACTCAATTGCCAAGGAAACGCTTCATGGCAGTTTCCCTGCATTAGCTGTGGGTGCGTTAGCTATTTTTGGCTCTCTCCAACCTGCATTTCAATAGCTACAATGCCTACAACATTTTCTTGTACTATGAACGCATGCGGATTTTTGTTTTTTAAACATAGCCACAAGTGCGCTTTGTAGGATTCATGGCCTCTCCTCCCCCTCTCCACTCAGGTTTTTTCCAGAAACATAAAATGCTGCACACGAGAGAGACTTTAGAAATGCTACAGAACCCAGGCCTCATGTTTTATAGATGAGAAAGCCAAGACCCAGGGAAGTGGAGTGACTTCCTTGAGGGGTGACTTAAAGTGAGTGAGAGGCACCAGCACAGGAACATTTGAGACTAGAAAGGACGAAATCTGACTTCAGCAGGCACTTCCTTTGGGATTTTTGCATTTCATGTTTCTGAATATCTTCTTGTTAACAGAGGAAATAAGGATGATTTTCTTCACCAAGGATTTTGGAAGAGTTGACTGATAAGCCCTCTGGCACACTACCGTTCGGCAGCCCCAAAGTCACATCCAGCATGTTTTTCCATTCCTGTGTCTGGAGAGCCCTACCTCGCCCCCTCGATGCACACAGCTCCCATTAATCCATCAGCTCTCCGCTCAGGTTGCTCCTCTTTGGAGATACATTCCCTTGCCTTCTCCCCCAGCTAAGTCAGACCTCCCTATTACATGCTAGTAAGGCATCTGCCCTTGTTCTTCACAGCATTTGTCAAGGTTGTGCATTCTATATGTATCCACGGGCTTAGTTAATCAATGGCAAGATTGTGGGTCTCCTCCGTTAGAGCGGTATTTTTGAGGGTGAGAACCATGCTTTTTAGCACATTGTCTAATATCTAGTAACATGGAATCAGTGCTTGTTGAGTGAACAAAAGGATAGACGGGTGGACAGATAAACTATAGAAAAAATAGCCTTTGAAAAAGTGAAGAGTCTGCAGTTGACGTTTGTAGGTAAGGAAATGATCTGATGAGCTACTGATAATCATAGAACTTTATAGCTGAGAGGCACTGTAAAGATGATATATAGAGGACAGTGTAATCTAATGAGAAGTCATTTTAGAAATGATTGAACCACTATGCAGGTATATAGAACTATTAGCTGATGTTCTTTAGCTTAACTCCCACCTTTTGTGAGGGAAGAAATGGGAACCCAGAGAAGATGAATGACTCATCCAAGGTCACATAGCTTGACCAAGGTCACCTAACGTCAGACGTAGGACTAAAACTCAGGCCTCCCCGTCAGTATGATGCTCACCATGTACCACACTCTTATTGACTGAATTTTGCACATGCCCTGGTAGACCAAGTTGAAGAAATTCAACACAGTGCCACTTATCAAGTAACACAAAGGTATGTGCTAGTTGTGCTCATTTGCGTGTAAGGTCGACAGATACTTTTCTTGTTTTCCCAGTAGAAACGTTATTCGAGGAAATAGGCAGAAATAAAGAAAACTGGATTCTGGAATGAATGTTAACAAAACATCACAATCGGCTTTGAGGAGAAGAGCAGTAGACTGCTCATTGGAAACCTAACTCAAGCTGGTTTAAGAAGAAAAGGAAATTTATTTGTTCAAGCTACTGGTATCCTTGCTTCAGGGACTGATGGATCCAGGAAATCAGTTCTCCCTGTCTCTCTCGGGTCTGCTTTCCTCTGTATTGACCGTATTCCCAGGCAAGTTCTCCCCACACTGTGGTGAGCTATCTAAGCAACAGCTCTGGGCTTGGATCCTGCCATCCAGCAACCCAAAAGAGAGCTCCTCTTCCCCAACAATTACACAAAAGTCCAAGGGCCAACTTCCTACTGGCTAGTTGTCTTGAGTTGGGTCACCAAGTCCTCTGACTCTCTGGATAATAGTCTGAATATCCAGGACTGGGTCACGTACATATTCTTGCAAATGGATGGTGGGTCAACTCTGCACAACACACGTGGACTGAACGTGGGGAACCATGCTTCCCTGAAAGAATCTGAGAGATTCTATCCCTGAAGAAAGGGGTAAAAGTCTGAGAAGAAAAAAAAAAAAGGAATATGACCAACTCAAATAGGAACTACAGGACAGCTAGGCCTCCTGCTAGAACAGTTGGGATTTAAAAACTCACTATGGATCTGAGGTGGCCCTTGTGACCGTGCCCTCTTTATCCTCTCAGCAGGAAACGCCAGGGACTGTCCTCCAGGCTTCCCTGCTGATGGAGTATAGCTATCTCTTGCCTCTGCTGCTTCCTAACATTTGACTTCTGCTTCCGGGCCAACTGCTGCTCACGTAGTCTCTGCGCTCCTCCCCCCACTCCCCCACCCCCCACCCAATGCAGATTGCTCAAGAAGGAAAATACTGTGTGTTCAGTTGCTCTGTTCTGTCTTCTTGCCAGGCCACCTACCTGTGGACCAACTATCCAAGGTGGTCACATGGCACAGATGAGGCCATCTGTGGGGAAGAAGCAACTAGAGCCAATTATCTCAGAATATGTATAGGGCAGAATAAGGGCTCAAAAAGGAAAGCTCATTCCCTCCCATTCTAGAAGAGTGAAACAATTCATAGACAAGAAAGGACATCAAGAGTTCATCAGTTCAAGCGCTCTACCCAGGCACGTTTATCTCTAAGGCATGTGGCTATTTTCTTGCTTTCTTTCATTTTAGTTTTGTTTTTTTGTTTTGTTTTGTTTTGCTTTGCTTTGTTTTTGTGGCAGTCACCATATCAGTCCTCACATGCGATAAATCATGAGGTTTGCCTCCCATTCCTCCCTCTTCCTGCACTTTCTCCCCACTGCACACGTAATCCTTGTTCCCACATCATGGAAATGGAAGATGACAAGATTAGTATATTTAAGAGAACATCTGTCGGCGCTGCCCTATAAAAAGAGTTTGTATGCCTTAACAGGACAGAATGTTGCAGAAAGTGCTATCAGTTCCATCTTGACAAGTCTCTAGTAATAGAAGTTGTAGAACTTTTAATGGTGGCTTATTAAAAGGCTTCATCGTCTTTATGGTCCAGACATTGTTTAATAGATTTCTACTGTACTTTAGTGTAAGGCCATTCTTTCCTGGCACGTGTGTGTGGGTGTGTGCACATGTGTATCTGTGATGTGTGTTTGTTTGTGGGGGGGGGGGGTGGTGAGGGCTGTGTGAGAAATGTGTGCACTCCCATACAGCATAGGATTGAGAGCAACATTTGCCTGGTGAGGGTCCCTTTTGTATTGAGTCAGGGCCCCGGTGATTAAGTTGCTCCACCAGTGTCCCCTTTCCAGTAACTTCAACTTTTAACCTTTGACAAGAGAGCTGTTTTTTGTCTTGTTAAGTTGTCTTGTTAACCCTATTTTCTGGCTTGTCTACAATTTATCCCCATCTTCTCAGACATGCTAAGCCCAAAACGGTGCATTTCACTGGAATGAGGACTCATCTGGTATTCAACATAGCTGGAGGCTTCATTTCACACTTCTGTATCTCTGGAATCTGTGCCTCACTTTTTAATTGACTGCCCGCTTTTTAATTGACTTTAACATGATAAGCCAACTGTCAATTGAGTCTTGGTCTACCATGATCCATCAGCAAGTTTAGTGCAATTGGCTCCAATTTTTAATTGTATTTAAAGCTGGTAAATATATTGCAGCTGCCCATGCCGGAGGACAACTTCTGATTCATTCCTTTGAGTCGATATTTTTCTAATATGACTGTTGCCATGAATTAGTTTGATGTCTTCCAAAGACTTAGCATTTGTAATATACAACTTGATGTGATATGCACGCATAAACCATCAATTTCAGTACCCAAATGATTGTAAACATTTTAAAGTGTGTGAATTAGGACTTGGCCTTGTGTTTCCCATTGGATGGTCAACTTGTTAGATTCTGAACCATAAGAGTCAGCATGGCTGTGAAAATAAAGATAGCAGCAATCAACACCCTGGCTATGAACCTTGTATTTGAAGCTGTCACTTGGTACATAATTAAAGTCCTTGCAAAGGCCAGTTACATATGATTGAGTTGATATACACAGGTGTTGGTTTCTAGTACATAGTGAGCACTGAGTGTGATCAATTTCATTTTCATATAATCATTTAATTAGTTTTCATTGCCTTAATGCAGGCAAGCCACCTATTGGACTCTGCTTAGTTTTTTTTTTTTTTCAGTTTACTTATTTACTTATTTATGTATTTATTTATTTAGAAAGAAAGAGAGCATGAGTGGAGAAGGGACAAAGAGAAAGAGGGAGAAAGAGAATTTCAAGCAGGCTCCACACACTGTCAGGACAGGGCCCAACATGGGGCTTGAGCTCACAAACTGGGAGATCATGACCTGAGCCAAAACCAAGAGTTGGACACTTAACTGACAAAGCCACCCACTTTGAGAGCCACTGCACTCTCCTTAATTTTTAAGATCTTGTTTCTATAAAGCTCTTCCTATCTCTGAATTTATTAAAATATAGTCTTCCAAAATTCACTTTTGTAAGAATTTGATAAAAATTTCCTCTACCTTTCTTTAGAGAAGACCCTATAAGTAAGAAGAATCACACAGTATCATGACTACAGCTTACTCTAAATCCTTGGCTAATTGTTGCCTGTAACAACCTTATAAGAAGGGTGTCTGCCTTAATTCTATTTCAGTTTACTGTTGTTTTCCAACAGTTGCAAGAGGCAGGTTGACCCGTTGATAGTTTTTTGAGATGGCTTTTATGGAACAGTGCTATCTAACAGAAGTATAATGTGAGCCACAAATGCAAGTCACATTTGCATTTTTAAATTTCCTAGTATGCACATTAAAAAGTAAAATGAAACAGATGAAAGTAACTGTATTCATATGTTTTATTTAACTCAACATATGTAAAATATCATTTTAACATACTATTAATATAAAAATATTAATGAGATATTTTATACACTGCCAGTTTTCAAAACCTGGTGTGTATTTTATACTTACAGTACATCTCAATTTGGATCAGCCAGAGTTCAAAAGACCACCAGCCACATGTAGTTGTTGGCTACCATATTGAATAGTACAGGTCTAAGAGGTCAACAGTCTCCATTATCAGCAGAGCTAGATGCAATCAATTATCCTGACCCGGAAGAACTTAGGCATGTTGACAGACATTCTCATGCATCTTAGTTGTTTCATATGGGAGTTAACTCCCTGCCCTCCATATTTTAAGCATGGTAATAGGCATTGGGCATAATGAAGTCCTACCATAATAATCTCTTTGTTTTTATACTTCACCTTAACTTTGTTTCTATGATGTTAAATATTATAGGAGAAGAATATGAGATTAGTGTTTAAAACAAGGACACAAGCTCGTGTTTCCTAAGCCACCTGTACTTTGAAATGCAATGATCATTTGTCACATCCTACCACATCCAATCACACCAATGATTTCAAATAAGCTTTCTCGCCTCTCCTCCGAGCTTCTAGTTAGTTAGCCTTGATATTTTGTGGAAGCATTTGCGATGAATGCTAATTTTCCTTTTGTTTTTTTTTTTTCCCCCTTGCCTCCATTTTGCCTTTGCTAGTTTCTCAGTTCTGTGCTGAAGTTTATTGCATGCTGCTCAGTTCTTCCAACTCTGAATCAGTGTGTGCTCAAGGCAGTAACTCTCTGTAGCTCTGGATGAGACCTCTCCCTTGAGAATGTCTTCAGAAAGGATGGTAGCTTTTGAAGTGTCAGGAAATTCACCAGGAATAAGAAGGAATGAAGCTACAAAGCAGACACCAGGAGTAAGAAAATAGCAATGCTTACTGATGGGGCAAATATGCCTGTCAAAATGAAACTTAAGTGGAGGGAATTGTCAGTGAGGGAAGCTGCCACCTCATGTCCATTGCCAAGGACTCGGGGAACCAGCCAAGCCTCCTTTAATTGAGTAAAATGACAATCAGCCGTGGTACTAAAACAGAGATGATTTTTATAAATAGGGTTGATAGCAGGATTTTTCCAGCTTCTGATTGCTGTCTGGCTATGGTTCCACCCTGAGAAAAATTCTGCCCTCTGAGTGCCAAATTCAGAAGATGATTTTGCCCAACTTGTTACTGCCATATTTTCTGAATCTCTTAAAATAGGATTGAATCATAATTTAGAAAAGGGACCCAACATGCAAAAATGGATGGGCACATAGGATGCAGCTAGGTTTGTAGGATGCACTCACCCCATGAATAGTGAAATCTTTCTCAAATCCAAAAATTTTACTGAAGCACAGCTTCTGACATTACACTAAGAGCACGGTCTCTTCCCATAGTGTATTGCCTTGGGGAAATGGAGATGTGAGACGCTCATTAGCTCTTTTAGTTTGGTGCCCCCCCCCAACAAAAATTCTGTCTTCTCTCCCATCCCACCCTCTACCCCACTGCCGAACTCTCTCCCTGTCTCTCCCTCCCTGTCTCTCTCTCTCTCTCTCTCTTAAACACATACACACACACACACACACACACACACACACACACAATCTAGCATTCTGGAATCAACAGTACATAGCTAAAACTTATGAAGAGAGATTACATGAAGAATCTTTTCATGCCTTGTGATAATGCCCTAAAGGGGTCAGTAGTCTTCTCTAGTTCAATGTTAATGATAGGCTGAGGCCCTAGAAATAATCTCAGTGACACAGGGAAGCCTCTGAGTAAGGAGACTTTATCTCTGAGAAGACATCACAGGCTTCAAAGGGCGTTTGGAGGGAAATGGTGGCAGCCCGGGGTACCGCTGTTCTCATATTGAGCCATCTCTGTACCTTATCCATGCGTCTTTGGGCCTCCCTGCATCCTCGTGTGAACAAATCAGATGCAGGCCTCGTTGTGGTTTTGATTTCAAATATCACTGTCTACCGGGGACCCTCGGAGGCCTCTTAGCTTACACTACCTCACTCAGTCCTCCCAGTGACCCTGAGAAATAGATGACATTGTTCCCCTCACTCCACAAAGGATAAAACCAGAGCTCAGAGAGATCCAGAGCAGTCAGAATTTGAACCCAGATTATTTTTAATTCTAAGCTAGAATGCCTTCTTTTTGAGTGCCACTATTGTGAGGATCTGCCATTTGTGGGGGTTTTCTGTTGTTGTTGTTTCTTTATTTTGAGAGAGAGCGAGAGTGAGTGGGAGCAAGCAGGGGAGGGGCAGAGAGCGATAGAGAGAATCCCAAGCAGGCTCTGCACTGCCAGTGCAGAGCCAGACGTGAGGCCTGACCCCACAAACCATGAGATCATGACCTGAGCCAAAATCAAGAGTTGGACGCCCAACGGGCTGAACCACCCAGGTGCCCTGTGAGGATCTGTCTTTCGACCAGAAGGAGAACACAACCACTTGGGGCCAGCCCTCCAGGAGAGAAGGCATTGGGAAGTCTCCTCCTCATCCTTACATTCTCGTCCCTGCTTTCTCTACATGTACTCAGGCCCACTCGCTACCTTTCCACATGAACGTCCACTTTTCAGCCCTTTCCAGTGCTCTTTCATCTCTAGCTTGCACAGATCTCGTGGGTCCAGGGTTCTTTTATTTGCCCAACGTTGGATTCTGTTGTCAGCGGAAGTAGTGGAGACAGACACGTACCCAAAACCATAATGCAAGTCCAAGTGCAGGAGATGTTCCAATGTGTATATTTTGCTCCCAGGCAATGGCAACGTCCACGTCCTCTGTGTCCATCTTCTTGCTCTAACTGTGATTTATTTTTCTACCTAGAAGTTCAGCAGACCAAACACTGGATTAAAAAACACCTAAAAAGCAGGCCCACAGATAAAACGAACCTAAACAGGTCGTGAAGATAAGCACTTCATGCCTCCCATGAGGAGGCTTAGTTTGGATGGGTACAAGCAAGAGGAGCTTAGTTTGGATGGGGACAAGCCCAGTTTCTGGAGCTTCGAGGAAGCAGAGCCCCAAAACGCAGGCTTTCAGCCTCTGTTCATTTTGTTATTAAATGAAGAAATGTGCGGTTTCCATGGCAACAGCCCTACCAAAATTTTATGGCTTCTCTGACTAGTTGCTGGCCCAAATCAGCTCACTTTTCAAAGCAGGTACTCTTAAGGGATGCTTTTTGGAAAACCACATTCTAATGTGAGAATGGGGGAACCCCACCACCAGACCCTTTTTTCAGTCAGTACCTCCAGGCTTTGGCATAAGAGGTAATTGCCTGTAGCCTAATGAAAACTGTAGGTATAATTTCTGTCTCCTTGGGTCAGGTCAGCAATGGGAAGAAAGCTTCAAATCCTGCTAAAGGCAGTTCGTGAAAACACTAGATTCTATACAGATTGTAGCAGAAAAGACTTTGTGATCTTGCTGTTGCCTCTGTCATCTTAATGTTCTCTTGTCGCTGATATGAAGCAGACCCTGCATATTCATCGGTGCCCTCCTGTGCATTCCCTGCTTGGGAGAGCAGCCCTGGGCATGGTAAATTACATATTGCAAAGTCATCGTGTGGCAGACTCGATGACGAGCCTCCTGACCCCCTTTGGGAATGAAGGATTTGCTCCCTCACTTGCTAGGAAGCCTCGGTCAGTCCTCAGCTACCAGCAGCCTGTGGGGGCTCAGAAAGGCCACTCAAGATCACACTCCCTTCCCAGTGGCCTCCATCTGATGGCTGACTGATACAAAGCTACAAAGGCCCAGCCCCTTTGGCTGAAACTCAGGACAGCTCTGAAGGGTCATCCCATAGGCCTTGTGGGGGAGTGTTGAGACACAGCTCCACTCCCCCGGTGCCCAATCCCTCCCAGCAGGTGCTAATCCCAAGAGCATGCCCCAATGAATGTCTTGGCTGCTAACTTCTATCCCAGAGTCTTTCCCTCAGGAACTTGACTTGTGGCACATTCCAAGGTCTAGAAGTTGCCCAGGTCAGGAGTATCTCCCACCCAGGAGAGCAGAGTCAAGGCAGCAATGAGCTGTAACACGCGACATGACCACCAGAAGCCTGGCAGTGCTCGTTGACCCTGACGCAGGGTGTGGTACACATCTGGCAGGCGACATGCTTTCATTCTGTTCCCGAGTGACTATGGATGTTCACATTTGCCCTCTAACACCAATAAAGACAGATGGAAGTCTCTGGAAAAAGGATTCACATACCCACATGCCACCTCTACCAGGAGGAGTCCTCTGGCCGTCCCTTCTCCCTGTCCCTTAGCTGTGGCTGCCGTCACAAATTACTACAAACGGAGTGGCTAAAGCAACCCAGATAATTTCTCTCGTTGTTTTGATGGTCAGACATCCAAAATCAGTTTTGTTAAAGATAAAGGGAAGATGTCGGCAGCGCCGGCTTCTTCTGGAGGTTCCAGGGTAGAAGACGTTTCCTGGCTTTTTCCAGGTTTTAGAGGCCACCTTCATTCCTTCGCTCGTGGCCCCTTCTTCTACCCTCAAAGCCAACAGTGTAGCAGCTTCTGTACTGCCTGACCTCTGCTCCTACCTTACACCTTCTCTCTCCTGACCCTCCCACCCTTCTCACCCAGGAACCCTTGTTTGGAATGACATTGAGCCTACTTGGATAATCCCTCCACATCAAGATCCTTCACTTAGAGGCCCCTGTGTGGCTCAGTCGGTTAAGCGTTTCCACCATGTGTGACCTCGCGGTCATGAGATTGAGCCCCAGGTCGGGCTCTGCGTTGGCAGCACGGAGCCTCTCTGCTCCTCTCTCTGCACCTCTTCCATTCTCACAATAAATAAATAAACATGGAGAAAAAAAAGATCCTGATGTAATCGCATTTACAAAGTCTCTTTTGCCATGTAAAGTAACATATTCATAGATTCTGGGGGTTGGGACATGGACGCCTTTGTATGGGTATCATTCAACCTCGGACACCAGTGCCCATGCCTGAGTCAGGACTCCAGGCAGAGGAATGAACACACGCAGAGACAGGAAGTCACGGCCCGATGTCATTTGGGCAGCTGTGGATCTTTCTTAAGGTGGGAGCATAGGTTTCAAGAGAAGCATGTCAAGTGATCAAACTGGACAGAGATGCAGGGGAGCTCACATTGGATACATGTCTTAAACTTGAGTTATAGTTAATCATAAATGTGGCTCATCTCCCTGTTTGCCCATAAGCACCTGAGGCCAGGACATGGGTCAGTGTCTTCCCGATGTCACCACAGCTCTGGCTCAGAGACCGGCACAGGACAGGAGTTCGGTGCAGGTGTGTGTCATCAGCCCATGGCAGCTTTGCCCTGCTATGACACCGTGGGGGCAGAGTGGTCTGAGAAGAGAACTGTCCTGGGCACCTTCATCTTGGCCACGTGACCGGCCTGCTTGGACCTCCCCAGATCGGGACTTTTCCTGGGCCGGCAGCGTGGGTGAGCACGAGTGAAGCCTTTCTGAAGGGATACATAATAATGCTGGCCCAGTGATCATAGTCAAGGCTGAAAGATGGGTGCACGAGGGTCAGTATGCTCTCCTATCTACTGGATATTTCCATAATATCAAGTTTTTCTTAAAGTTATGTGAGCGGAAGTTAGCATCCTTGAAAACCAGGTACCAAAAGGGAAGAGAAGTCTGTGGTGATAACTGGGTAATGATAGAGAAAAAAATGGGTTAAGACTATAAAAAGCTCATGTCTGTTACACGAGCGCTTCGTAAACCGTAAAGCGTTCCATACCCATAAGGGACTTTTCCTCAGTTATTAATACAAATGGTATTTCTTTAGGAATTAGGCAATTTTCCAATCTTTTGTATAGTAAATGAGATGGATTTCCTTCCCATCTACGAACCTCAGGGCTCACTGAAGTACTTCCTTCTCAACACAACCTTTCCCTTTGATGTCAGTTTAAGGTGTGTTGATTTTTTTCCTCTGTCTGCCCCTCATCCTCAGACGCTGAAGGACGCCAGTGACAACGCCCGCAAGGACTTCCACCGTGAGGCAGAGCTGCTGACCAACCTCCAGCACGAGCACATTGTCAAGTTCTACGGTGTCTGTGTGGAGGGCGACCCGCTCATCATGGTCTTTGAGTACATGAAGCACGGGGATCTCAACAAGTTCCTCAGGTGCGGTGCGGGGGATGGGATGGGAGGGGGCTTGAGGACGGTGCAGGCCTTCATGATTAAGACAGACGGAGAGTGAGGACCAGCAGTTGCTGGGAAGGTCCAAGGGTCACTTGGAACTTTCTCTAGAATGGCCTCTCCTGGTGACACCACCACCATGTACCACAGAGAAAGAAACTGAGGCCACGGCAATGTTCTTGTCTTAATGAAGTAACTCTACAGCCTGCGATGTGAGCGATTCCACTCAGTTGCACCTGTGTTCATTGAGCATTTGTTAATGAAGTGACATGTGACATGGCATTTGAAGTGGACCGTAGAGTATCTGTAGGAGTTTGCCAGGTGGATTAGAGAGGAGTGTCCTTCAGGGCTAAGGAATCAGTGAGTTAAGGCACTAAGGTGTCACGGTGACAGGTTTGGTCATCCAGGAGTGGAGAGCCCAGAGTAGGCACAGGATGTGTAAAAGGAGTGAGGAGGAGTCAAGGGTGGAGGGATGAGCAGTTGGATTTTAACCTGACAACAAAATGGAGACCCAGGAGGTCAGGAGGTCAGGGATGTGGTGAAAAGAACAGAATCCATACGGCAAAAGCTCTGGAAAGAAGGAGGTCAAAAAACATCGGATGGGACCATTGGAAACACGGGCTATAGTTCTTGCTGAGCCCCTGAAGCCCTGCAAAGATGGACAGCCTTCACTTGAGGTGTTTTGTGGCAAACAGGGTCATTAGAAGAAGGCAAGGCAAGGAAGGGGGAAATGTTGATTATATAAGGGAGCCACTGGGTTATAAAATAGGGTCCGTGTCACTTGGATTTCTAGCATTAACCTAATTAGATTTTAGTTTACCAGTGGCTTCCTAGAAAGTCCCCCACCTTATGACAGGGAGGGGTCTCAAGACAGAATAAGTGAGAGACAATGCTGAGTGCCCATAATCCAGGGGTCAAGGTGAAGATACTCTGAAATAGTGAGGAGTTGAATCTCAGCTCTGGCGTTTATTAGCCAAGGGACCTTGGGCAAGTGTCTCAGCTGTTCAGGTAGTGATATGGAGCTAGCAGGGCAGATATGAGGACTAAGTTGGGATAAGTACAGAAAGCTCTTAGCATAGAAGCAAATAGGAAGTTTTCAACAAGCAGAAGCTTGAATTCCACTGGTGATGATATCTACTGGTAAACCAACTTCCTCCATGAAGGGAATCACTGGGAGAGCTACACTGGGTAAGACAGAGAAGTCCATGGTCACCCAGCTAGGGTTCCCGGTCAGTGTTCTCCTCCTGCACCTCCCAAGGGACAGAAGAAATGAGCTGATCCACACACTCCTTGCTGAAGGAAACCAAGGAATGCTTTTATTTGCATTGAGCGGGGGAACGAATGGAGCCCACCCGTTTAAGATCATGAGTGGAAAGAGTGAGATTCCCAGTAGCGTGGGCTGGGGAGACTGGATTCTCCTTCCCAGTCTGCATCAGCAGCTGTGTCGCTTGGGTGGGTCCTCAGCCCACGTGGACCTGAGTTAGATTCTCTCTGTGTCACCTCTGGCTCTAACATGCAGTTGTCTTTCCAATGTAGCTGCCCCTCAACTTTGAAAGATTAGCAAGTGTGCTGCCTGTGATATCTCAGTAGGTAGTAGAATTTAGGACAAATGAGAAAGACGTCGGCCTCAGTAAAAGGGGTATAATAATGCCCACATAGAGGACTAGTGTCAAGACTATTGTGGTGGCAGATAATCGGTAGATGCTGTCCCCGCTGTCCTCCCTCTCTGCCACGCTGAGGGATCCACAATGCTGGGGATATCATACCTCTTGTGTTACGGTGACCTCTCTATCCTTCTCCAGTTTCTGGGGGCGCTGGAAAGGGCTTTCCCCAGAAAAGGGCACCAGGTAGTCACTTTGTGCAGCCCCTGGAAGATTCAGAAACTGTGCTGTTTACATAATAAGTCCACCACGGTGAGAACAGTGGGGGGGGCAATGTACCTCTGTGCTTGGAAAATGCCATCATGTGGTTTGCACCTTCTGGATCACTTTTGCCGTCTCTAGCCTCATGAATACGTGTGCAATTTAGTCCTCTTGCTGGGATGGGTCCCCGTGCTCTGCCTTGCTTACAATTGTTGGGGGGGGGGGAAGGAAAGCCAGTGAAATTAGGGATGTGTAGCCGACACTTGGTGTTCAGAGACCATCATCCTGATGCACTACTCTGTGCCTGCAAGGTTTTTCCTGTAGGTGATAAGAGATGATGATAGTAGCTTTTGTCTTTCAGCTCTGATGTGAAAAGAGGAAAATTAGCTGCTCCTAGAAGTATTTTTCCCTTGTTCCCATGATCTCAGCTACTTGTCTATTTAAAGATGGTGCTTTCCAAAAACTGTAGCATAATACAACCAAACGTATTCACCCATATGCAGTGAAATGCTTCTGTGAGCTCACACTGCGTGTGCACATACGTGTATGCATGCGTATGTAACCAAGTGTGTGTGTGTGTGTGTGTGTGTGTGCACGCACACGCGTGTGTTGATCCTTTCGCTTTTGGCTCAATCAACCTCCTTCCTGCTTCCAGAGGAAGCAGGCACCTGATTTTTAGGAATCTCTTCTGCTTGATCTCAGAATCTGATGAACTCTGGTTTCAAGAGGTATTCAATGCC
Organism: Herpailurus yagouaroundi; assembly: GCF_014898765.1. Classification (NCBI taxonomy): domain Eukaryota; kingdom Metazoa; phylum Chordata; class Mammalia; order Carnivora; family Felidae; genus Herpailurus; species Herpailurus yagouaroundi. Next base: position 5,588,054 of record NW_024412432.1, on the reverse strand, counting down.
AAGAATCAGGTTCTTAGGCACAATAATGTGCTCTGAACTATAGTCTGTCCTCCCTTTCTGGAAGGGAGTCTAGCCCCTAAACCACCATGAACATGTCCCCAAGCATCATTGGCGCTGGCCTATAAAGACAGATGTCTACAATTTCCTCTCACTCTTTTTATTCACCCCGAAGCCATACATTGAGTACCAACATGGCCAAGTCCTCTGCTAGGTTGGCCAGGAAATGAGGAGTAAAATATAGTTCTTGCTGGCAAGGAGATGACAGTTTTGCCTATTGGAATCTCTCCAGAATTCCTTTCCAACAAGAGGAAGAGAGATAAGGCTTTTCCAAGCAATAACAGCTAATATTATTGAGCCTTCTAAGCAATTTAAGTGGTTTAACTTGTATAAACTTAATAAACTATGATTACCATTGTTCCCATTTTATGGTCCAAAAAACTGGGTCATGATGCTGGTGAGTGACACAGCTGAGATTCAAACCCACAGACCCTGGCTGCAAAACCCATAGAGCACTGCAATACTTCCTCTTGGGGTAGCTGTTGATAAAACTCAGAAGGAAGGTAGTGTGCCGTGGCATTCTGGAGCCAGACAGTGTGGCTAAGTGCCCGCTGTAACCCACACTTGGAGAGAATAAGCGGAGGAACGGTGAACAGCTTCCCCTGTTAGAAGCCCACTGAGCCTTCCCGCTCCTCAAGCGGGGTGCTAATGGTGCTTTTCCCCTCTTAAGGCATGTTCTCCTGGAAGAGGTAAACATGGTTTGATTTCTAAGAGCTGCAGGGTCACCTGAGGAGTGAAGCAGAGAGCTGCTGTGTTAAGTTCATTTATACTCCTCTTGAGAACTTGGTTAGAAGACTCACCTGCCCTCTTACAGCAGGACTTTCTGCTCCAAGAAAGCATGCAGAGGTGTCTCCCATTACAAGGAGTCCTGTTAAGTACTCACAAGCAAGCAGGGAAACCATTGGTTTAGCGTGCCGGAGCCTGCCCCAACCTGCACGTGGTATCAGAGAGTGCAGAAGGCACTGGGGAGTCACAGCTTTCTGGGGCCTTCAGAGGGTAAGGCTGGAGCATGGGGCTTTGTGCACAGGTGGCCTATGGCACTGGCCTCTGTCTTCTCTGGAGACTTTGCAACTGATAGATTCTTAGAAGGGTCTAGATTCCTGGCAAATCGGCAACGTTATTTCACTCTTTGATTTAGATCCATGAAGGAGAGATTCCATCCTGGCGTAGATTCTCGGGATATTTCAGGATTTCTCATAGTTTGTGTGTTCTTCTAGGTCTCTCTGCTGGTATTGAAGTCACAGGCAGGGCTTTGTCTCCTGTAATAAAAGACAACATTCCCACTTTCTCCTCTTTCCCCGGCCCCCTTGGGTGCTGGGAAGAACAACATTGGAGCGATCTTTAGTGCTGGCTTTGCACGAAAGCCCAAGCAAGCTCTCAGTTATTGCTCGTATTAGTGAGCTCAGGAGGGTGCAGTGGGTACCCCCTCTTTACAGAATGAGAAGACGGTCCAGAGCGGTTCTGCAGGTCACCTGAGGTCACAGCTAGTGTGCTAGGATGAGATTCAAATTCCGTTTGGATACCCTGAGCCTTGCCCAGAGGTTTTGAGCTGAACAGAGCCCCAGGGCATTTCCCCACACTGCTCCTCAGTGCTACAACGGGGAGGCACTAGGGGCTGGGTCTGAGTGGAGGTGACAGGCACCAGAACCTCCTTGCACAAAAACAGGAAGCCCCTCCCTGGGAATGGTTCAACGCAGATATTTAGAGACACAAGGGACCTACAGGATCACCCAGCCTAATATCTGTATGTTTGACTGATGGAAATTACAGACTGGACAAGTTCAAAGCTTCCCTAGATCCTGGTGCTGGCAAACTCCCCTCCTCCTTGTCCAGTGCTTGTTCTTTTTTTTTTTTTTTTTTTTTAATGTTTATTTTTAAGAGGCAGAGAGACAGAGATAGAGACAGAGAGTGAGCGGGGGAGGAGCAGAGAGACAGGGAGACACAGAATCCGAAGCAAGTTCCAGGCTCCGAGCTGTCAACACAGGGCCCGACGCAGGGCTCAAACTCACCAACCGTGAGATCGTGACCTGAGCCGAAGTCGGGCGCTTAACCGACTGAGCCACCCAGGTGCCCCTCCAGTGCTTGTTCTAAGGGAATATGAGAGTAAGAGATTTGGAAATCCAGAAAAGGGGAATCACTGTGGGCTGGAGCCAGGAAGGAGGCACTTCCACCCGTGGTTTGAGACCATCTGACTGAGGTAGGTCTGGGTGGTACGGAGAGAGAAGGAGCAGAGAGTTCTGAGATCATTCAGCCTCTTTTATTTGCAAATTCTCATACGGTTCTGGAACACTGTAGGTGGGGTCGTCCACTTTAAAATCCATTTAAAATCTTCTATATTTATTTTGAGTGCTTCCAACTGTCCTGAAGGAAATCTTCTCCCTTATTTGCCTCTGGGAGGGAGAACCCCTTTGACCCCTCCACAGAAGCTTCTAGAAGAAAGGGACCCTTTACTCTTTGCTGTACAGAGCCATCAGGGGCAGCAACACCGGTCTTCACAGGATTCCGGAGTGGGGACTGCCAGGGCTGAGAGCACATCCTCACTGTGGGACCCCCCCCCCCCCCGAAAGCACATGCCAGTGTTTAGATACCTTAAGTCATCACACAGCTGGGAAAAGGCCAAGTGCATAAGACAGAAGAAAAAGAAGATATGGGCGCCTGGGTGGCTCAGTCCATTAAGCATCCGATTCTTAATTTCCGTTCAGGTCATGACCTCACGGTTTGTGGGATTGAGCCCCGCGTCAGGCTCTGCACTGACAGTGTGGAGCCTTCTTGGGATTCTCTCTGTCTCCCTCTCTCTCTGCCCCTTCCCTGCTTGTACTCTCTTTCTCTCTCTCTCTCTCTCTCTCTCTCTCTAAGTAAATAATCTTTAAAAAAAACTATTTAAGAAAAAGAAGATATAAAATACCATACTCCCTCTACACCCTCCCCCCCCATAGTGGAAAGGATAAAACTCAGCCCAGTAAAAGGGTCAATGTATTGTGGTTCAAAAAGCTCTCCATGTGGTGGCCAGTGCACATGCCGAGCCGGAGGTGGGGGGAGGGGTAGGCAGGAGGAGATGGGATTTGTCACGAGGAATGATGTCTGAGGGTGCCCTGACATTCTGCTCAGTTGGGCTTGAAGGAGAGAGGGCAGCTTGAAAACCATACCCCCCACCCCCCGCTGCTGCAGAGCTCTGGCCCTGGTGGGGTCACTCTGGAGGCATTGGCCCGGGTCGGGGGCGCTCGGCCGAAGCATATAGCTGAGAGGGGAGGGCTGGGGTTCCCACTAAGGCACGATGACCCATCGCTTCAAGAGAGCCAAACTCTCCCCTTATGTTCTTTCTCCATTGCTTCTCAGGGTCAGGGGCTCTGGCCAGTGCCTGGCCCCAGCCCAGCTCTGGAGCCCCTAAAACGTACACCTCTGTGTGTGTGTTGAGGAGGGTATCATTCAGGTCCACATGGCCCTGGGAATTCTAGGTGCCCTGGGAAATGAAGCCTGGGTGCTCACAAGGCTTTAGGGGTGCACCTGTGGGTGAAGCATCCTTCCCCCCTCTTTAGCTAAGTCAGGCAGCCCTTGAGCCCCAGCAGCTGATGGGAGCAAAGGGCCCCCGGAGGAAAAAGCTGGGGCTCCAGCAACGCCTTCCATTTCCTCCACAGGGCCCACGGGCCTGACGCTGTGCTGATGGCCGAAGGCAACCCGCCGACAGAGCTGACGCAGTCCCAGATGCTGCACATCGCCCAGCAGATAGCGGCGGGCATGGTCTACCTGGCGTCCCAACACTTTGTGCACCGAGATCTGGCCACCCGGAACTGCCTGGTCGGTGAGAACCTCCTGGTGAAAATCGGGGACTTCGGGATGTCCCGGGACGTGTACAGCACTGACTACTACAGGGTGAGTGGCTGTGCCCACTGGGAGCCCCCAGGGCCCTCTTTCCCTGGGAGGCCCTTGTATTCATTTGCTGGGGCTGCTGTAACACAATGGCTTAAACACAGGGGCTTAAACAACAGACGTTTATTTTCTCTAAAGCCTAAAAGTCCAAGATCAAGGTGAAGACAGGGTTGCTTTGACCCTTGGCTTACAGACAGTGCCTTTCTCGGCGTCCTTATATGGTCTTTTTGCTGCGTGCTCATCCCTGGTGTCTCTCTCTGTGTCTAAAGTTCCTCATCTACTAAGGACACCATCAGATTAGATGAAGGCCCCGTCCACAGCCTCATTTTCACTTAATCACCTCTTCGAAGACCCTGTCTCAAATACAGCTATATGCTGAGGCACTTGGGGGTTCAAATTTGGAGGGAACACAACGCAGCCAATAAAACCCATCCTGTGGCTTCCGTGGCTCTCCAGAGTGGCGTGTGATATCTCCAAGAGAAAAGCCCTCACCATGAATGGTTCCTCCAGGGGAGCCCCAGGGCTTGGGAGAATTCCTGGTTGGCATGAGGTTAAAGGGTTTTGAGGTTTGGGTTTGATTCCGTGAAATTACTCCTGGAGCCTCTGTTTGAGGTGTGGCTGAAGATGAACTTGTCCACATAAATAATAGCATGGTAGACCTTGGAAGTTACCACCCAGAGCCATCTTGGTGGAAAGTGGGTTAGGTGGTGGCCTTCTCGGTGAGATGGAAGAGGTTCTGTTCTGCCTCCTACTGAATAGTGCCACCCCTGGCTGGGGTTCCAGCACTAGAAGCACTGGGGGCTAGAGTTATAGACAACAACTCAAATCCCCTGATCACCTGGAATTGGTCCCCTTGGCAAGGTGGATTTGGATCTTGGTAGGAGAGGAAAAGGACATTTCTGGAAACCTTGAAGTCATGATAATGAAAGTGAAGGTTTGAAGTGGTGTTCTACCACGTCAAACCCTCAATTTGCTTCTCTTGTGGTTTTACCTGATTTCCAAGGGCAGAGAAAGAGAATAGGAAGGAAGAGGAATAAATGTGGTGTGTGTACAGAGCCTAAGAAGGTAAAACACAGAACTCAGCTAGCTTTCATAATAAGGTAGGACTGGTAGAGAGAATGCCTCTCCTTGCCTTTGTTCATCCCTTCATGGTTTACTTTTGAGGAGCCTTGTCTGTTTGTTTCCTGTGCCCCTCTCTGCAGCCTTGCTCACTTCTCATACCTCTGCATTTTAGCTAAGCCAACATCACTACAAGTAGTCTAAGAAAATGAGTCCATTGCTCTCCTGCATATTCCTCTGTAGATTGTTTTGTGGGGTTTCCTCCTTTGGTCACCTTGGGAAGCATTGCCCACAGCCTGTGGGGCAAAGGAAGAGTGGGAACCAAATTGAAAAGGAGTCTCTTGGGTGTATTTGTAGGAAACGTGAGCATGGTCTTAACTTCAGATGTTTAAAATGGAGCTTCAAAGCACCTGTTCTGAGTCTAGGGATGACTAGTCTGTTCTAGATATCTAAACTTTGGCAGGAGATATTACCTGCCAATGGATGCATCTCCACTGCTAGCTCTGCTCCTTTGGTGAGAGGAGGGGTAGGGGACATCTCTTGGTCTCAAGAGATGAAGAACCACATGAGTGCTTGCTTCCCTAAAGAAAAGCTTTAATGATCTGATTGAGCATCAAAGGGAAAAGCATGTGGCCCAAGCAACAGCTTTCTCTTTAGCAGTAAGTCAATAAAGGTCTTAGAATGCTTGGCACAAAATAAGTACTCAATAAATGTTTTTCAACTTTATCCTGATCCAAATGGATAAAATCATGCTTCATTCCCAAAGCCAGGACGGGGCCAGGGGGAGTCCATTGTCCCCTTCTACAACCTCTAGAAAAAAGGAATCAGAGGAAGAATATAGAAACGCTCAGTAGTAAGAATATAAAGCCCCCAATTTAAAAAATTGGCAAACTTTTTAAGAGAGGCATCTCCAAAGGAGATACATAAATGGCCGATAAGCACATGAAAAGATGCTCAACATCATTAGTCATTGGGGAAATGTAAATCAGAGCCCCAGTGAGATACCATTTCACACTCACCAGGATGGCTGTAATAAAGGCAGACAATAACAAGTGTTAACAGGAATGTGGAGAAATCAGAGCCCTCGTACTGCTGGTAGGGATGCAAAGTGGTGCAGCTGCCTGGGCAAATGGTTTGGCAGCTTCTCAAAACGTTCGACACAGACTCATGGTGTCACTCAGCAATTCCACCCCTAGGTATGTCCCTAAGAGAGCTGAAATCATACGTTCACACAAAAACGGGTACATAAATGTTCATAACAGCGTTGTCCATAATAGGTAAAAAGTGGGAACAACCGAAGTGCCCATCAACTGATAAATGGCTAAGCGAGATGTGGTGATCCATACAACGGGATATTATTGGCCAAGAAGAAGGAATGAAGTACGGATCCATGCTATAACACAGATGAACCTTAATGCAACCCTTATGGTAAATTAGGAAGCCAGACTCAAAAGGTCACATATGTGACTCCATTATATGAAATGCCCAAAAGAGGCCCATCCATAGAGACAGAAAGTAGGTCAGTGGTTGCCAATAGCTGGGAGAATAGAGAATGAGGAGTGACTTCTTCTGGATGTGGAGTTTCTTTTTGCAGTGATGAAAATGTTCTAGAAGTGCATAGTGGTGGTGGTTATCTAGTATATTTATAAACATACTGAATTGTGTACTTTAGAAAGGTAAAGATTATGGTACGTAAATTATATCTCATCTCTTTAAAAAAACAACCCGAAAAGGAAAATACTAGTAAAATAGTGACCATTATTATGAACGTAAGAAGTTAGTCTGGATTATGTACGCATTATAAAAGTATTGTTGTTTGTCATCTATCTTATTTTGTCAACATTTGTTTAAAAGAAAATTCACCGCTTAGGAGACATTTTCCCGAAGTACTTTTTTCTGAATTCATTAGAGGAGATTACGATTCCCAGTCTCGTTATTTGTTGAATGTTCTTGGAACTATCCTAGTCATTAGCAAATGTGCTTCAGATGTCACATTTCCTTAACCCCACCCCCCCCACCCCATTCCCATCATGATCAGTACTCAGTGGTGGCTGCAGGATCTGTATGTCCATTTGCCTGTTCATCCTTCAGATGAGGAAGAAGAACCAGCCTTACATTGGCCTTTGCTATAGGTGGGGGTGGGCAGAAGGGGGTAAGAAAGTGGATGATGGATGTAAGACCTGACAATTTTGATAGTAAGAAAACAAATTCTTGTTCACCTTTTGGTTCCATGAAAGTATTTATCATCCTAGAACTCATTTGTAGAATGTTTTTGCTTATTAAACTATCAAAAGCAAATCAGTGGGTTCCGTTCTGTTGAGTCTGCCAAATGGACAAGAAGAAGCTGTTGCTGTTTCTGCAGGTGAACTCCAGCGCCATCTTGCAATGGCTATTTCCCAGAGCACTCTTGCTTTCCACCAGTTGGATCATCTCTAAGCCCTGCATTTATCCCCTTCCCAACATGGTGTGATTTCATCCTCCTTGTCATTGTAGCTGGGGAATGTGCTTTCTTTAGAGTTTGGGTTTCTCCTGGGCCAGCACTTGAAGTGTGTTTCTCTTCATTATTTACTTCCTATCCTCTCCAAGAGCCTGCATCAGACCCCAAGGGGAGGAACTGCCGTAGCTGGTGGTCATCACCAATGTTAAGAATCTCTTCCGCCACAACAGCAGGGAAGGATTTTTGTGTCTGCCACAGCTATCTTCTCTGGAAGAATGGTGATTAGTCCTGGAGTCAACTAGGTTGAGGAGCAACATGTCCCTTATCTTTAAGCAAGAGCCAATCCCCCTGGCAACCTGAGCCTTCTGCTCGTGGTGGCTTATGAACAACCTGGTGGGGTGGCCACAGCTCCGTGCAATCCGTGGCAGGAGAGGCATGTGGCAGCTGTTCCTCCATCATGGGGGAGCTGGCTGCCCCAGGAAACGGCTGCCTCAAGGCTTCCACCCTGTTTCAGCTGAGCTAATTATATCCTCCCGAGGAAGGGAGAAATCGGAACAGTACATTTGCATTGAAACCAGCCTGATATGGCAAGTTCAAAATTACTCTAGCATTTATGTCCTCTGAATTGTTTTCATTAGCAGCTCTGCAGTACCAGTCTTTTATTTGGTTTTTATTCCTTCCCTTCACTGGCAAAACCTAGCATTTAGGAAACATCTGAACCAGATTTCTGCCACATTCTGTCTTTTGGAAACCGAGGAGCTCACTCTTCTTGGTCATTGCTGAGCCACAGTGGATCCACTGAAATTTTCCTGAAGTGCACCTTGGTGATTTTCACTCTTTGGGTCCAATGTATGCTTAAAATGAATGTGATCTGTTGGTGAGTAGAGAGCCCTGAAGATCTGAAATCCTAACTTTGAAATCCTGTTCCCCTTTGGGGTTTAGTTTTATGTTGAGGTGGTAAGAGAGACCATCCTTTAATTCACCTTCCACTTAAGGAGAAAAAAGAAGGAAGCAGAATCAGCAAGTTAATTTATGGTGGACGTTTAAAAAGGCAAGTGAGTATATATGGGCTAAGCAAGGCCATGGTCAGAATCCTAAAGTATTAAAGTGATACCAGCAACAACGTCTAAGAAATCATCTTTAGGTGTTCAATACCAATTTATTAACTGCAGAAAGAAAAGAAGATGGGTTGTACCAAAATCAGAAGATGTAACAAGTAGCTAGAAGAACTGATTTGAACGTCAGTACCAACTGGAAAATAAAGTCCTGAACCACAGAGGCTAGGGGAAGGTTTACATAACTTAAGAACCAGAGAAACACATAAGAAATAATCGAGCGTTAACTTTCATACCTTGGTATTGAGAAGAATGTGTTTAGTTTTTAAGGAATTTTGTTGTGCAATATGAGTGTTTCTAGAAAGATCAATTGATAGATCGATTGATAGATTGATTGATCAATCTTGATTCATTCCACAAATGTGCTTAGTGGTTTATTGTGTAAAATACCAACATCATTCCCTTTATGGAGAACAGCACTGAATCTCCCTGGTGAATGCCTGCTAATTCTTTTTATCTTTTTAATGTTTATTTATTTTGGGGCGCCTGGGTGGCGCAGTCGGTTAAGCGTCCGACTTCAGCCGGGTCACGATCTCGCGGTCCGTGAGTTCGAGCCCCGCGTCGGGCTCTGTGCTGACAGCTCAGAGCCTGGAGCCTGTTTCCGATTCTGTGTCTCCCTCACTCTCTGCCCCTCCCCTGTTCATGCTCTGTCTCTCTGTGTCTCAAAAATAAATAAACGTTAAAAAAAAAATTAAAAATGTTTATTTATTTTAAGAGAGAGAGAGAACATGTGAGCAGGGGAGGGGCAGAAAGGAGAGGAGAGAGAGAATTCTAAGCAGGGTGGGTGCTGTCAGGGCAGAGCTCCATGCAGGGCTCGATCTTAGGAACCATGAGATCATGACCTGAGATGAAATCAAGAGTCAGACGCTTAATCAACTGAGCCACCTGGGTGCCCCATCTGCTAATTCTTTTCTTTTCTTTATTTATTTTTTATTTTTGAGAGAGACAAAGACAGAGTGCAAGCTGGGGAGTGGCAGAAGGAGAGAGAGGGAGACGCAGAATCTGAAACAGGCTCCAAGCTCCAAACTGTCAGCACAGAGCCCAACACGGGGCTTGAACTCACCAACCGTGAGCTCATGACCTGAGCCAAAGTCAGACGCTTAACCGACTGAGCTACCCAGGCACTCCCCCACCTGCTAATTCTTAAGACACAATTCCTGTTTCCCCTTCTCCCTGATTTCCTCCAAGCAGAATAATCACTCACAACTCCATAGTACCTCCACACTTCATATAAATAAGCATTACAGCATAGTGATGTGACAAGTTTATACATTATGCTACATACACCCAAAACATGTGTCAACTACACTCAAGTTTTTAAAAAATGTATCTCACTAATAAATGCATTCTCACCAATATACAAATAAATATCACAGCATAAGCACATTGCATCATGGAAATTTGTGCATATATGTGTCTTCTCACTAACATGTGAGCAGGAAGAGGACAAGTCTTACACATCTTTGTAACCATAGAGACCGCCACTGGGTAGGGCACATACTAGGTGGCCAATGCATGATTGTTGAACAGTACATGAATCAGGAAATGCCTTTATGAGTGTGACTTTTTAGCCTTGTAGAATAAAGAAGATACTCAGATTTGCAGATGGGCCTGGCCCTGAGGCTGGGAGCCCTGGCTTCAGGAAGTAAAAGTAGGGAGAGAGGCATGCCCTTATCTCAGACCATTTTCTTTTCAGTAGAGATCCCAGAGCTAAAACTTATTTGCTCTTACACTATAGTAAAAGAAAGAAAGAAAGGAAGAAAGAAAGAAAGAAAGAAAGAAAGAGAGGAAGAAAGGAAAGAGAAAAAAGAAAAAGGAAAAGAAAAGAAAGAAAAGAAAGAAAAGTAAAATCTCCTGTGGTATACTCCACCTAGAATGTTTGAAACCAGGCACATTGTTCATTTTAAGAGGCAACACAGTCCCTTCCCGATAGAGGAATGTCATTAACTCTTTTTTGCATCCATCATTTCCTTAATTTCCCCCTTAATACATGATACACAATCACTCAACTTCCACAGGACCACTTGTAGACCTTGCCATTTAACGTCTTTTGATTAAAGTAGCCCCAGAAACTTAAGAGCTTGTTTATTTTATGAAATGATCTTCAATTTATGCTTTGCACCACACTCAGAGAGAGCACAGTTCAGAGGAACCTGTCTGCCGGGGAGAAATCAGAACATTGAGTTCAGACTAATTCTATATTAAACTAGATTTGCATAAATTATCTCAAGAGTCTAAATTGGCTTAATTTTTATTCAAGCCTTCCTAAGAGCCTGTTACATATGCTTTGGTGTTGCAAGAGGGTGGGTGTCATTTCATTCATTCATTCATTCATTTGTTCGACACATATGCATGAAGCAGCTACTATGTGCTAGATACTTTACTAGATAGTAAAGGCATCCAGATAAAAAAGACACATGGGTTGTGACTCGGAAGAGATCTCAGACCCGGGATATTGTGATAAATGCTGTAAAAGAGACATGTACACTAAAGAGGAAGCCACCAGCCTACTTTGGGAATCAGAGTAGGGCTCACAGAGGTGTGACGTTTGAGCTAGCATATAAAATATGAACACCAAATTGTTCTTCTGGCAAGAGGACCCACGCCAGGTGGGGAGGGAGACATTGTTGGCATGGGAGGGAGCAATGGAAGGAGATGGCAGTGTAAACACCATGGTGTGTGGCCAGGGAATGGGGGCTCTTTTGCATGCAATCTTTGCAGGCAGGCTAACAAAGTAGGCTATTGAGACTATTATCAGATTTCGCGGGGACCTGTTTGCCATGCCAAAGACTTTGGACTTGGTCCTTTTGGCAGCAGGGAGCCACTGAGAGTTTTTATGCCAGAAAGAAACATGTCAGATTGCATTTTGTCAGCTTATGAAAATAGATCTGCCCAACAGATCCCCAAATCCCCACTCCTAGAGTAGAGCAGCATCTCTCAAACTGGGCCCGTGAGCTGTCAGTGGTGTTCGCAAGGAAAAGAGATCCGTAATCACTAAGATAAGTAATCATTTTCCGTGCTTCAGGTCTCCTCAGAGCCTTTAATATGTCACTATGCCATGTGACCTTTGAAGAAGGGGTATGGAAAGTGGCCAAGGCCAGCACAGAAGAACTGGCCTGCAAATTTTTTGTCCAGGTCCCTGGTCCCATTCATTTCCCAGTGAAGACTGGTAGAGACTGTTAGCAGGACGTGGAAAAAAATCTCCCTTGTGTGTGTTTTTTTTTTTTAGTCTTCTGAGTCCTTTATCCCTGGGGTCACTAGCCTGTCCACTTTTGCATGGAAGTACTACCTGCAGAAATTAAATACTCTGTCAGGTGCTGTGGGAATGAAGGGAGGCCATAGCTCATTGGCCCGGAAGCGCCAGCTGGATTCTTATTCCTCAAAGTGCTGAGAGGCATCTTCAGCAGGTACTTTCTCCCCCTTTTTTGAAGCAGTCAGGCTTCAGCTGTTAACGCCTGTGACATTCCACGTTTTTTCATTACTCATACCAGAACCCCTTAAAAAGCTGGTGACGAAGAGTTAGCTGGGGTATAAAGGAAAGAAAATTGGACTGAGGTCCTCAAGGCAGGGAGTCAAATCTGATTTCTCTTTTCTAATCTTATGTTTCTATCAGTGAAGAATGAATTTGGCGGAAGGTAGCAATATGCTGCTAGCAGTGGCCGAAGCAGATAGGGAGTTGTCTTCGTTAGCATGACAAGAAGTTCATATGTGGGCAGCTTCTGATTGATTCACAGGCCACCCAGTGCCAGGGCTGGGGGTTGGCACTTGCTGTTTCCTTGGTCTTTTCCTCATGGCTGCAAGGTGGCGGCAGCTACTCCAAGCACATCAAAACTTCAATTAGGGGAGAATGGGGGCGGAGCGGCTTCAGGGAGCAGATAATTTCTTCTTGTGTACATTCTTCTCATCAGAAAGTAAGTCTTTCCCAGAACATCCCCTGCACAGATGCCTCCTCATGGTGACCTCATTGGTCACAGGTGGGGCAAGACTAAGGGCTGAGCAAAAATGGGGCACCTGGGTAGCTCAGTCAGTTAAGCATCTAATTCTTGGTTTTGGCTCAGGTCAATGATCTCACAGTTCATGAGTTCGAGCCCCACATCTGGCTCTGCGCTGATAGTGCTGGGCCTGCTTGGTGTTCTCTCTCCATCTCTCTCTGCCCCTCCTGCTCTCTCTCCCTCTCTCTCCCTCTCAAAATAAATAAACTTTTAAAAAAGACTAAGTGCTGAACAGGCTTGCAGAAATCAATGGCTTGTTACTGAAAACCTATACAAAACTGGGAGTCTACTCTAGGGAAGAAGGAACCAAAAGATGTGTGACATTTCAGTAAAAGACCTAAACAAAACTGGGATTCTGCTATAGAATGAAAGGAAGCAAAAGTGAATGACTTTGGGAAGAGTAAAGAAAATCATGTCATATTCACCCTATGCACCCTTGTGGCCTCTATGTATTTATTTGCAATGAGTTCCTGCCTTTAAAGGTTGTTGAGAACAATAAATGGAAGTGGCACATAATCGTTGTTAAAAAATAAAACTACTGGAATTTCTCAGTGGAAGATCTTTTTTCCTCTGTGTACAATGTTTCTTTTTTTTTTTTTCTGGCTGCTTTTAAAATAATTTCTTTATTCCTGGTCTTGAGAAATCTGATTAGAACGTGCCTTCATATAGTTTCATTCATGTTTCTTATGCTTGGATGCTTTGGATTACTTGGACTTGCAGCCTTACAATTGCCATCAATTTGGAAAGTTTTTGACCATTATTTGTTCAAATATTTCTTCTCTTTCTCTTATTCACCACCTAGGGACTCCAATTTGACTCATATTAAGCCATTTAAAACTGTCTCATGATTCACTGAAATCTTTTGTGTTTTGGATTCTCTTTTCTTTGTGTGTTTCATCTTCAATATTTTCTATTACTGTATCTTCAAGTTCCATAATCTTTTCTTCTTCGACGTCTATTTTTCCATTCTTCCCAAACAGTGTATTTTTCATATCATGCATTATAGTTTTCATTTCTAGAAGTTCAGTATGGTTTTTCTTATATCGTCCATGCCTCTAGTTAATTTTTTAAACATATGTAGTACCTTTATAATAATGTTTCAGTATGCTTTTTCTAGTGTTAACATGTGTGCCAGTCCTGGATCAATTTCCACTGGTTGATTTCTCTCCTAACGATGGGTCATATTTTTCTACTCCCTTTGTATGCCTGGTAATTTCCGATTGGATGCCAGACATTGTGAATTTTATCTTGTTTGGTACTGGATATTTTTTCATTCCTATAAATACTTTTGCGCTTTGTTCTGGAATGTGGTTATATTGCCTCGAAACAGTTTGATTTCTTTGTGTGTTGCTATTAAGATTAGGCAGGACTGACCAGTGCTTACTTTAGAGCTAATAATTCCTTGCTACTGAGACAAGATCTACTGGCACTCTACCCAAGTCCCCATGAATCATGAGGTTTTCACCGTCTTCATGGGAATCAGCACTGTTTCTGACCTTCTGTGAGCACTGGGCTTCCACTGATCCCCTGGGCTAAGAATTATTTCCCAGCCATTGATAGTGTCTGCACATACATGCACTGTTGAGTGCTCAGCTGAATACTCAAGTGGCACCTTCTGCAGATCTTCAGCGTTCTTTCTGTGCACAGCTCTCCCTTTTCCAGAATTCTGTCCTTTCCACTCTAGCTGCCTTGATCTCCCCAGACTCCCAGCTCCCAACTCCTGAACTTAGGGAGCTGGCCGAGCTCCATCTGGTTTTCCCCACCTCTGTCTCTTTCAACAAATTAGGCTTAACAATCATAAGATTCATCGTATCTGTTTCTCATCTCTCACGGATCATTGTCCTCCACTGTCTGTTATCTAGTGTCTTGAAAACAATTGTTTCATCTGAATTTCAGCCATTTTTTACTTATTTCGCATGAGAAGGTAAATCTCTTTTCTGTTACTCCATCTTGCCTAGCAGTTGAAGACAGTTGCCATCTCTCTTGATGATGAATATGTCATTCCAAAAATCTATTAGTGAACCACTTATAAGCTGCAGCAAAGAAAACAAGTTCTCCCACCTCTTTAGAGCAGCTACTTCCTGTAAAGGTTTTTTGTTTTCCTTTCTAATTAAATAACTTGCATTTACATAATACTTCTTCTACAGTTAAAGTTTTCCTGCCTACACAAGATTATTACTTAAGTAAGAGAGTAGATTTTCTCCATCTCCAGTGAGTATTGAGCAAGAGGAAATTATCTTAGCTTTCCTGTTACCTCTGAGAGATTCCCTAGGATCAAATTGTGTATTGGTTCAAAGAGGCTTTGGGAAAAAATATGTGGGTTGAAATATTAATAATGTTCCACACTGTTTACATTTTCCCATGATCTTTGTCCTATGGTCAGGGACAGAACACCTTGGATGGAGAAATGAATTAGTCCAAGCTGGTACTATATATATTGCTCTCAGCAATGCCTCTTCAATTTGTAGATACTGAGTGAGACATGTTCTGCTCCCTAAAGAAGATGACAAGCCTCCTGAGGAGAAAACACATAAATGAATCACTCTGATGCTACATAGTGTGATACATGTTATGAGTAGAAATAAATTGGTTTTTATTGGAATGTGGGAATGAAATCTAGAAAGTTCTCTGGAGGAAGCAAGATTTGACCTGGATCTTAAGGAAAGAATAGCAGGTGGGGTAGGGTGGGAATTTAAAGACTATTGCATGTGACCACAGTTACAACCAAGACTAGGTGATCCAATTACACGTGATTCTTGGGCAGGATGCTTATCTTCTAATTTTGACCTCCATAATGTTTCACATGGTATGAGGCACTTACTAGGGTCTTACTGTTTATAACTGCCTAAAAGGAGGTTCCAAGAAAGGTGGTATGGTATTCTTCTTGGAAGTATGAAAGTAAAACTGCTATCCATCATGATGAGTCTTTAGGATAGAAATCGCTCCTAAATCCAAGTATGACTTGACTTCCTCTCTCAACACTCTGTAAAACTTTCTTAGAATTCTGTCCTCCAGGGGCACCTGGATGGCTCAGTCAGTTGAGTGTCCAATTCTTGATTTCAGCTTAGGTCATGATCTCACAATCGTAGGATGGAGCCTTGAATTGGGCTCTGTGCTGACAGTGTGGAGACTGCTTGAGATTCTCTCTCTCTCTCTCTCTCTCTCTCTCTCTCTCTCTTTTCCTGTCTCTCTGTGCCCCTCCCCCATTAATGCTGTTTCTCTCTCTCTCACTAAACAAACAAAGAAACATTACAAACAAATTCTGCCTTCCAGTAATTAGTTCCCATATCTGCTTGGTCTATTTGTCCAGATATGAAAAACTATAAACCCTCAGAGATTGTTGCAGCCACCTAACCTATTCTTGGACACACATGACGTCCTTAAAAATAATAGCATGGATCCCTCTGCAGAGTTGTGGCAGCATCTCTCTCTTGCTGATCATTTTATTGGTCATAAGAACTTAGTACAGACCTAGGAGCTGAGAAATTCTACTTTGCAGACAAATCACATCCTAATTTGTGTTCCACTAAGAGAATTTTTAAACACACAGTTATTTGTGATGTCTGACTGTAAGACAAATTCTTTTCAGGCTAATGGAGGCCTAGCAGTATTATCTTACCTGGTACTAAAGAGCTCCCCACTTCTGGACTCCTGAGCTTGACCACACACCTCAATATCTCACAGTGCTTTTGTCAAAATCTTGATTATTGAACCTCACCTTAGACAAACTAATTCAGCATCTTGGAGGAGGGGGATGAACACTGGTTTGCTTTTTTTTTTTTTTTTTTTAAGTTTTAGCAAGCTTTTTGGGTAAGTCTGATGTGCAGCTAAGTTTAAGAATTGGCACTGGTCCTAATCAGCAGCATTTTCAGAAAGTAACTGATGGCATAACATGGGCTCATCTATGCAAAGATTCAAGTGGTAACATTATAACAGATCTTAATTATCAAGATTTAAAAATAGGATAGGTGCTATTAAAAATTTTCTCAAACTTGACCCATTATTTTCCTGATGGAGATGGTATTACAATAATTAATGGATTTTTAGGACTTGCAGTGGAAAAGACTCTAAATGTTAATTACTATCATATAATCATACCCTACTATTCTTATCCTCAGAGTCTAGATTCTTTGAACCATGGCATCTTCAAATTGGTAAATGAAATATTATTTGAGGATTCCTCTCCCCCCCCCCCCCCCCCCCCCCCAAACCCAGGGGGGGGGCTTGGGTCATTCTCTAGGTATGTTTTGTCGAAGACAACACAAGGAAAGAAAAAAAAAAAGACAGAATAAACAGGAGGTTCGAAGTGATGTGACATGCTCCTGGACAAGCCAACATCAGAGCAGCAATGCCTTCCTCCTGCAAGGAGCAAGGTCCCCCAGGCTGGTCTGCAGTCTAGGAAGACCCCTGCTGGCCTTCGCTGTCACTGCATGGTTGTATATCTGTGTGGGTGACTGGTGGGGGCCCTGCAGCAAGAAAAGGCTTGTAAGGAGTCAAACAGCTTGTTAAGGTATCCTTGTGGGTGTCTGTATTGAAGTGTCACAGTATGAAGGCTTTTTATTAGCAGCTATTTTAGAATCCTAACACTGAAATGGAACAGTTTCTTCCCTACATGGCATTTCCAGGCTGGCTTCCTCCCTCACAGCCCTATGACAGCATCAGCCATCTCCTAAGGGGGTGGAGAACATGACGCTGGGCTCCTTTGACGGCGGAGCCCGGCTATGTGGCCCACGCCCTCAGCTCTGGAGATAATTTGGTTCATTCACATGTTGCTGATGACGGGGAAGCAGCAGCTGAGGCTGAGGAGGACTCGGGGCTCATGCCTCGCCTGTGCATATGGCACAGAAAGCTTCCTGGGTTTTGCAAGGGTGTAGAGGGATTGGTGTACAATCTTAAGGGCAGAGAGGGAACATTTACCCAACAGTGAAATCCCAGAGTGAGTTAAGTCCAGTATTTGCATGTTTTCTTTTGGCAACCAGAGACCTGAATTGTTCCCACGTCTTTAAGGGCAGAGGTGAATTTCTTCTGGAAAACTTTTTAGGCTTCACTGTAGGAAAGGATTGTGACCTTAAAAGACTCTTGTTAACGTCTTAGAGGGTTGATGTTGGGTCTTGTAAGGAAGACTAACATTTATTGGCCTCCTTTTATCTCTCAGCTTGACATGTAACCTTCTCACCCCTCTTTAACAACACAGATGAGGAGAGTAATATTTGGAGAGGTGAAGTCACTTTCCTGAGATGCCACATCTTATCCAGGTGCAAAGCTGGCATCTGAAGCCCTGTTCTCAAAGGAAAATACCATACTCTTCTCACTCTGAACCTCCCTGATGCCCTCAGGCTCCTCTGTCTTCTCCCTACAATTGGTGAAGTGTCATCTGGTAGATTCTCAGAGCTCTGCTGATAGTGGCCATTACGGATTCATCTGGGACAGTGGCTCACTGTGTAGGACAAAGTCTGAAAGCTTTATTGGCTGGAGGAGGAAAAAGGATACTTTAAATTTCTGAACCATAACCTTGTAGATTGGGAAGGGGCTTCAGAAAAAAAACCAATCTGACCTTCTTAAGGATCTTAAGGAGGGATTCTGGAATCTTTCCCGATTCCAAATCTGGCTAATATGCAAAGGAACATGGAACCAACAGACAGCAGGCCTTGATCTATTCTCACCTGCAATATGTCTGCAGTGTGTGACTTTGAACAACTCATTATACTTCTCTGAACCTTACTTCCCATCTTAGTAAAATGGTATAGAAGGCTGTCTGCTCCTTAGTGCTGTCATGAAGCCACTGTGGAAAGTAGGAAATATACGAGAGCTGAATCTGTGGCATATGCTGGGCTCTACCTTCCATGTGTGGGGGAATGCTGTCTTAGATAAACATCCTTGAATCTGGGACGAGTTCCTAGAAATGTGAGCGCTGTCTCAGTCTTTATGGAAGAGTCCCAGGGTGCTGCCTTTGGACACATACATTGACCACCACTTTCCCTCCCTTTATGTCTCCTGAATTTATGACCTCCCTTCTATGAGTATTTTTACAGCCACTCTTCATACACTGTTGGCCAACCCTCCCAGGCTAGAGTGATGTTTATGAGGTCTTTGAGAATGTCCAAGGATTTCCCTTGATCCCTACTTCCTGCTGATCTGAACTCTGTACTCCTACTACTATGCCCTTAAAGGCAATGTTAGCTGCTACCACAGAAAGCATATTTTCATTTCTATGTTTCCTTTGTCTCCTTGTGGTTGGTCCAGAACTATCACTTGTTTACCTCTTGTCAGCCATTATGAATCATAACTATTTGCCTGGGCATGAAACACATGTCATAAATGGGAGCCATCATGGCATAAACCACACACATTGTGGCATAAGTCAATTTGGACACCACAGGACCGGGCTCTGCCTTCCAGCAGTCTGATGAAGCCCAGAGACGCCCTCTCCAAATAAAGCTTTAAATTCATAACACCAAATGTGAAGAGTTACAAAGGAACACAGTTACATTGCAGTACAGTTATAACATGTAAATAGTGTGATATTATAATGCATGTGTTTTTGTTAAAACTAAGTAAATGATGCGATCTGGTGGCAGGTCTCATAATCACTATAATTTGAACGTAAATGATGAACATAAATGATGTTTTGAGATATCTACAACAACAAGGTGATATAAAAATATCCAATTTCTACCGGTGGCAATTTCACATACGCTGCTGATACTACTGTGGTTTGTTGTCCATGTTTGTAACTGAAGGAAATGTTACCTTTTTGCGAGGGATTTTGTGAGCTATCATCATTATAGTTATACATGAGCATTTAAAGAGAATATCTCAGAAATAAATGGCATGACAGTGAATCAGCCCTGGGAAGGGCAGTGTTAAGCTGGGCATGCACACACTGGTGTTTGAGGAGCTATGGGTTCAGCCCACCTGTCTCTACCTCTCAAGGAGACTGCCGGAGACTTTGCCAAGAGTCTTGTTGAGATCAGTGTACTTCATGCCCGTGGCAATCCCTCGTCTTCAGCCCAACAGACGCTGGATGATCTTTTGCTATGACTTCATCTTAATGGACCTGTCCTTGCTCCCAGTTATCACCTCTCCCTTTTCCAAGTGCTTTCCAACCACTTTTAACTAGTTGCTGTTAAAATTCAGCCTGGGACAAAGGTCATGTTTAGTTATCAGAGGTTTCTGGAATCCTACTTCTTCACCCTTTCTTGAAAATCATGTCAACCTTTGTCCATGTGCCTTTATCATCTTCGCTCCTTTGTTTCCCTACTTCCCACTGTCTGTGTGGATGCCAAACTTAATACTGCCAAGGGAAGTAGGCTGGGACGCTGCTTAGCAATGTCTGGAGACACATGTTCTTTTAAATACAACCTTGAGCTTTCCATTTATCTCGTTTCCTTTGAGTTTCAGATTTCTCTTGACCATATGTGTTCCACCTATTCTAGATTTAAGATCAAATTCCCTTGATAGAATAGAGAGAATCAAAATAGGAATTGCATAGTCAATTCACTGAACAAATGTTTTTGAGTGACTTATTATGTGCACTAGGAGGGGAAAAGTACGCCAAGGTAGACACATCTTAGCCTAGTGGAACTAAAGATCCATTTGGAGAGCCAGGCATTGATCAGATAATCTCAATATCTATAAATAAGAACTGTGATAAGTGTCATAAGGGAGATGTCCTGAGGTCTGTAAGAATCTACGAATAAAGGAATCTGACCTGGTATAAGAGTTCCAGGAAGACAGAGGTACGGAATCTTTGAGCTGAGCCCTACAACTTGGTTTAATGGGCAAAAAAAAAAAAAGAAATGTACACTTCAGGCAGAGGTAACCACGTGGCAGGAGAAGCAGAGAAGCAGAGAAGCAGAGCATGGTGAAGGTGGGCCAGTGTGCCGGGCACAGAGCATAAGACGCAAAACCCACCTGGAGAAGCGGAAAGGGATTAAGTCACATAGGACCTTGTCAGCAATGTGAAGGACTTCTCATTATCCTGAAACAGTGGGATGCTGCTGCAAGAGTTTGAAGCAAGTTGTGGGACAGAGCAATTCTGGAGAGCCAGGGCAGCTATAAGCAGATGGGCCAAGGGGCTTTTGCAGAAGTTCAGGAAAGACAATGGTGTGGCAGTCAAGGGTGGTGGCCGTGGAGACAGAGCCAGGCGAAGGGATTTTTCAATTACTTAAGAGAAAAAAATTGCAGGACTTAGTGGTGGATTGGGTGTGGAAAGTGCAGAGCAGATGAAATCAAGGATGTGAAATAAATTTCTGACCTATAGCCTTGGGTAGACGGTGGTATCATTCGCTGTCCTGGTTTTGGAATGGGCTGAGGACACAGCAAGGATTCAGTTTGGTCCATGTTGAGCTTGAGGTGATTTTAAGCCATCTGTATTTCAAAGGTGTCTCTAACGAGCAAGAGAACCCTAAGAATTGGCTGACCAAGAAGTCTGGAACCACGCCGTAGAAGGAATGAATGAGAGAACTTGGGGACACTGGGGTGAGAAGGAGAAAGACCTAGGTATGAACACATGAGCTGTCTTCTGCCAAGCAGATGAGGGCAGTGGTTCCAGAGGCCAGAACTGGGACCACTGGGGAGGAGTTTCGTGCAGTACATTTGATACATTTGATACGTCACAATGTGACAAAGAACTGCCAGAGAATGAGAGATGTGACAGAGACTGCCTTTCCAAGAGATGAGCTTCTTGTCACCGGAGAAAGTGTCCAAGCATAGGCTTTTTGCCTTCCAAGACACTGTAGAAAGGAGTCAGTGTTTTATAAATTGAGTTCTGTGGAACTCAGTGTTTTTTTGGGTGGGGAGCTTCAGTGATTGGTTATGTAAATAGCCAATTTCTGATTTAGATGCCATCTGCTTATGTGTATTATAACCATTAATATTACTATTAATACTAAGTGCCTTATAACTGTTAATAAAAACTAATGGAAACCAACATACTCAGATAGGTTGTATATACAATTTTTTTTTTAATTTTTTTTCAACGTTTATTTATTTTTTGGGACAGAGAGAGACAGAGCATGAATGGGGGAAGGGCAGAGAGAGAGGGAGACACAGAATCGGAAACAGGCTCCAGGCTCTGAGCCATCAGCCCAGAGCCTGACTCGGGGCTCGAACTCACGGACCGCGAGATCGTGACCTGGCTGAAGTCGGACGCTCAACCGACTGCGCCACCCAGGCGCCCCATGGAGATTTGGTTTTAAGAATGAGTGTGCCGTGAATAACTTGTGAAAACCTTTATAACTCAAAGATTCCAAAGTTTTTATTCCAACAATTAAAATCAGCTACCACATTCTTATTTCTGTGAATTATTTTAGCCCAAACAAAAAGAATAAGAACCAAAGTGTTGCACAGGGAGAAATTTACGAAACACTCTGCTTCCAGAATCAACTATGGTTCAGACTCACCCTATGCCCTCCAATAGGCCCTCATTCTACACTCTCCTTGCTTCTTTCAAACTTGCTAAACTTCATCGAGGCTTTCAGAGGCTTTGATTATATGTGCATGGGCTATTCTAAAAAGTCTAAAGCTTAGTATCTCATTATGCTTATGACATAATTATTTAAATAGCATAAGGACCATGCTCAATGATTTCTCCATGTCACAGAGAGGAGAATGCCCAAATGTTCACGGCTTTGAAACACAACTGACTGTAAATAATGAAGTGGCAGTAGTTAAGAGAAAAAAGGGAAATGGTAAGCAGATCAGGGGAGCACAGAGAATGTTTGATTAAACTTTTTACCAGATGACTGCTTCACTGTTCCCCAGAGTCTCAGCAAAACTCACCAACTTTGCAGTAGAGAGAACATTCACCCAAGGACACAGTTGGCTGTGACCGTCTTGCCTGGTTTCACATTCAGTCTAGAACACACAGTGTGTCCTCAAAGACTCATGCTAGAATGTAGAGGAGCACGGTGATCCATTTCAGCCCCTTGCTCGACATTCTAGATGCCTCATTCCTCAAAAGCATATGCCTCAAAACCCTTTCAAATGAGAAACAAAGTTGGTCTGCTAACAAATATAATACTGCCATTATTTAATGAAGTCAACGACTTGTAGTTACTTGAACCTGAAGTGTCCCAAGTGATGATTTCTGTGCATTAATTACCACCCATGTGATCCACATGTCCTCTGGGCAAACCTGAACGTCCTTGGGACTCTGAATGTGGATCTCAAATTGTGAAATGAAGACGGTGTTCATGTCAGATGACGTCTAAAGTCCTTTCGGCTTTAAAATCCTAAGCTGAATTTCTACTTCCACTGAATCAAATAAAAATATTCTCTGCACAGGGAAGACTTGAGACCAATTCTTACAGAATGTACCAATCTGGCAAAAATAAAAACTAAAAACAAAGACACATTTATGTTCTTCTGCATGAGGTAAAGTTTTTTGCTTAGTGGTATTTTTAAAAATTTGTTTCGGGGCGCCTGGGTGGCGCAGTTGGTTAAGCGTCCGACTTCAGCCAGGTCACGATCTCGCGGTCCGTGAGTTCGAGCCCCGCGTCGGGCTCTGGGCTGATAGCTCAGAGCCTGGAGCCTGTTTCCGATTCTGTGTCTCCCTCTCTCTCTCTGCCCCTCCCCCGTTCATGCTCTGTCTCTCTCTGTCCCAAAAATAAATAAACGTTGAAAAAAAAAATTAAAAAAAAAATTTGTTTCTGTGTTCCCTGCTCATTGACCAACTCCCATGAATCATTTGGGATTTTTTTCTGGATGCGTTCATCTCCTGGCCTTACAGATAGAAGGATTAGGGTGTATTATCTTCTATCTTTTGTCTCTTAGAGGACTATCTCTATATTAGTCAAAGAAGTTATTTATTAGCCTTATGCATACCTTCATGGTTTCTTTGTGTTGGGTGTATGTGCGTATGGAAATATATAAATCGACAATGGAACGCAAAGTTATATAAAACATCATAACATCTTCTGCCAGACATATCTACTACAAAGTTATAGATCAGTATTACCTGTGGATAGCCAGGGCCTCTCCTCGTGACAAATATCCTAACAGGATAAGGAGACAAAGGAGCCAGTATAAACACAATCATGAGATGGTCTTTATTCAATGATACACCAAAGGCACATGCCTTGTGTTACTTGGTGCAGTTCAAATAAGTTAAACGTTGTCAACAGTTGTCAATGTAATTCCTAAAGATCTCTTTTATAGATGGCAGTTTACAGCTTCAGAAGATTAAAGGTCTTGCCCAACTTGGAGCCAGATATCCCAAGAGTTTTCTTTACATCTTTAAATCATAAAACAGGGAGGACTCCAATCGTATCACTCCCCACACTTCATTTATAGAGAACCTTCCTTTTTCCTTCATCAAGGAGACTGAGCAGGATGGAGGGTGAGATGTTTTTGGTAGGAGGTCTCTAGTTTACAACAGAGATTCTTTTTCCATATACCAACTCAGTTCAGTTTCTCAAGTGACCTGAAAAACAATCTCTCTTCCCTTGGCTCCTGCCTCCTGTAGGTTAGCTGAGCACTTTCGAGTGGAGGTTATGTGTTCTCTTCTCTCCATGTTCCTGCTTGCTTCAGCTTTCCCTGAGCAACCACAAGGAACTCACCGGCAGTTTGAGGGTTAAGAGCAGCAAGCTTAGACATCCCCTGGGTGTGGCATGTTTCCAGGAAAGAAAGCTCCAAAAGGAAAGAACAGTGTGGGAAAGAAACGTCCACTTGAATGAGATCAGGATGTTCTGAGCCCTGTCCTGGTGCCGCCTGCCCGGGGCTGCAGCTTGGCAGTGCGAGGGCACTCATTGCCCTAGGCAGCTCTGGGTGCACCTTGGAAGGCAGCACCGGTCCCAAGGGAGTGCACACACAAGCAGCTGCAGGCAAAGAAAGGCCACCCAGGGGGAGTTCTCAGAGGAAGGAAGGTTCCTTTGAGGAGTGGTCAGCGAGACATTCTTACCCTGGGACTCATGAGAAGGGGAGCTTTTTTCTTCTTTCCCAAAATGCAAATAGCCTCTGTCCTTGGAATAAGGAAGATGGGTTGCTAGGCAATCACTTCTAAACAAGCGCTCCCCCTGCCCCTTTTTCTTGACCCCTAGAACAATGGAGACTTTTCAGCAAATGGAACCAAGATGGAGGAAAAGACATGGCAAAAATAAAAATGGAACCAGAGATTATGGAAGGTCTGGCTTGTCGAGGAGGGGAAGGAAAATGTAATATTAATAAGTTTTGCTCTAGGCAGAACAAGGGGGTTTCATTTCTTACCATCACGGCCTTGTTATCACCAGCCAACTGGTACAGGCAATGAGCAGCCACTGTCTCGTGGTGATCCCGTTTGTAGTGACTCGGGTGACCCTGAGTGTGTGACATCATTAACAGCTAATTATGGGTTCTTGGGCCTCAGTCTGTCTATCAATGAGACAGTATTTGGAATTACATTTTTTTAAAAATAATCTTTGTAGCACTTCCATGTTGTATTAGTCCCTGTCAGGGTTTTGACAGGAAATGGGTGGCACTCTGAAGTTGAGTAATAGAAATATATTTGAATAAAAGGACTATTTACAAAGGTGTAGGTAGGTTTTAGGGAAACCACAAGGGATAGTGTAGGACCCCACCACCCTTTGGTCTAAGTGACAAGGGGAGGGAGTGGTTAGCTGAATCCAAGAGGGGTGGTTACCTGGAGAGTCACCTGACCAGCACTGTGATGTGGGGCAAGGATGTGGCCAGCCTGCGACATGGCTCCATAGCCAACGTCCTGTCCTTTGAACCCAGTGCGAAGCTAGAGAGCAAGAGGACTGAACCCAAGTGTCCTAGTCTGCTGGGGCTGCCATACCACAGACTGGGTGGTTTAAACAACAGAAATGTATTTTCTCACAGTTCTGCAGGCTGAAAGTCCAAGATCTGGGCGCCAGCATGTTTCATTTCTGGTGGGGACTCTCTGGCCAGATGGCTGCCTTCTCACTGTGTCCTCACAGGGTGGAAAGAGAGAAAGCAAGCTCTCTGGTGTCTCTTCCTCTTCTTATAAAGGCATCAGTTCTACCGAATCATGGCTCCACCCTTATGAAACTAATTTACTTTAATCGGCTCCTGGAAGGACCTCTCTTCCATAGAGTCATGTGAGCGGTTACGGCTTTGTCGTCATCTCTTCTGGCTGCTCTAACAGAGTAACATGGATGGGCTGGCCTAAATAATAGAAATGTATTTCCCACAGTCTGGAAATCACGGTGCCAGCATAGTCAGGTTTTGGGGGAGTGTTCCTTCCTGGTTATGTCTTTGTGTGACCTTATTTGCTATGTGCATGCAGAGAGAGAGATCCCTCATCTCTTTCTGTAGGGCCACTAATCCCTTCATAAAGGCCCGCCTCCTAATGCGATCCCACTGGGGGTTAGAGTTTCAACATATGCAGTTTAGGGGACAAAACTCAGTCTACAGCACCCAGTAACAGTTTAAAGTAGACCTTCCGAAAACCACAGTGCTGGAGCCCCAAGAGAATCAGAATATCTCCCTGGGAGGCTGACTGCAAGATTTTCATGCACACATTTTTGCAAGGCCTGATATCATCCTCACTTCTTAGTAGAGCCAACTAAAACATGGCAAGATCAGGTGACCTGTTCAGAGAATGAGCATAAAGGACACACGCTAGCAGGCTTGTTTTGTTTGACGAGGGTAGTAAGGCCACTGTATTCAAAAAAAACTGTACTTATAACTAGAGAACTCTGTTATCAGTCGGCAGGGTTTCTTTGACTTTTGTTCATTTTCAGTGTTTTCACGGTCAGAGCAATGTTAGAAAAACAATCTTGACATTTTACGAGGAAAACTAAATCATCCCTAAATCCAGATAATTGCATCTCGCTGTATTTGTACATACAGTTTTCTTGTAGTGTTTGTATGTATGTATGTGTGTATGTATACATATGCATGCGTATATATGTACACATACGTATATATAGTTGATTCTTGTTATTAGTGGCAACTGTGCTCTATAAAGTCACAGCAAACACTGAATTAGTACATACTGAACCATTGGTCCTCAGAGAAATACAGGGTTAGGTTCTTGTGAATCTGGTTACAACATTTTCATTAACTGATCAATAAATAATCTTGTTTTATGTGTTTTTGTTTAAAGACACCTTATTTAATATACATCGTGGATTCATTAACATTGAGCAGGTGGCCAACGATGCTATATCTCATGCCTGAAGGCAGATCATCTAACACACTTATTTTCTCCGTATGATACATCATGCCTTCGTGCCCTTAGGAACACTAGACGGCATTGAGCATCATGCTTGCAGGCCATTTTAAAAAATGAAATCACCAAGAAAACCCATAATAGATGCAAAAAATGTGGCCATAAATAGACGGTGAAGAGGATGCTCATTGTTGTACAAGACCTAAAACAAGAAGGTCACCTTATCTGACCTTAACTGGGAACGTATGCATCAGATGACTCAAAATTTTCCCTGCTCTGCACAGGTCTGTGAATTACTACGAAAGCACTATGAGTATTGATTGAGGGGTTACAAATACATTTCAGAACGTAGGAGAGCTTGCAAACACAGTGTTGGCAAATGAGTGTCTTATGGCATATACACTATGTGCATGTTCATGTACGTGTGCGCAAACATATAACTGTAATCACCTTGAGCTTACCATGTCTATTTAGGTTTTGTGCCTGGTCTTTTATTATAAACATTTATCTTGTTACAATGAATGATCATTGTATAATGATCATTTTTGATGGTTAAGTAATATTCCATCAGGTTGAGTTACCCTAGTAAGCCTAATTGTTCCTTACTGTTGAATGCCTAAATTCTTCCTTTCCTTACCATTTTATATAACTGCGCAGAGAGCATGACTGTATGTAGGACTTTTCTCTTCTTTTGAATTATTTACTTAGGATAAGCTCCCAGTAGTAGACTCACAGACTCAAAGGATCTATACATTACTATGACTCCTGATCTATGTTGTCAACTGCTTTTGAAACATTTGCACAGGATCCACCAGTGTATGAATATTGCTAACCACCCATCCCTGTATCTTGGTTGCCTCCAAGCCTAGGAAGATTAGTGATTACATGGAAAGTTTTGCAAATTCCTAAATAAAACACTGTCCCCCCGGGTGTGAATCTTCTTTCCTTCGGTTACTGGTGCAGCATCTCTGTCCCTCCGACTGTTGATTACTTCCTTTGGGGCAAAGCAGAAAGTCAATAACCGGTGAGGTCCTTCACCCACTATGCCAGCACCAAGAGCAGAGGCTGAATGTGGGCGGCACCTCCTGAGGCCATGTGCCAGGCTGAGCTTGGGTAGTGTGTCCAAAATGAGCCTTCAAGCACGTGGTGCTGAAAATGTATCTCCGGGTGGATGTAGATGCAGAACCTGGGAGGATGCAGGCAAGGTTAGTGAATCAAAATGTGAGAGAGATGGTAATCCAAAACAAGGTCTTCAGATTTGCGTGCCAGGTTTTTATGATGCATTTAGGTGTTGCCCCCGTTGGCAGGGCTAGAAAAGCCAAATGGCAAAATCAACCGTTCTCCAATTTTTAGAACCCATTCTTATTTAACTTATGTAGATTCTCTGCCTTTGTGCTTTCAATGTTTGTTTTGAGGTCTTGATTTTTTTTTTATTCTAAGTGAATAATGCTTTAAAATATATGGGTGTGTGTGTGTGTGTGTGTGTGTGTAATTACTCAATATATATGTAATTAAGCAAATATTTTTTCTAATCTATTGTTTTTCCATTTTATTTTTTAAAGAAAATATAGCTTATGTAGCCTATAGTTCAAATTGTATAAAAAAATGGAACTTGCTGAGTTTTTTCATTGTCTTCTCAAATCATTTGCGAAAGCATGATACCCTGGCATCCTTTTTCTCCATAAGTGAAAGAACTGTATTATTTATTTTTTTTTAAATTTTTTTTTCAACGTTTATTTATTTTTGGGACAGAGAGAGACAGAGCATTAACGGGGGAGGGGCAGAGAGAGAGGGAGACACAGAATCGGAAATAGGCTCCAGGTTCTGAGCCATCAGCCCAGAGCCTGACGCGGGGCTCGAACTCACGGACCGTGAGATCGTGACCTGGCTGAAGTCGGACGCTTAACCGACTGCGCCACCCAGGTCGCCCCAGAACTGTATTTTTTAAATTGCATTTCACTTCAGCCATTAAATCCGTAGGATAAAAAGGAAGGGCTTTTGGAGAGAGAAGTTATTTTGAAATGCCTGTATTTTGAATCATTGAGCAGTTTAACCTTTAAAATGATAGTTTCTGGGTTTTTATTGATTAGTCTGAAAAGAAGTCTATGCAGACAAAATAATTAAATTGGCTTAGCCAAGAAATTAGCTAATTCGGTGGGGGAAGGGGATATCAATCCAGCTGATTGATTGGTATCACACGGAGCAACTAACCAAGGGATTTAATTTCTGAATTTTTATCTAGTGTCTTTGTCATTGTGTAGACATTCTGATGAATGAACATGTAAACTACTTAACAATGTTGTGCATTTTCTTAGCGCTTGCAGGTAGTAGCATTTCTTCTTTGGATTGGGTTGAATTATAAATCCTACACCCACATGGAACAAAGTTTTAGTGTTTGATGTCAGTACTGGAAGTTTAAGAAAGGGGGCGGGGGGGGTGGCCTTTAGCTAAGATCACTTTTAGAAAACCCCATCTACTCCCACAGAGAGGATACACGTCAGGTTCCCTGGATGCCTCTTATTGACTGAGGACTAACAAAGTACAATGAAGCAGGATTCTTTCTCAACAGGACCTTGACCTTAAATTACCAGGAGGCGTTATATTAAAGGAGGCATCTAATCTAAATCCACAATGGTAGCCAAAGGCCCCTCTCTTCTGCGTGCTGAGGTTATCATCACAAAAATTTTGAGGCTGTTTTAAAGCTACCTTATCTTCTTTATCCCAACCTCTCCACTTGAGTTCACTTTGGCCCCTCATATCTACAAATTTTACCTAGACTTACCTACACTTATCACACTTTTGTGCACATCCGCCAGGGTATAAAGAGGTTGGGTAACTAACACCTCTCTGGTACACAGGATAGCTACTGTTTAACATTCATGTGAGACCTTTTAGCGTAAAGGAAGTAATTTATATGCTTTGACTTAAAAATCATTTCAAGGATACTAGAAGGTATCCTATATTGACTTCCATTTCACAAAGACATATAGACAAAATATAAGCATATCTAATTCTTTATCAAAGGGGATAGACAACATGAGTTTTCTATAGATTATATGGATTTTCTTTCTCAGAGCCCTGGTACATTCTTTATTTCTCTGGTCTCATTCTTCCCCCCGCTCCCACCCCACTTTGGTTGAGTGCAGTACAGAGAGGGATGTGGAAAGCATACTTACTCTCCTGACCCTTCTGAATTAGGTCTTTTGCAGATGTACGGGCTGAGGCAAAAAGGCCTCTGAAGTGCCCCCAATTCTAGTCTTAAAAATTGCTACCTACTTGCCCTTTTCCAGCATCTTATACCAAATTGCTGCCCCTTAAGTTTATAATCAGTTCTGTTGCCATGATTCCCTTAAAACACAATGACCCCAAAATAAGGTTGATCGAGAGAGGCCACGTAAAATGAAGTATGCAGCCACTTACACGCAAGCCTTGTGCTGGGATCTGCGTCAACGGATTCCAGGATGAAACCACAGTGCACCTGTTGTTTTTTAAAAAATATCTTTACGGACAGCTGTCAAGACTTCCATCAGGGGGTTTCCTCTGCTAATGCAGGCCTTCGTCATTGTTTTAACTGTTTGACTACAAAGAACTCTCTTTGAACTGTTGAGCCAATTCTAGTTATGGAAATTGAGGTCAATTACATTTTTTCTTCCCTCAGAAAATAAGTACCAACCATTTGGAGAACTCAGTGATCAAAGTGTTCTTCAATTTCAAACTTAGAGTACTGTGTACAAAGTGACCTGAGCTGTACGGGCCTGGATCCCACTAGAATTGGGTATCTATCTGGATGATTATTCCCTAGAAAAGTTCAGATTCCCACTATATAGGACTAATTATTTTAGTGGTCCATCCTGCCAATTTTTTTGAGAGTTTGTTTATTTTGAGTAAGAGAAAGAGAGAGCATGAGTGTGAGAAGAGGTACAGAGAGAGAGAGAGAGAGAGAGAGAGAGAATCTCAAGCAGGCTCCACACTGTCATCATGGAGCCTCATGTGAGGCTTGAACTCATTAACCATGAGATCACGACCCAAGCCAAAATCAATAGTCAGATACTTCACTGACTGAGCCACCCAGGCACCCCATCCCTCAAATTGTATGATGAGAATGGGGGGGGGGCACACTATCCATCATTTTAAATATAAAAGTCTAGGGACACCTGACTGGCTCAGTCAGTTGAGTGTTGGACTCTTGATTTCAGCTCAGGTCATGATCCCAGAGTCATGGGATCAAGCCCCAAGTTGGGTTCCACATTCAGTGTGGAGCCTATTAAGTCTCTCTCTCTCTCCCTCTCTCTCTCCCTCTGTCCCTCTCCTTTACTCACATGTGCTCTCAGTCTCTCAAAAATAATGTAAAAAATTTAAATGTAAAAGTCTGTTGTGAAATAAAGGAATAGCCTTATTTGGATAGGAATTATAGCTATTTAAAATTGAATGAACCCTTTCTGGTAAAACTCTGCAAGTTACACTTGTTGAGAGTCAGTGGGACGGTGGTTTTAGGAGCTTGGCTTTCTGGAGTTGGACAGACATAGGCTTTTTTCTTACCAACCATATGATGTTAGAAAGGTTGACTATTCCTTTAGACCCTCAGTTCCCTTTATCCAAGACTGTGATGACAGTATTACATATCTTGAAGTTGTCATGAGTTCTAAATGAGATAATTTAATGAATATTAGCCTCCTTGTTCTGGGGCAGTGGTTCTCAAACTTTAGTGCCCATGGGAGTCGCATGGAGGTCTTGGTAAAACAGATGGCCTGCTGCACCCGTCCTACCCCCCACCTCTTGTTTCTGAGTCAGCAGGTCTACAGTGGGGTCCCAGAATGTACGTCTCTCACAAGTTCTCATGTAAAGACCATGTTGCTGGTCAGTTGACCCCTCGCTGAGAGCCACCATGTCGTGGTATGACAAAAACTGTCTAGAGCACGTACTCAGAGTTTTAAATATCAACTGTGGTTCACAGAGAGGCAGTTGATACATAAACTAGAAAGGGCTTGTAGAAAGACAAGGTACCTAAGCTCCAGTCTTATTTTGCCACTACTTCATTGCAGTGACACAGGAAAGCCACTAAGCCTCTCTGTGTCATTTTTGGTTGTCTTCTGACTATATTTTCAACAGGTTGTTGTGGAGACGAGTGCTTTTGGTGATACGAGTGCATTAAACAGTAAGACACTAGAGTTGCTGCCATTATTATAGACAATGAGCATGGCTTTGCCCACCTGTCATAGACATGCCTTAGACTAAGCTGTCAGTACAAAACTGTGTGTCCTTAAGGAAAGGAGGTTAAGACAATCACCTATCTGTCCTTACAAGGGTCTTTGCAGAAACAGCCAAGTCCTTTGTTAATATATTATTTTTCGATAAACCAGGCACATAGAGAATTACAAATCAGGTATAAACCAAGTATTTGATGCTATTTTAGCGTCCCTTTTCCATAAGGCAAACAAAGTGAAGTTGCCCTTTTGGAAACTGTAATTTGTATCTGTATTTGAAAGAGCCACGATCAATTAGTTGAAGTGACCAATGTTTATTGAGTCTTACTAAGGACAGACCCCTCTGAGCATGTTATAAGTGCTACTCATAAAATCTTCCCTACAGTACTCACTGAAGTACACAGGCCCCTCCTAGAAAGGTAAAGAAACTCTACCTGTATTCACACAATCAATGCATGTTGTAAGCTGGGATTTGAACCTGCAGAGTATTCACTGCATCCCTCTGCCAAAAATCTAACTGTGAGCAGACTGCCTTTTTGACGAAGCAATTGACCTCTGAAAAGTGATATTTACCCACTGATTAATCTTTAGGCTAATTGCGTGGTACAAATGTGGATATGTGTTATGGTGGGATCTTCCTGAAGAGTAAAATCTACCCTCCTTGAATTGGTTGAGCATAATTTGAGATAAGGTTAAATATTTTAAAGTGCACAATTCATTTGCATCCAAGTGATATCTTTGCTAGCATCACTGGGGGCAAAGAGCACTTTCATTAATTCCGCCAACATTTCTTAAGGCCTTCTGTTAAGACAAATAGGGCATGCCTTCAAGGAGCATCCAGTTTAGTTAGGAAGTGGGAACTTCAGGTGTTTTTGCAGCTTTTCTGCTGCAGTTTCAGAGATGAATTATAAAGCCAGAAAGGGCGGGGAAAAAGTGGAAACAAGAAGATGTGGGAGGGGTGAGGAAGACTGAAAGAGACTGGTCTCCAGGACCCTTTGAGTTTCCATGAGCCGATCCATGCAGCTGGAGCTTTAATTACACAGAGATGCGTGTGCTGTGTTCTGTGCAGAACCACCCCCCTGCCCAGAGTTGAAAAGGTAGCTGCTGTCTGCAAGGCATGAGCAGGTGAAATTACAGTTATTATCTGACTGCTATTTGAAAGCCAGAGATGACTACCCTTTGACAAACAGCCTTCCAGCCAAATTATAAAGTTCCCAAGCCGTCCCCAACTCTGACCATCTGATGGTAATTCTTTTGAGAGATTGTTCCAGTCACCACTGAAACTGTTTTGGCCACCCTCAAAATGTCTTCCATTTAACAATATCAAAGAGTCCCATGGTCATTTACGCATCTCATTTGTTGGCTTAACTCCTTTAGATCTACTGGAACTATTTGAGAAGTTATTGCAGAGAGCAAGCAAGAGACAGAAATAGGGACAGAGAGAGAGAGAGAGAGAGAGAGAGAGAGAGAGAAAATTTGTGCCCATAATTGGGGACCCCACTATTTGCATTCCATATGCTTAAGTCCAGAGAGGTCATTGTAACTGAACTGCTCCACTCAGGACATTCTAAGATACATCCAAAAACCCTATAGGAGTATCCTTGAGATTAGAAGAGAACATCTTCCATCAGACTTCGTAACACTGGCAACTTCACTAAGGAAACGTGAAGTCAATGAGCTGGTGCTGTTTCTAGTGAGGATAATGGGGAAAAATCGCACTTTCTCCTGTATCTGAGATGATTTGAAGAGTGAGGATTCAAGACCCCCAATCTGTCCAATTTTGCATTTCAGGGTGAAAAGAAATGATTAGGAAGGTCAGCCTTCTAGTCCAGTACACCACTGGAAGGGCATTGTTACGGTTTTATGTTAATTGAGCACCAGGCTTTAAAAAAAAAAGCGTGGGCTTTCATCAATATCTGGTCAATAACTGGTTTGCATAAAAGAAGAAATGATCTGGGGACTCCCTTTAGATGACTCAACGCATGGACTGTGGTACAGTTTTGTGAAATAAATGGAGAAGAAACCCCACCCCTTTTCTTTTTTTTAAGTCAGGACAATACAAGTAGTATTGTTCACTCAGTGTGGAGATTTAAATCTGATGCTCAGTCCTTGGAGAAAGCAGAGAATAAATATTTTCTTTCTTCTAGCACTTAAACTCCCTCCTTTTTCTTTTCTTTACTTCCCACCCTCTCAGCCTCACATTCAAAGCTCATGAATCATTTTTGAGGAATCAAAGGGCAGTGAAGCATTAAGAATGAAAAATCAGTAACACCAAGTCGAGCAGTGTAAAAGTTATTTTTCCGAGCAGAAGCATTAACTGAGCAATGGCCCATGTGAGCAAATAATTCTGCTCCCACTTTTCTCTTTAGATAAATTCTTCTTCCTTTTTTTAAGTTTATTTATTTATTTTGAGAGAGACAGAGACAGCACAAGTTGGGGAGGGGCAGAGAGACAGACAGACAGACAGAGAATCCCAGGCAGGCTCTGCACTGTCAGCACAGAGCCTGATGCAGGGCTTGAACCCATGAAACCATAAGATCATGACCTGAGCAGAAACCGAGTGGGACACTTAACTGACTGAGCCACGCAGGTGCCCCTAGATAATTCTTCTCGATTGCTATGCTTACTGCTTCTAAATGACACTTATGATGCAGAAAACACAATTTTTAATTTGTTTTTACAACAAGAATTTTAATGGTGGAGTTCTGAATTTCTGTTTTATTTTTTAAATGATTCTGGTCTGCATGTAATGCTCATATGTTTGTACTTCAAAGTTGTGAATTTTTAAGTGGACTCCTTAAATACTGCAGTGACTTCTTTAACATAATCACCATGGTATATTTATTATCCATCAATCAACAAATGCTTATTAAACCCCTACTGGTCACTGTGGGGATATAGATGTGCATCAAATACGGTTCCCACTCTACAAGAAGAAATGTAGTTTTTTAATTTTTTATTGAATACATTTGGCACCTAACATTAGTTTAAGGTGCATGTCATGTTGCTTGGATAAATTTACATATTGTAATAGGATTATTACATAGAAAGGTTTTTAATCTAGTTGGGAAAAAAAAGGAATATGCGGAAGGTGGTAACAGCACAAGGGTTTAGTCTGATAAGTAGTTTTATCAGAAAGAGTAAGTGTTAGAAGCTCCCCTGGGTTGGGGGTTTCGTCGAGTGCTACCGAGGGGCTTGAGTTACATGGTGAAGGATGGTCAGGAGTTGCCAAGATCCAGAAGAAAACACGAGCATATCTCCCCAGGAGACACAGCCACAGCAAACAGAGACACCAGAGGTGCCATAGGCAGCCCTCCGTGGCTGGAACCCAGGGCTCCACTGGTGGGAGATGTCTAGAATGCATGGAGCCCGTCAATGTGCAGCTGTACAACACACAGGGTTGGCAGAACCTTCGAGGCACCATCTGTGAGTGGCCCATAGGCTAAGATGCTGAAGGGCTGAGGGTACCCCAAGTGGCTTATTTGACCACATAGAATGACCTAAAATGACAGATCTCTTAGGTGTGGATTTAATTCTGATGCTCAGGGGTGCGTGGGTGGCTCGGTTGTTAAGCCTCTAACTTCGGCTCAGGTCATGATCTCGTAGTTCGTGAGTTCGAGTCCCACATCAAGTGAGCTCAAGCCCCAGTTCTGTCTAAGCCCCAGTTCTGTCTCTGTCTCTGTCTTTCTCTCTCACCCACCCTCTCCTTCTGCCCCTCCTGGGATTCTCTCTCTCTCTCTCTGCCCCTCGTTCACTTGCAACCCCCCTCTCTCTCTCAAAAGAAAAAAAAAAAACCCAATGCATGGATCCACACAGAATTGTGCTATCTCAGAGCTGGTACAGGAGTAACCACATTTTCCAAATGCAAATATCTAAGATCAGAAAACAAAGGCAACTTGGCTGCTTAGCAGTAGTAAATCACCAGACTAACGTTAAGGAAAAAAAGTAGGGGTAAAGTGGTAAAATGAAAACTTCTGGTACAGAGGTACCCACCCCCCCCCAACTCCCCTCCCTCTGAGGCAGTATTTTGTTTCTTGGTTACATGGCTTTTGTTTTTGGCACAAGATGCTTCAATATGCTTCTCAGAAGGATCTTCTTTTGCATTCTCCTCTCTGCCACCACTACAGAATCCTGTTCTCTGCTCCACAAAGTCATCTGTTCCACATTCATCCACCCATCCACATCTTCATGCATTTATGAAGCGAGTATTTACAGAATGTCTTTGTTCCAGACGTTACGCTTTCCACCCTTATCATCTATTGTCTAGATTATAGTACATGTGAGAGGAGACCTCAAAATGAGAAGACCTTGAACATGCTATTCAGCTCTTGACATACAACCAATCTTGGCAATTAGATAAATACATTTATATGTAATAACCAATCGCATAACATCTAAAACTGCATCTGATCAAATGTTTTTCAGAAACTTCTGAATAATATATATGATTGCAAACCTGCGTAGCAGATCCTGCTGAATTTTTGACCTGCAGTTTAGAAATAATCTGGCCCAATTTCCTCATTTTCTTTTTTTTTTTTTTAATTTTTTTTTCAACGTTTATTTATTTTGGGGACAGAGAGAGACAGAGCATGAACGGGCGAGGGGCAGAGTGAGAGGGAGACACAGAATCGGAAACAGGCTCCAGGCTCCGAGCCGTCAGCCCAGAGCCCGACGCGGGGCTCGAACTCACGGACCGCGAGATCGTGACCTGGCTGAAGTCGGACGCTTAACCGACTGCGCCACCCAGGCGCCCCCCAATTTCCTCATTTTCTAAAAGCCACAGGGTAGAACCCGGCTATCAACCTCCTAACTCCTGGGCCAGTGTTTTCTTCTGCCTTATTAAGCTATCTCTTTGAAATGTCTTCTTTGAAAGTAAAGCCAATTTTCTTTCTGAATAAAGTGTCTTCACTTTCAAAGATTTCTTTGAAGGCTAACTTCTTTAAATCTCCCAAGAGACTCTTCATACCCAGACTGCCTTGTGCCCAGGGAGCATGCAGTTTTAGCACCGAAATCTCCTAGGTGCAGACTGAGTTGGTAACATCAAGGAGAGTGCCCCCAAACGTTGTTGGCATCCTTTGTCGGGGCCTTCTGACCCTCATTCCTTGCTCAGCAGCCCGAGGTTTATCTACACGCCGCCAGATGTAGATGGTGCGAGTGAAGTGTTTTGGACACTGGAAGTAGTCTGCAAATGTAAGAGATTGCTGTTCTCTCCAGATCCCCTCTTAAAGATGGACAGGTGGGTAGTCCCCTTTGTACCCCCGGCATCTAGCGGAGTTTGTTCAATAAATATTTGCCGGAAAGAAATGAATGCAAGATTCGTCACGCGTCACATCGAAAAGCCAGGGCTTGGGAGTCAAGCATGTTACAGTCTTTGAGTCAGAAATGCCATCAGAGGGACAGAGGTGAGTGTAACAGGGTGTATCTTCTTTCATTCGAGCAAGTAAGGCTTTTCTCTGCATCGTCCGCTCCGACCAAAAACCAAGTACCTCCCATTTCTGTGTGGTTTCCAGCGCCTCATTCTCCAAATGTGGGCCGCCTGCTGCTGTCGGGGTTTCCTGACTTGGATCTGAGGCGAGCTCCCAGCCTTGGCTTGTTTCTGGGAGTTGTTAGGCGCAGATAAAGGCATGGCAGAATTTGCTCATTCCTTTGAGAGAAGGGGACTGTCAGAAACACAATCAGCTTGTGGTCGGCCTTTAGAAACTCTCTCCCACATTGGTCCCAAAGAGAACATTTGTGTGTGTGTTTGCTTTGGTTTTGGGAACTAAACAGCCCTTTCGACGTTAACGTGTGCCAGCTACTTAACACTGGGGTGTTTCAGAAATGATGCCCTGGGCTCATGACGCAAAAGGCACTGCCTTGCTTTAAAAACAGGAAGAAAAGGATCTGAAGGGGAGCTTGAAAGAACAGAGGGGAATGAATTAAAGTACTTCAGAAAGGACAGAGCTTCGGACAACGCTACGGGGCACCCCAGAATTAGAGGGGATCCCCAAATACCCCATGTGCTGCTTTCTCATCCTGTCCTGTATGTGGAGGCAGCAGGCGTTGTTGGCCTCGTGTCTTTCCCCACAGCCACAGCAAAAGTGCTGGGTCACATTGGGTGGGAGCAGGCTGCCTCCAAGCAAACATACCTGGGTGGATGCCCCCTATCCTGAAGCAACTCGGGAGAATGGTAGGCACGTTGTAGGGAATAGGTTTCCTCTCTTTTCAAAGGAAATATAATTGTGTTCCAAATATGATTTTCTAGCAGAATCGAAGCCCTAACAAGAGCTCTCAGTGACAAAGTCCACATTGGGATCAGAGCACATTCAACCTCTGTATTGTATTTTAGTGAGCAGGTAGGGAGTATTTTATTAACAAGACAGGCCGTTGCAGACATGTTCTTACCCTCCTGCCCTCCCTCTCTGTGCCGCGTACCCCGTGGATGAGGTGATGTGAACATCAGCGTGTGTCGATGGATCTCCCAGTGCCAGGCTCCACTGGTCCTATCTCTGCCGGGTTATGTGTCTGGATGCACATTTGTGTAGCATCCTTTCCCCCTGCCCTCAGCCAGGGAAGCTCCCCATCTCCAACCACATCATTCCCCATTTGCTCTCCCTCTCCCTCCCCTTGAAGCCCTTCTTCTTTGGAAATGCACCAGTGGAATTTTTCTCCCCACATCTCTATGGTGAGTTTTCCCAGCATTGGAAGGCTTGGTTGCCATGGCAGCGAGCCTCCTCCACTAGGAGCTGGCGATTTCGGAAGAGGGGATTGTTGCAGTCGGAGGCAGGGGATGAAGAGTCATTAAAGTAGGCCAATTAGTATGCAGGACCAGGGCTTTTTACAGCTTCTCCTACTGCAGCAGCCAGTGCTGTGCTCTCTGTCTTCCCGCAGAGATGGAATAAGGCGGGCACAGGGAACCAACCTGTGGACCCAGCCCTGTGGACCCTCAGGTCCTTCTGCCCACTCCCATCTGCACCTCCCCCTTTGACCCGCTCTCCTCTGCCTCCCTTTTGAAAACAGAGCTACAGGAATGACCCAAATGGGGAACGCGTGGTGGTAGTCAAATCTTCCCTCAAGGTTTCGTATACTTAATTATTTTTTCTGGTTCTTGGCCATCCATCAACTAGAATGAGAGACAAAGATAAAACAGGTCCTCCTATGATATTTTTGGCTATCTGGGGATAGCCAACCTGGGTGATATGGGGAAGAAGAGAATGGTCAAACTTTCACAGGAAGCAGTGGCTAATCAATGAAACACAACTCAATCGAATCTGTTTCTGGAGACCCAGAGCAACACACGAAGTCAGGTACTCTCAGAGGCAATGGGATGGAAACTTCAAAAACAAAATTCTGAGATCCAGGGAAGACCTTGCTACATGTGGTTGGGTGACGTGAGTTCCCTTGGAGCTTGGGGTTCAGTATGTTCATCTGGAAAGCGGGCTTGTTAGGAATATGTGACTCCAACCTACCAGCCGAAGTTCCTTCCGATGTTCAATTAGAAAATGGAAGAGCTGTAACATGTCTGGGACTCCATGGTAGAAAGACTCTCTGCTCTTAATGGTTTGTAAAATCTGAGAGGCATTAGGGTGACAACCCCCCTCCCCCGAAAATTTGTCCTGAAGGAAGATCCTTAATACTTTTGTCACAGTATGTGTCTTCGTGATTCTGCCACTGCCTAGGGGTTGTTCACTCCCCACTAGAGACCCTGCTCCCAGGCCCAGTGTCACCTCTGGCCCACCGCCAGTGATCTATTTTTACCCTCAGCTCCCTTTCCCTCTTATTTCCTGTCCAGATCCTATGGATGTGAAGGTTTCCACAGGGCCCCACCCTGTACCCAGTACCTGACATCGCGCCTAGCACAGAGCAGAGCACAGTCAATATTTACTGTCTACACTGCATCTATTTCTTCTGTCCCACCCCCTTTGATCTGACTTCTGACCCCATTACCTCATGAAAGCAGCTCTTACTGTAATCTGATTAAGGTCTGCAGTGGAGTTTCCTGTATCATGCCAATGTCAGTGCCCTGGTTTTGATATTATAGCTGTGCAAGGTGTTACCACTGGGGAAGCTGGGTGAGGGTGTGGAGGACCCCTCTGTACCACACAATCACTTGTGAGGCTTGTGAGTCTGTGATTAGTTCAAAGTGAAAAGCTGAATAAAAAATAGAGCTGCTCTCATTAAGGCGTCATGGAAATCTCTGGGGCGATCAAGCCAATGGGCATTTTCATCCCTCATTTCATTTGACAACTGCTGTCTACTCCCCTTTCTCAAAATATTCTCTTTCCTTGGCTTCTTTGATACCAGGCCACCCGGTCTTCCCTCTTCTTTCCAGTCATGCTTTCTTAGCCCCCTTCATAGGTAAAGGGCCAGCTATCAACTGCTGGAATTTCTCAAGGCCCCCCTTAGGCCACTGTTCTTCCCTAGGCTGTCTCTTCACAGTCTGGAGGCCAGTGGCCACTGCTGAAGAAGTAACTCACACATGCGCACCTCCAGTCCAGAGCACCCCCCTATACCCTGTTTTCCTCCGGGATACTACAGAAGCTCCCCCGTGGCAACATGGCCAACCTCTCTCTCTCTCTTCCAAGAATCCCTCTTGGCTCCCATCACCAACATGTCCCAAACCTATTCAAGTGTGTCCTCTGTCAGTGAATGACCATCATCTACCAATTTAGCAAGCAAGAAGCGTTATACTCTCTCCACCCTCATCACCAGTCCTAGTCTGAGCCACCAGTCTCTCCCCTGAATGAACACAACAGCCTTCCGGAAGCTCCCCCCTGCAGCCCGAGGGTGCTGTGTAAAATGCAGATCCGGCCATGCCTTTCTCAGCTGAAAATCTTTAATGGCTTCCCATTGTTCATAGGGAAATAAATGTAATCCCTTCACCGACCTGCAGGATCCTGCATGTTCTGCTTCCTGTGCAACACCCCCGCCTCATCCCCTATTATGCGGCCATTGCTGGATGCTCTCTAGCCGTGTTGGACTTCCTTAAGCTCCTCAAACACACTTTCT
This sequence comes from Herpailurus yagouaroundi, assembly GCF_014898765.1. Lineage (NCBI taxonomy): Eukaryota > Metazoa > Chordata > Mammalia > Carnivora > Felidae > Herpailurus > Herpailurus yagouaroundi. The sequence goes on along the minus strand of NW_024412432.1, from coordinate 5,547,201 downwards.
TCCCTCCTGCCATACGGCCTTTGAACACTCTCCACTCACCATGCCTAAAAATAATTTCTCTCTTCACTTAGTTAATTCTCACTTACTCTTCAGGTCTTAGCTCACATGTTACCCCTACATGAAGCCTTTTACCAGTCTTCCAGCCCAGAGCAAATCCCTCTATTATAAGCTCTTATGCAATGCCAATGTGCAGCCAGAACACTGGGTTGGAAAACTTGAAAGACTTCCACACAACTTGGGAGACAGCTACTACCCAGAGTCTGCTTCCTTCAGCCACTATAGAGTGGCCTCCAGGCACAGCAGGGAGCCTTCTCGCACCAAGACCTACGCAGGTGTGGTTGGTCAGTGCCTGCTGGGGGTTTTGAGTTTCTCTCCTCTTTCTTTGCATCGCAGAGGAGAGCGTGCATTGCACTTAGACTTCATGTTTATTTTGAGTTTATTTGATTAATATCTTCCCCAACCTAAATTCCATGAGGGCAAGGGCCATGTTCTCCATTATTTTCCCCATGTGGGGTACAGAGAGGCGCCCAATAAATACGTGCTCAGCAAATGAATAATGTAAATGTATCCACAGACCTTTCTCACGCATCATCCACTTTGACCCCTGAGAGCAACACGTGTTGGCATCAACAGTAATGGACCACCCCTTGGCAGCAGGTCGCCTACCCAGTGCTCTTTCCACCCTCCGGCCTTGCCTTCTCCGCCGAGGCTTGCAGAAGACACTTTATTATTACCGTCCCCGGATCCCTTCAATGCTTCCGGGCTCTTCCGCATCCCATAGCCTCCAGCCTGTCTCCATGACCCAGTTTTAGACTTTGAAATTCAGGCACTGCTGACGGAATCTGTGTGTGGCTTTTTTTTTTTTTTTCTTTCCTGCTCTCTAAATAAAAGATGAAATCAGAATGGTCATGTATATGCTGTCTCAAAATAGTGCTTTATTTGGAGAGAGAAGGTGTTAGTTATTACTGGCATTTAACATTTGTTGAGTGAACAAAATCTGCTGAACATTGAAGAGAACGTGGAATTGCAGAGTTCCTGCTTGATGTGTGTTGTGGCCTAAATTAGACCCAGACAAGTCACTAATGGGCAGCGGGGCTGGATCTGCACAGAGCCCAACTGCAAGGCACAAGACATGCTCTCACCGGAGGGGTAGGATTCCACCCCCCCCCCCCAAAAAGGCCATACTGTGGTCAGGGCTTAAAGGTAATCCTTAGACCATTTTATAAATAGCAAAATGAATTATAAACTCCATGTGAGTCCTTAGAAACAGACAGGTCGTGGGAAAATTGGATTCCTGCTGGGATGCAGATCATCCAGGTCTCTGGCCAGCATGTCCCGTAGAAAAGCCTACTGAGCTTCAGAAAGAATCACACTGTACAGGATGTATTTCTAAGAAGAATGACTACACACGGCTGTTGTTGGGCTTTTTTTCCCCCCAGAATAATTACAATATTGGTGGACTTTGAGGAAAAGACCCCTCTTTATCCCCTTTTTGGGGGGAAGTTTTTTGGTTTTGTTTTGTTTTTGTTTTGTTTGTTTTGTTTTATTTCATTTTTTTGCATGAGTCTCACCATGCCCCCAGGGAATCCCAGGTGCCCAAGTGAGGAGCATGTTTGACCTCTGTAGGTGTTGATCTGAATCCAAGGCATGATGATAATCCCAACAAATTAGAGCTGATTCTGGCCTGGGCATCTAGGCACTGCGGGGCTGGTTTGGCCACACACTTGGGCATGTCATTCGTCCTCTGTGAGCCCCCAGGTTCTTGATCTGAGATTTAGACACCGTAAAGCCTAGCTTGTTGGGTTGTTGCAAGAAACTAAGTCAATTAATGTATGTAAAGAACCAGCATATGGTCTGGAGCATATGTTGGTTATGTTTCCAACCCTGGAACATGCCACCTTTATCTAGCCAACTAAACAAAAACTCAAAAGCAGGTCCAACTTTAGGGCAACCATTCCAGACTTTTAATTCAATAGATCACATTCACTTGTCCAAAGGTAATTAGCCTTTAATAGTGGACAACAAATATATGCAACGCTTGAGATCCCCAGAAAAGGCAACAGTCTCTTTCTTGTCTTTCCAAATATTACAATCCTGTGAAAACGAAGGAGTCAGAATTTTAAAAGGAAAATATCTGATTGGACACAAATCCCAAATGGAACAAGATGCTTAACATTGACTTACCAGAGAGCAGTTTTTATACTGTGAAGTGATCATCATACTCTTTCAATTTGGGCATGATTGCGGACATATGAGACTGCTCTGCACAGGTCATAAAAATGTCAAAAGAGTGAATAGATTTAGCATGAAATATTAACCTTGGGAAAGGCATTTCTAAAGATGTAAACCCCTTCCCATTCATGTCAGTTATTAAGCACTCAAAATTTACTAACGCAGCGTGAAAGACGTGATAAGACTCAGCAATGACCGCCATCGTGGTTCCTCACTCCGTCAAGCTTGCAAAAGAAATCTTTAAGGCATCTTGCCAGAGGAACAGCAGGAGCAAGGTAGCAGTTCTGCCCCTGGGGGGCTGTGGCTAGTGGGCAGAGCACAGATGCCCAGAGGCAAGTCATTTAAAGCTCAGCTTTGCAGATGGGAAGAATAGCTATTTCCCCCTTGACCTATTGCCTGACCACACCTGACTGAAGGAGAGACACCCTGAACTGGGGCCTCAGACTCTGCCCTCACTGGGTGAGTCCCAGAAGAGGACACAGGCTGCCGCCAGGACACCATGCGGTGGAGGGTAGCAAGCCCTGAATTCAGAGTCAGAGAGCTAGGACTCTATTCTAGGTCAGCAACCAGGAAGCTATTACCATTGGCGGGTCTTTAAATACCAAAATCATCCTCTGAATCATGGTATTATATGGAAGATAAAATGGAAAGAAAGTCAGAATAGAGAAGAGGTCTATAGAGAGGCAGAGAGAGAAAAAGAGAGAGTGCCAGATAATAGCCTGTCCCCTACCAGGGGTGTGCACATCACGATAGGTGCTCTGTGATCTGGCTGATTTTCTAGTGCCCTCACTGTTTAACCCCCTTCCTCTCTGTGGCTCTTTCCAGGCTGGTGAGCCCAGTTTTGCCCATCCGTAGACTCAACTGGGGCTTTGTCCACATTTAGTCCAGTGATTAGTAGCATATGTCTGATTCTCGGTCTCCATCCGGCCACGAAGGTGAGCATGTGCACATTTTACCCAGTGAGAGGCATGAACAACTATGCAGGAAGCAAACTAAGTACGACGTCTATCAACTCTTCATTTGTAATTGTCTTCATAGTATAGCATTCAGAGAGAATATGTAGTAGCCAGACAGGTTAGGTATAGGGTACACAGGTGCTGGGTTTTAGACTCAGACACTATGGTGGGCAAGTCCAGCTAGTGGTAGGAAATTAGCCCAGGGGCAAAATTAGTGTCTGAGATTGAGAGAAATCTCCAGTCCAGGCTAGGGGTCAAGAGGAAGCTAAATGCCTCTCAAAGTGGATGGACCCAGAAATGAGGAGTTGTATGCACAGATATCCCCAAATCCTATCAAGCAGGAATTGGCTGTAAAAAAAAAAAATCTGCCCTGGGGGACAGGGACCCAAGTACTGAGCTCGTGTTTAGAGGCAGAGATCCATATATCTCTGGAAGACAAGTAAGTCTAACAAGACTCTGGTAAGAGTGATAACTAGAATGGAGATCAAGCAAAATCCCTCTCTGTGTCAGAAAAAGGACTGTCTAGAGACACTCCAGTGCTGAGTTTTGAACTGTGAGCTGGGGGTACGTAGTGGCCAGCACAGACTTGCCACCCTTGGGGCAGAAGAACAAGAAGAGGTACTCTAGGCATAAGGTGGGGGCTGGGTGGTCAACAAAGGGACACCAAGTCAGCCTGACATGAAGGTTGATTCTATATCAGCAAAGCAATTTGGGGAAGGGGCTGGGGAAAGCTGAGGCTGCTCAAGTAATGATGGGTCTGAAAACATGGGTGGGGAAATTTGGGTCCAGCCCTAGTGGAATGGTAGAAGAAAGGAAAGATAGCAGGGTCTTGTAGCCTAATCCCCTTCCCGTAGCAGATACCTCTCATGCACTGATTCAGATCCTCTGGGCTTTGCCTCTTTGGGACCATTGGCCATTCATTCTACTCCAGCTCCTTGTATGTGTTCCCAACTGACTGCATAATAGCACCTTCATCTTGCCCACACTGTGTACCTGTCACATCATGGCCTGTCGCCTGCCTGTTGATGCTGTGATGTGAAACTCCGCTAGACTCGCTCTGATACCCATGTGTGCTCTTCTGGTATTCGCAGGGAAGCCAACACCCAGTGTCAAAATCTTTGAGCAATAGGGGAAAAGAAACTGTAGATAAGTTATTCCACATTCTTCCTTTCATTCAGACTCTTCCAAGACCCAGTACTTCCGGTAGGCTCCCAGAAGGAGCCTGTGAGCAAGCCATCAGTCTCATGGACACCAAATAGTGGCTCCTTTTTCTTATGTCCCTGGCACTGTACTCCCTGAGAAAACAGAAGCCTTGGCCTCAGGCTCCACTTCATGGAGAAACTCTCCTACATGCCACCATTCTTATTTCTTAGAATTTGATATAAGGTGAATCCATTCTGGGAAGAAAAGGAATTTGCTACTGGAAGGACCTCATTTATACACGATGCAGCATCACCCGACATGGTTCTGCAATCCAAACTCAGATGATGTCATTTTAGTGAAGCCCCAGTGGGTGGAAGTTTGCCCCAAATCAACCCTCATCTGTAGAGGAGGTTGTCAGTCCCTTTTCACTGAAACCCCAAACAGCCTGTCCTTTCTCTCGACCAAATGTCTTGTCTTCTGACATTTTCAGCCTGTCTTCCACACACTCTTTCTTGGGTGCCTCCGGGGGACCCTCTTCTTGGTTCACATAAGAAAACCCAGTCACTTATATGTGTACGAGGACAAGGCTGACCAGCTAGCCAGACACAAAGTCCATTTCAGCCTTTTGTTTTATCTCTCCTCCATTGAACATCCTTTTGTTAACCCAACATTGAAGTTTGCTCTTCTATGACTGCCCAAGCCTATAGAAGCCTGTGGGAAAGGACAATAGACACTCTTTGTTCTCAGTTGTGAACCCTCACCATCAGTAAGCTGTAAAAGCTCTTTCTGGACCGTCCATTAGGAGTCTAATATCTTTAAGAGACAACTGTTATGACTAAAGTCATTCTAATACCTTTGGCAATGATACAGCCAACATTACGGGCCCATTGAGACACAAATCGTACTAATTAAAGATGCTTCTCATTAATATCTGCTACTTTTTCCTCCTCTTAATTTATTCCAGCTCAGCACCATTGCCATACTGACGTGCCTAACATCCTCTTGGCAAGTTTAGCGATCAACTTCTCAAAATTACTACAAAAAAAAAGCTTTTATTTTTAAATTCCTATGTGGAGGAAACAGTGTGTACATTCCACGGTAAACTTAATTTACTTTTGGTGAGAATGGTTCTGCCCCACATTTTCTTGGCCTCCTTCCTCAGCTTTCACTATGTCCCCATTTCTGAGACTCCTGAGGAACACAGTTTTCTGTTTCCTGTGGAGGGCGGACTTCCGGCCACACGGACTTCCGGCCACACTAACTTCCGCCCCTAGGCGTGGCAGACAGGTTACCCCACGCCAGCCAGCTCTCTCTGCTGTTGCTTTCCTCTGAGGCACACTTCTGTGCCCACTGCTCAGCTTCTCCGTCCCATGAATGATGGCAGGTTACAGCGAGGGCAGGGAAGGACCGGCAAACCGAGCGATGGAGCTTCGGTCCCTGTTGTAGCTCATTGTCACACTTTTTAAAAAAATTAGACCTTATGGGACACCTGGGTGGCTCAGTCAGCTGAGCATCCGACTTCCACTCAGGTCATGATCTCATGGTTTGTGAGTTCGAGCCCTGCATGAGAGCCTGCTTCCAGTCCTCCATGCCGTCTCTCTCTCTGCCCTCCTCCGTTCATGCTCTCTCTCTCAAAAATAAAAATAAACATTAAAAAATTAAAATTAATTAAAAATAGACTTTATGCTTTAGAGTAGCTTTAGATTCACTGCAAAACTGAGAAGAAAGCAGAGGATTCCCACATACCTCCTGCCCTGCACCCATGCAGTCTCCCCAGCTACCATCTCCTACCAGAGTGGTACATTTGTCACCGTCATGAACCTACATGGACACATTGTTGCCCAAAGTCCATAACTTACATAAGAGTTCGCTCTTGGTGGTGCATATTCCGTGGGTTTTGAGAAATGTATAATGTAGCCACCATGTCATACTGTCTACAATACAGAGTAGTTTCACTGTCCTAGAGATCTTCTTGGCTCTGCTTGTTCATTCTTCCTTCTCCCTGAGCCCCTTCCAACCTAGCCTCTGGATCTTTTATTGTCTCCATAGTTTTGCCTTTTCCAACTGTCATAGAGGTGGAGTCCTATCGTATGTAACCTTTACAGGCTGGTTTCTTTCTAACTAATATGCATTTAACATTCCTCCACGTCTTTTTACCGCTTGATAGTTTCTTTTTAGTGCTGAATAATGTTCTGTTGTCTGCATGTACCACAGTTGATATATCCATTCACCTACTGAAGGACATCTTCAAGTTGCTTCCAAGTTTTGGTGACTATGAATACATCCTCTATTAACATCCATGTGCAGATTTTTGTGGACATAAGTTGTCAACCCATCTGGTAAATACCAAGAAGCGCAATGGCCAGATCATATGGTAAGGGTATGTTTGGTTTTGTCAGAAGCTGCCGAACTGCATTCCTGAGTGGTTGCCCCATTCTGCATCCCCTCCAGCAACAGATGAGAGTTCCTGTTGCTTCACATCCGTACCAACATTTGGTGTTGTCGGCCTCATGGATTTTCACCATCCTAATAGGTGTGGAGTGGTACGCATTGCAACCCTCCTGAGGCCAGTATTTCCCAGCACGTAAGAGCATCTCAGATAGATTCCAAGCTTTTCTGTTCACCTTCAGGCATAAAAGCAGTTGCATCTAGTTTGCAGTGTCCTTCCATTGTCAGAATCAAAGCTCCTCCATACTGCATCACAGGCTGGACTTCCCCCTTCTCGCCTTCTGTCTTGTAAGGTTAGGGTCTGGGAGGAGGGATTGAGGATGAAGGGCAAACATCTCTTACATCGCCATCGTCATCCTCTGCTTTGCCATCACAGCTTCTCTCCTAACACTGCCAGGGGTCAGGGGTCACCTGGGAGCAGCCGCGGCACACATCAAAAGGCTCGAACGTGGACACCTCCCACAGCGCCCAGTTACACCTGTGAAGCCCACACACCATTTCCCTTCCCAGTGCTGGGGGAGCAGGCTCTCCTGTGGCCCCCTTTTGCTCCACCATCCTTCCCCTCTTCCTTCGCAGTGCACACAGTCTGCTGCCGAAACAGAGGCTCGGATGCAGAACAAGGGCCCAGTCTGCCCTTCTTAAGGCGTCCCTGGTCTTTATGAGGAATTCTCTCGAAGTCCTTTGCTTGATTTCAGGTTGAGGATGGGCGGAGGAGAGAGAAGAGAAGGGAAGGAGGTGACCCCCTTTCAAGAACATTCCATCAAGGGCCCCCAGGCCAATAGTCCCACTTCTCTTGCTCACTCCCCTTCCGTTTCTCTCCCCTTTCAGACAGAGGAGGAGAGGGGCCTAGGGCGTTGTGCTGGTGCTTTACTATGGGACACGTTCTATCATTAGAGCAGGATTCCGACCCAGCTGTCAGAGACAGTGCTGGGGTACGCTGAGCACCTTTTCCTGCAGCTGAAGTTTCTAAATCAGGGGGTTAACCGGAAAAGCCCCCTTGGGTATCTTAAGATAGGGCATCAGAGGTATAGAGAGAAGGGTACTTCACAGCGGCACCGATCTGAGCATTCAAAGGTTAATGACCTATTGGCCATTAACGTCAAAAAGCAATTCTATCAAACACAAGATCCTCATGCCACAATTTACCTTCACCTTTTCTTGACCTGCCCTTGGTGACCAGGCACTATTCACTCCCCTGGTGATACTGTCTCATCACTTGAACATGGTGTCAGGCCACACCTTAGCCTGTTTCCCTCAGGTAAATAAACTCCTACCCCCTCCCCACTGCCCAGCTCCCAGTTTCCCTGACCAGGACTTGGGTGATATAAATGCAAAGCAAGCCTGATTGTAATTTCTGAAGACCCCAGGAGGATAACTATCAAAATGAGGCCAGTTCTGATTGGCTGGGTTTTCATTAGTGGAGATCGTTAAGCGTCTGACCCGTGAGGCTCACGGTTCACGTGTGGTGTGAGCCTCAGATGTGTGGATGTGCCGGGTTTCCCAGATGCTATTAGTTGCCATCGTCTCTCTGCAGTGTTTTACTTTATAAAGATCACTTTGGGTTCCTCTTCCGATGAGCCTAATTTTTCCCTCCAGGGGTAACCACTTTTCCCACTTTACAATAATGGTGCAACTTTCGTGATTTAATCTAGAGAGGCAATGAAGTGACCATTAAAGTGTTTAGCAAATGGATAAAAAGCCTTTCACAGGTTTCTCAAAAAATCTACATTCCTGTCTTTGGAAAGTTTTACCAAGTACGGACCATAGAGAACTAACCACCTGAGCATATACTTTTTGTTATTTGAGTGCTCCAGGATTAAGTTTCATTCAAATCTAGTTGCAGTGATGGGCAAAGATAACAAACATCTGGCCCCTGGGGCAAAGAGGGAAGTCGTGTGGTGAGGCACTCCTGTGGGGCAGAGGCAGCAGGGACAGGCCACTGAGACCATGAAGGAGATTTCAGGGACAAGGTTAGGTTGTCTTCAAGCGAGGCCCTCAAACATCAGGCGGGCCAGGTTAGGAGGAGAGCTCAGGTAGGTTCCATGCTGAGTGGGGCAACTCTTGGGGGCGGAGCTGAGCGCTCAGCAGAGGCTCCTGTGAAAACATATGATTGGCTGCAGTGGAAATGGGCAGGGGCGTGCATTCAAGGTGTGTTTTGCAGGCAGAGCTGAAAGAACCTGGTGGTGATTTGGATACGGGGGACAAGGGGGACAAGGGGGACAAGGGGAAATAAGGAATCCATAATGACTCAGGTTTTTGGCTTTGAACAAACAATGGTGGTTGGTGGGGATGGTGGTGCTATTCAGGGGGATTCAGAAGATGGGGGGAGGAACAGGGGTCCCAAAGGCGGGGATTTGAGGACCTTTCACCCTTGGATAAGCAGAGGACACAACACCTGGGAAAGGGGCAGATTGCTTAAAAGTGCCTTGAGTCTGGAGTCACCTCTGTCTTTCCCTGCAGTTTTGAGTTAATTTGCAGTGGCTTGTTTGTGCTGTGTAAACCTTGCCCTTCTCTGGAGTGTTCTTGTCTTCATCTCTAAAGACGAATCAGGGCTGAAGGGAATTGTTGTCCCTGAGTCTGTGTTCGTAGAGTGGATAGTAATGCTTAAAGACCTTTATATGTTTCATAAAGCCATTTCCGTAAATGGATTCAAGTAGATATGAACCAGTAAATATAGGATCCTAAATGCCAACGATCTGTACCTAAACAGATGTTTTGGCATCAACAAAATGTAATATCTGGGGAGAGAGACCTTGGGAGGGAATTTACAGAAAAATGGCCGTAGGTGTTGATGAAGGAATAGAGGCAGGATGGGAGATGCACAAAGAAAGAATGCGAAGACACCGTCATTAAGGACTTCAGGATTATGAAATCTTTCTTCTTCTCCCCTGAGATACCACAGGGCAGCTCTCTTCCTCAAAGGAAATTCAGATTGTTTCAGGAGTCAAAGGGTGCCTCAGCAGTGGTGTGACCATATAACGGGTGGAATATTGGGGAAATGATCAGGGAAAACAAACTAATGTAGAGAGGAGTCTCCTGATCACGTACTGACAGAGAGAAACTTGCAGGGCCCATTAGCATAAATCTTAAGGCTAAATACCAAGGGGGCTATAACTAAGCACCCCAGAGATTCCACGCTCTGAGAAACTCAGGAATGTATCTGTGCTACTGAGGAACCCAGAAATAATAAGATCCCTCCACTGCCTCTTTCTCCTTGCACTGAAAGAAAGGGCTGGGGGACCCACCCAGTCAGACCTACTTCAGTTCCTAAATCCACCACGTCCTGCAAAACGAAAGCACTGGTTATTGCTGTGGTGCAGTCAGGTCCTTGTCGAATTCTCTGGATCAGGGAAGAAGGGATTTCCTTGCGAACAGGGCTCAGAGGAAGTGGCTGATGATTGCATACAAAGCTGATCATGCTACCAGACAGATTAGGGCAAGCAGTGTGAAGCAAGAGGAAAAAAATCAAAGAGAAAGAGGCAAGATTAGTGGATTTGAAACATCTGTCTTCCATTGCCACCTCAGGTCCTGATTCTGACTATGGCCTTGGTTTTCCTGCTTAGTAAACAGTAGTAGTAGCTAGGTTATAGACCACGTGTGTTCGTTGTAAAACAATATCAAGCAGATTGCCTTAAAGTACTATCTGAATATAGCAGAGTTTTAGATATAAAAGTAAAGATATAAATATAAATACAGATATGGGTAGACACACACAGCAATTCAGGTGCACCATTATATAAAACCCCACCTAAGATGCCCGGGTAAACGCTCCACCTCTTTTCCTACATTCACCTTCTTGACACAATCACTGCAACCACACTGGCCCCTTTACTGTTCAAACCCATCAAGGTTGTTCCTACCTCAGGGCCTTTGCAGTTGCTGACACCAAGGCCTGGAATGCACTTCTTCCTGACGTTTGCATGGCTTATTCTGTCACTTTATTCAGATCTCTGCTTACCTATCACCTGCTCAGAAGAGCCTTTGCTTACATTCTTCTCTAAATTAGTATGCCTTTCTATCCTGTCCGCTGACTTACTTCCTTTTCTCCACGGTATTGATCACCACCTGACATACTCATGCATGGATATCAGTTTATTTATGTATTGTCTGTCTGTGTCTTCCACTAAAATGAGAACCTCATGAACACATGGAGCTGGTTCACATCAATATCCCGTGTCTAGGACGATGCCTGGGAGCCCGTAGTAGCTCAGTAAATTTCTACTGAATGAGTAAATGATACCAAGACAAGCAAATGATTATCAATTCAACAGTTAAAAAGATCAGTCTATACTCCATGCAGCGAGGGTTTGAGAATCCAAAAAGTGTTATAGTAGCGTTTCTTAACATTCTCTGCTGTGATGGAAATGGATAGTCCTTTAAGGAGTAGGGCTTGGCTTTTCGTTGAACTTAAGATGTTAGTTAGTCCACAGCACTCTGGTGATGATTGGAGGTTGTGAAGGTTGGGCAGTTAGGTGAGAGGCAGAGGGTAGGTTGCAAGTAATAATGGCGAGGGAAGTGTAGGTGTCCTGTCCTTAACTTCCATCTGCCTTGTGGGCCTCTCCAGCCATCAAGACTAAGCAGGTGTGGTGCCATGCCAAAGCCACTGGAGGACAAGCGTCCCCCGCCTTCAAGCAACAGCCACCCCAGTGGGAAACACCCCTCCCATGGGAAATTCCAATGGGGCCACAGGGGGGGCCTGTGTAAGTGGGATGGCTTCGTGGAGTGCAGTTGGGGTGGCCAACAGACACCCCACAGGATGAGCAAAGGGAAGGGAACCCGTGGGACGGGACATCCACCCCTTCCATTCTCTCTCACTGTCCACAACAACCATGCCCTCTCTTGTATGATGGGTCGCTTCAGCCCCATTAATCTTCAGCTTCCATAGCTTTTCTTGGTAACTTCTCCCATATGTTTCTTTCTCTGTGTACAACATATGTCTGTCCCATTCCTTATTTACACTTTAAATTAGAAACGGGTGTCACTGTCTAAAGCAAATCGGCTACTGTCTGTTTTTCGCTTTTGCCCTCTGGATACCCCTCTCAGCTCCAAGGGGTCTGTGCTGACAACCCTGAATGGGGCTGACAGAAAACTGCCTTTTTGGCTTTAGCCCCGTGTGTTCCTTTCCTATTTATTTCATACTGTAGTGTCTGTCTACCAGGGCCATTGCCTGAGGCAGCCAGATGCCATCATTTTATTTGACAAATATCTGTTGAGCATCCAAGCACCGGATAGGGCACCCTTCATGAAGCTTGTACTCTAGCGGCAGAGGGAAATCGTAAACACAAATAAGCGTGTCATTAAAACAGATTGGTGCTGAGGGGAAGGAAAATCGTGCTGCCTGATAGTCTAATTTGCATTTGATGTACAAATTATGGTATTTAAGTCCCAAGGGACAAGTAGAAGTCAGGTAAAACTCAAGGAGCTGTATGTGTGAAGGGCCTGAGGTGAAATAGCCCTGAGGACACATAAGAAACAGAAGGAAGACCAAAGTCAATGGGTCATGGCAAGGTAAGGTGTCAAACAATGAGAGGAGACTGGAGAAAGAGCTACTGATATCAACAAGAGTTCTAGCAGCTATTTTAATGGCTTTTCACTCTATCCTAAGGGCAATGGGAAGTCATGAAAGAATTGATAGCAGAAAATGAAATGATTTGATACAATTAAAACTCTAAGACTATTGCTCTGGCTATTGTGTGGACAACGGATTGGGGGAAGGTCAGAAGGGAAGTGGGGGGGGGCGGTTAGTTAGCAGGCAGTTGCAGTGGCCCATGAGGTCAAACAGGAGGTGGAAAGACCTTGGAAGGACTTCTTAGGGAATTCCACTGGCCCTTGACTGCATACTTCAAGACTTCCTGTGAGTGAAGTGAATTCTCTCCTTGGGTAGGCCACTGCGTCCGTGGCACGCGGCTGATGGGGATCCCTAACTGATGTGCCCTCTTTGTTGCTGTATTGGCCTGGTTTGTAGTTCAGTGCAGCTCATCTAAAGAATATGTGTAAAGCTCATGGTCATGCCTTGCACGTGGTAGGCCTGCAACAGACGGTAGCTAGATGGTCAACGTCATCCACAAAGCTGAACATAACTCAGCCATCACAGCTTCTTTGGGACACTACAGCCAACTCCTATTTCTCAGGGACATCAGTGAAGAACCTGTTCCTCAATCTTCTTTGAAAACTCTCTGTCCTGCTATTTCCCAGCAGTCTCCTTCCGTGACCCTGTGGACATAGTGGTAAATGTTCGGGTATCCAAATATATACCTCTTCATGGAAGGGAGCTGAAAGCATTAGATTAAGTTGTCGGCCAAACCACACAAGTATCACAATTCACGGCCATTTGTTCGCATTTCCACCATGGCCTCAACCCTCCGCCTTGCATTATAGTTCTAGAACAAACCCCAGAGGGCAAGGACCTACTCTCGTCCAATGTTGTTTCCCCACAGTGGACATGGCACTAACTAAATGCAAATTTGTTGAAATGTACTCTGATAAATGTACATGAAAAGAAGCAGATTAATGAGATATTGCTTGTGAGTTGGGAATGTGCAGTAGTAGGCGGGGCCATAGGGAATCCTCATGCAGATGTATTTCTGTTATTCCATCGCTATTGCCGGAATGTTTCTTCTTGGTTCGTTCTGACCATCAGGCTAATTTCCAGGGAAACCACAGTGATCTCAAGAGCTTAGCCTATCAGGGAACCTCACAGGCTTCACTTAGACTTATAGGTTGTATTCCTATCTCGATGCAAAAGAGAGACTCTAAGACATAAAGTAATTTATTTATGTTCACCTAGTTAGTGAGTGGCTAAGCTAGAATAAGAAACCAGGTCTGCTGACTCCAAAACCCATGTTCATTTTGTGGCTTCACGGGTCTGTGGTCTGGACACACCGTCTTGTGTTTCTGCACCAATGCCTCTCCAACAGGAGTCTGAGTAGCCTTTGAGCACACAATGGTGGGTCCAGACCAGAGACCCATGAAGCCACAAAATGAACATGGCCCATGTTTCTAAGGCATCAGTTTTCATAAATTATTTGTTGACAGATCATTACCGTTGATAATGCACTGTGAAGTCGAATGCAACACTTACATCAGATGTTACAGACAAACTATAAAACTTTGAAGAAATTCCACATTTGCCATAAGCACCTTGGGCTATACCCACAGACATGGTCCCAATTATTCCCCACATCCTTGGCCTTTTAATTCTTTCTGCAGTTTGGGGTGCTTTGGTGGAAATTTTTGAGAAGCACCCAGTGACGCCATACTGGGTTTCCATAATACTGAGCTGCCACTATCATCAGGCAAGAAACTGCACTCCAATTCTTGTAATATGTGAACTTTCTATGGGTATATTTTGTCTGTAAGTATGTCTAGAGAGATATGAGAAAGATGAGTTTTAAATGTAAGGTAATTAAAGGTAATTTAAATTAAAGGTGATGTCTTTAGCACAGAAAGATATTTCTATTTCTATTCTATTTCACAGAATAGATAACTGAGAGTTAATTTTATTATATTATTTCTTACCTTTCATGATCATCATAAGAAATCTTAAGTCTTAGGGCGCCTGGGTGGCTCAGTCAGCTGAGCGTCCGACTTCGGCTCAGGTCATGATCTCGCAGTTCGTGAGTTCGAGCCCCGTGTCGGGCTCTGTGCTGACAGCCCCGAGCCTGGAGCCTGCTTCAGATTCTGTGTGTGTCTCTCTCTCTGCCCCTTCCCTGCTCATGCTCTGTCTCTCTCTGTCTCTCAAAAATGAATAAACGTTAAAAAAAATATTTAAAAAAAGAAATCTTAAGTCTTTTATAACCAAGGTCACAATCTCTATACATTACACATATCACAGACATTGTAGAAAAGGACCATAAGGATGCCGAGGTAGGCATTCAGAGCTCCCTAGAGGAAGCAACTTTCTCATTGTTACATTCCTTTGGACACAAGGCATCAGTTCCTCTTTCAGAATGAACTTCTGCAGCTTAGAGGAAAGAAAACTTTATTCATTTGAAACTGGCTCTGGTGTATTAAGTCTTCATCTCAGGTTAATGGTGGAAGGTACATTCTGGCAGAGCCTTCCGTGTTAACTAACAAGCTGGGGTTAATGGGGGACAGATGTATGGTATCCACCCAGAAACCTGATCTCTCCGCTTACTGGACCTGATGCGCCCAGGCATCAGTAACTACCGTAATCACAGCTGATATGGAGAGGGCTGATTCTATTACAGAAAAGCTTTCTTTTTGTTTTCCTCCTCTGTTGACAAATCACTGATTTCTTCCTTTGTAAAAACTAGCTGGAACACCAGCCCTTTGGAATTATTTCCGTAGAAACAATTTCATATTGGAATTTTGGTCCTGAACCAACACACTGAAATCACCGTAACATACACAATGGCATGAATATACATTGCTCCTGCTTTTCTGATTGCCTTTGCTCAGAGCATGCCGGTCCCTGTTGGCTTTTCACCATGAAAGGAGGCAGCGCTTCAGTCTCAAATGTTAGAGTCAGATGGTCTCTCGGGGTTAAAACCATAATGCTTAGGAGGCCATCAAAAGCTCAGTAACACTGAACATAAAAAAAATGGCAGCTTGATGAAATGTATACGGTTGGAATGTCCAACTCCCCATTGCTGAGTGATGTAGGAGTACAATAATCACACTCCAGGCAGCATGCTGTATTAGTGCTTTCTAAAGCCATCATCCCCGCCTTGATCCACTCAGGAAACTCCCCCATCAAGGTTGATAAGAGTTAGTGCGATGAGGATGGGGGAGGCAATCAGGAAGGGGGCACATGTTGTCACTTCTAATTTCACTTTATTATTAAGGTGAACAATCTTTGTTTCTAGATCCAAATGTGATTCTTTTTTTTTTTTTTTAACGTTTATTTATTTTTGAGAAACAGAGGGAGACAGAGCATGAGTGGAGAAGGGGCAGAGAGGGAGACACAGACTCCGAAGCAGGCTCCAGGCTCCTGGAGCTGTCAGCACAGAGCCCGATGCGGGGCTCGAACTCATGAACTGCGAGATCATGACCTGAGCTGATGTCGGACGCTCAACCGACTGAGCCACCCAGGCACCCCATCTAGATCCAAATGTGATTCTTTTTTTTTTTTTCTTTTTTTTTTTAACAGAGAGACAGAGCATGAGTGGGGGAGGGTCAGAGAGAGAGGGAGACACAGAAGCTGAAACAGGCTTCAGGCTCTGAGCTGTCAGCACAGAGCCCGACTCGGGGCTCGAACTCACAAATCACGAGATCATGACCTGAGCCGAAGTCTGCCGCTCAACCGACTGAGCCACCCAGGCGCCCCAATCCAAATGTGATTCTTAAACACCGGTGCAATTGGAGTCTTATGCTTTACTGAGAGATGACTTATTTGCTTCTGATTAGAGCCAGATGTAAAAATAAGATAAAGCTGCAATCACTTCAATGTTCTTTAAATCGTATATAGAGCACAAGCAGGAGACAATGAGACCCACGAGAGATGTCACTTGAGGCAACATGGAGTCCTGGAAGCCCTTTGCCTGTATCTACACATCACTAGGGAGTCTAGGGTCTGCTTGCTCTCCCTTAGTCACCCCAGGGAACCCCAGATGGACTGGGGGATAGGGCAATAGTGTGAGGACTGAGACTGTCCTAAGGTTTGCACTGCAAGTGAACCGAATCTTCTGTGGAACAGCAGTAGGTCAAGTCATTTGTTAAGCTCTAGAATTAGTCGATAATGATCAAGAGTTACCCAGGAGGAAAGGGAACACTGGGGTCAAGCCGTCGGTTGGGACGTGAAGATGCTGACAGAGAACCACAGAGTTGCATTCTGGACCGGAATTACACAGGTCCTAGTAGGCAGACATGTTCTTGCTTCCCCAGAATGGACTGGAGTCAGAAGGGGGCGCGTTGGCAAGGAGAGTATTAGGGACTAAATGTTTGTACCCCCCTACCCATTCACATGTTGAGGTCCTAGCCCCCAGCGTGAGTATGTTTGGAGATGGAGCCCATAAAGAAGTAATCAGGTTAAATAACATCATGGGGTGAGGCCCTGATCCAATAGGATTAGAATCCTTATAAAAAGACACCGGAAGCTTACTTCCTTTCTGCTCACACACAGGCTCTGTACAGCTGTCTGTTAAACCAGGAAGAGATCTCCCACCAGAAAAACTGAACTGGCTGGAACCTTGCTCTTGGACTTCTGGCCTCTAGAAATGTGAGAAAATAAATATCTGTTGCTTTAGCCACCTAGCGTATGATATTTTATTATGGCAGCCCAAGCAGACTAATGCAGAGGGCCCTTCCCAGCTCCAAATCTGACTCCATGTCAGACTTGAGGCAGAATGGAAAGGATGCCATCCATTTGGAGAGCTGGGCCCTGCTGCAGACAGTACCATGCCTTAGCGGTGTTGCCTCGGGTAGCTTACTTTACCTCTGGGCCCGGAGATTCCTTATCTCTTACGTTGGGATAAAAGATCATGTCTGACTAGCCACACAGGATTAATCAAGAATCAAAGAATCAAGAATCAACTACTTAGCATGACAACAACAGCTAGTCTTTTTTGCACATTTACTATATACTGGGCATTATTCCAAGAGATTGATTGATTGATTTTAAAGTCAAGTTTCACTCGGGTATAATATACATAATAGTAAAATTCACCTCTTTTAGTGTGCAGTTCTGATTTGGGGCAAACACAGTCAGTTAACTGCCACCATAATCAAGTCGTGGGACATTGCCATCACCCCCCAAAATTCTCTTGCGTCCCTGTAAAGCAAGCCCCCCTCCCACCAATTCCCTGACAACCTTGGGTTCTATAGACCTATCATTTTGCCTTTTCAAGAAAGTCATATAAATGGCATCACACAATGGCACCACAGAGCTTTTCCAACGTGAAACTTTAATCTTTAATTAATCAGTTGATTCAATTAATTAATTCAATTAATCCGCTAATCTTCACAAACATATTTCAGGGTAGGTACAATAATGATACAATGAATGAGAAAGTATTATACAAACATGAGGTGTTATTACTGCTATTTTCATCACTTGTATTATCATTATTTCATGGTAGAATAAAGACAAAATCAATTTTCAGTGGAAATTTGGTATTGAATTTGCCTTATCTGATCACCTAGAATCCAAGTGTCAGGAGATAGCAATGAAACGTCTATGGACCTTTCCCTTCAAATCATGATCATTTGCCTTATTCTGGCAGCAGAGATTTAATTACGGAAAAAAAGTATTTGCAAAAATATGGTTAGCAGTAAGGTCCAGCACATCCTCTCTATGACTAATTCAAAAACACTCAGCTTGAAGTTACTAATTCATAACCCTTATGTCTATGACCACATTGGTAACGGTAAAAGATAATGAAAGATTTCTGGGCTGTAAATAACAGCAATTTCCAGTGTAGCAATAATTGGTTCCTACTGTCTAGGAGAGGATGACCAGGCCATCCCTAGTGCTCCTCTGGACTCCACCTGAGCTGCGTTCATTCAGGACTATTATCAGGGCAGGAAAGGCTGAATTTCTTCCCACAAAGTATCCCCTGGTTCAGTAGCCACATGCCACGGAAGCACCCCATCACTCTTGATAATAGGAGGATTCTGAGCTTCCTGGATGTGGTCAGAAAATGCCCACAGTCTGACCGCAATGGTTCCAGCTTCTCCAAGGAGAATATTTTGCATCAATTGTTTCTCTCTCCTTTTTTAAACTTCATAGTACAGATGCAACACATAATAAATAAGTAAATAAGGTCCAGCTATTTCTTAAAGTTTACAGCTTTCATGAATTTTTAAGGAACAGGTCAGAAGAAACTACTGAAGCAACACAGCTGGGTATAGGGTGTGACAAGGAGGTCTAGGAGCCTCTTCTATATTTAATGTGGTCAAAAGCCTCTGACAGCTAATCATCTCTTAATGGGGCTTGCCCTTTGGCCTGCATATTTCTAAGGGAGTAAAATGTTTGGCTTCCAAACAAGTTATCACTCACTCATTGACTAAACACCGTAAGCTGAAAGTGGCCTCCCAGGCATCATTGGTCTTTGCCAGTTGAGTTTAGAAGGTCCCAGATTAGCATTACTCACCTTTAAATCACCAGTAGTTTCAAAGCCAGCTAAGCATTTGCTTTGGATCTGTGGACAAGCTCCAGCCTCCCACTGTGCCTCATACAAACACAGAGAGGAGACTAGACCTCATGGTGGCTGGAGAATGAGTTGTGGTGGGGACACACGTGATCATTTGGGGGAGATGAAAGAATTGGACAAGATGAAATATAACATTGTCTTTTGGAATGGAACTGGACAGGTGAGATTTGAGGGGAATTCAAGGAAATGGAGCAGGAATGGAACTGGAAGGGGCCACACTGAGAAGAATAGATGTAATAGGAAAAGAGAAGAGGAAGGGAGAGAAGGGAATGGGAAGGGAGAAGGGGAGGAAAGAGTTGAGAAGAGGATGAGGGAATAAGGAGGATGGTCGATGCATTTTATATGAAGCCCAATGGAAAAAGGAGAGCTAAGCTTGTTACCTCCTCTCTCATCTCCTAGCCCACCGGGAAAATAGGATGTGTATTCCTTTGTTAACTTGTTCCAGCAATAAAGATGCTTTATATATTTATACCAGTGAGAAAGAACCTAGGATCTTGTAGTGAAGAGCAGTGGGAGGAAGAGTTGTCTTCAGTATCGTTGGTCACCAGTTCACATCTACACTTGCCCAGGAAATTCCATGACTTCCCCAAGTCCTAGTTTTCCAATGTAGAAAAATAAATCATACTGTTCGTTAAGCCATAGGGAATTTTCACAATTTGCAACCAAGTGACCAAAGAGCATGTACCCAAAGAGTACCCCTTGGATAAGAAATACTGCAGTTGAACTGAGTAGATGTATCCAATTTGACTTAAAAATAATGAAGTCATTGTTTTCAAGCAAAAAGCCAATTTTACCAATGGACTTTCAGTATTTTCTTTAGGATTTATTGTCTTACACACCTTTCAAACAAGTATGTTTAAAGGATGCTCAGGCTTAGGTATTTTAACTAGAGCACAAGTTGTTTTGGTTTTAACCAGATCATCCTATATATGTCACCATCAAAAGTATGAAGTGTCAGGGAAATAAACATTAAGATATAACTGAACAGTTGTTTTCTTGCTATGTCTCAACAGGATCCAGGGGCACCTGGGTGGCTCAGTTGGTTAAGTATCTGACTCTTAATTTGGGCTAAGGTCATAATCTAATGGTTGTGAGATTGAGCCCTGCATCCAGCTCCATACTGGGTATGCTGGATGTGGATCCTGCTTAGGATTTTCTGTCTCTCTCTCCTTCTGCCCCTCCCCTGCTTATTCTCTCTCTCTCTCTCTCTCTCTCTCTCTCTCTCTCTCTCTCTCTCTTTCTCACCTGCTCTAAAAGGAAAAGAAAAGAGAAGAAAAAAACAGGATCAATTATTTTCCATAACTTGATTTATTTTAGGCACTATGGAATTTCTCTTTGACCACAGGACTCAGACATTGTTCTGATTAGTTTCACTGACTGAAGCAAGTTGCAATGATTCACCAGCCAAGATGATCATCAGCCCTTTGCTCTTTCACTAACTTTCTTCTTTAGTCTGCCCTCTTTCTCCATCCTCAAAGGATATGAGATGCTAATCACTGTATGTAGAATGATACTCCTCCATGTTATGCATCATGACATCTTTCTTCTAGACTTCATTCCTAAATCAAATAGTTTCATGTCTGCACCAGAGACTCCCCCATCTACTGCACAGATGGCAAACCAAGGAATGGATGGGGTTCCCCACACAACTCAGACAGCTCTCATACTCCTTGTGAACTCCAGTATTTGGGGTTGAATTTTAAGAAATTATGAATTTCACTAAATGGATCTTATTTGTAGCATCAAATGGATGAGCCAGTTTCCATCCATTTAATTTAAGGTTGGTTCTGTCAGGAGTTCAGAGAAGTTATCTGAGGTTAGATCGGAAAGTAGTGAACAGTGATCTCTTTAAAAGAACATGTTAAGAATTCCTCTCCTAATATAAGCACTCATAAGAAACTCATTCAAAGACATGATATGCTTACCAACCAGCCCCCTCATGCCTGTCCAGACGTAACTGAGAGGCACCCATCCTTCTTCAGGTATGTAATCTGTTAATAAAAGAAGGGACTGTGTGCCATGTTGAGGGGCGCCCGACTACCTGTGGAGAACTCAGTGAGCTGTAGCAGGACAGAGAGTTTCTTGAAATGGTGGAATTTGAGCTCACCTTCAGGAGATCTTTGGAGAGTAGTTTGAAAGGAGAGGAGATCAAACTTCCAAGAGGCATGAGTAGGTTCAGCCTGGGTAAGGAGCCACACAATGGGACCTGTAGGCTGGACATAGGGCATGTCTTAGAGATTGCAGAAGCCAGACGTGCAGAGTGACCCATTGGAATAAGTACACGATGTCCACTGGCAGACATTATTGTGTGCCGTTAGGTAAGCTACTTAAACTCTCTGACATCTGGGTGCATTAATTTGCAATATGAAGGTAAACCAATGTCTTACCCCGAGGGTAACTACTGGGTTCAAGTGGAAATTCTTTGAATGGAAATTGTTTGTAAAGGTGAACTCCTCGGTGCTGATGGATGACCACAGTGGCCAAGTGGTGGTGGGTGATTACAAAACCACAGTTTTTTGTGCTAAAAGTAATCAAAAGCTGGTCTAACCTGTCACATTTTACCAATAAGCCAGACCTAACGTGACTTAGCTGAGCTAGTTAAGAGCATAGCAGGGTCTAGAACCCCACAGTGCTGGGTTGAAGAAAATAAAAATCTCACGTCCAAGTCAACTCCCCAGCTACCTGGATTTCCCATCTGGCATCAATCCAATCTGGTGAGTTTGGTGAAGAGCAAGCTCCTGACCTGCCTTGATCACTGCAGAGCCTTGCCTGGCACCACAGAGTGTCCAGAACTCGAAGCGACGGTTCTGACTCCCCGTGTCCTGCTTGGGGTCGCATTCCATCTCACAAATATTTAAGCCAGGATACGAGGGCAAGTTGCCAGGTGGCACAATACAAAACAAATGCCTCGTTGTGTTTGTTGCCACACAGTATGTGGTTTTGTGAAATCCAAAAGCCATCCAGTCACTGTGACTGGAATATGACAGTAATTTGTAACAACGGTGACTCTATTCCCGCCCCCCTTGGTCTACTTTTTGTGACATGCTCCAAAATCCTGAGAAAGGCCTCCAAAAGAAATGTTCAGAAATGTTCTAAATGGGTTTAGAAAACTTGTGAACCCTGCCTGAACTTTTATTAGATTCTCCCACCACTCACCCGTTTGACATCAGAACAAGGAAAGCATTATTTATAACAGCGTGTGTGAAATCCCAGAAGGGACGCTTGAAAGAATTAACGTGAAAAATGTGTCCCGAAGAGACTGCAGGCATAAAACAAATGATCAGATGGGAAAACATGTAAATCAAAATTTGAATCTTTTCACTCCTTTAAAGGAAGCAGGAGCTTTTTTCTTTGGCCACTAACAACATGGGGTAGAAAAACTGGGAGGTGCCACAACCAGAGGGGTCCCAGAGCACTCGCCAATGGAGAGTGAGCCATCTAGGAGAGTCTTATGTGTTGGCCCTTTTAATGCCTCCAGAATGGAGGAGATAAGATGTATTCAAGGTTACAGAGAAGGAAGACACAGCATGATTGTATTAGTGCACTGAGATTTATAAGGCACTTTCACAAATACTGAGTGTTTACCTCACGATAACCGTGGGAGGTATATATTGCAACCTATATTTTATAGTTGGAGCAGCTTGGGCACAGAGAGGTTTGGCAACTAGTCAGGGCTACCCAACTAGGAAACAGTGCACTGGAGTGTGCCCTGGATCGTTTCTACGATCACGAGCTGAGCGTTGTCCGTGGCATTACCGGTGTGAATGCATAAGAATATAGAAAGCATAGTATCTTGCTAGGTTAACGCATCCCACGGTGTATCTTTAGTTGTCTGATTCTACATGTATGTAAGCGATTCACTCCCTGTGTCTCTCTCTCTCTGTCTCCACTCCCCCTGCCCCTGCACAAACATTCATTCAACTTAGTTGAATTTGCTATGTTAAACGAAATTAAATCTGTTGTTTTTTTTTTTCGGCTAAACTCCTGAGACACTTCAAGAAGGCTGTGTGCATCATGACTCTCCAAGAAGTGAAGCAAGTTACAGCTTACAGCATATTTGACATAACCTTTGCAGTGAGCTAGCTCTTAATATTTTTGAGGCCTGTGGTATCCAAAAGAATACCACGTGTTTGTCCATAATGTTCTACTTATCTTTTTATCCCCTACAGACCAACTATATACTGATCATAAATCTGGGTTCTATTTTCAATATTCCCCAAAAATAAATAAATATGTGTTTTTCGCTAAAAACCTGCACAGAGGGGTGCCTGGGTGGCTCAGTCGGTTGATCGTCCAACCTTTGGTTTCGGCTCAGGTTATGAATTCGTGGTTCTTGAGATCGAGCCCCGTGTCAGCCTCTGAGCTGACAGTGCAGAGGCTGCTTGGGATATTCTCTCTCTCTCTCTCTCTCTCTCAAAATAAATACATAAACTTAAAAAAAAAAAATTTGCGCGGAGACCTCACAGTCCACGGAGTCTGCACTAAGTTGCTCCTGTGCTGCCACAAACCTTCTCCTTGGTGCTGGTATATGGCTGCCAGCACCTGAGGGGACCATTCCACCTTGGTTCTTTGAGTCCTCGTGAGTATCTGGAAACGTTGGGAACCCCTTGTGCATGGGCGGATTTCCTTTTCCCAAAGTCTTGGGCGCATGGGGTTACAGGGCTGTGAGCCGGGCAGTTACTCAGCAGGCCAACGGCACCAACATGTCCGCACTGATATGGCCACTGGCAGCCTTTCTGGTCTGCCAATGCCTGTGTCACACGAATTGTGTTTTGAATATCAAGCCTGATGGTTAAGTACTGACATCACCTTCAGGCGTCCCCAGGCAGCTCCATGAGGGAAATCTGTGCTCATGGAACAGTGACTCCCTGTCACCGCATGGTGAAAAGCAAGGGAGGACATTGAAAGGTGATGGAAGGCAACCTACCTCTATATGTGTATGTATGTGTATATATATTTGTATATACATATATATGTATATTCACATACATATACATATATACATCAAAGATTTGGGACCACCTTACCCCTGACCCAGGAATTTATGTCCCTACTTGTCAGATTTGGGGTCCTTGTACATAGAAGAATGGAGGGAAAAAAACACAGCATGCCCTCCTCCTTTAACACTCAAGGTTTCTTTGATGCCAAGAGCATCATTGGAAATCACCGAGCATATTAGACATCTCTGACACTCTCAGCAACTCGGGCTCAGGAGTTGAACAGCCTTTTTCACGTACTCTTAGTCCATTTCTTCCCTTTAATGAGGCAGAAATGGACACCGACAATTATAATCGGGCAGAAACTCAATGTGGCATCAGTCTAAGAGCTCAGGGGCTGATGGTTGTCATGAGGTCTGACTCCTGCTGTCTACGTGACCACCTGCTACCCCAGCATCAGGCAGTACATTTGAGCTGGCAGTGCTGGGGTTTTTGGCCTGAAAAGTGGGATCTGCCACACCCAGGGCTGCTGTGCAGAAATTTGATCATGGTTTAAAATCAGACAGCCCTGATGTGCTACAAATCCAAAAGTGAAATTCTTAACTTTTCTCTGGGAAGTAGGAAATCATAAACAGGTGTCCTTGTCAAACAAAGTACTCTGTGTCTGTGCTAAAACCCTTGCCATCTAACACCTCAGCTTCAGTGTTTTTTACTAAAATGGACTTTTTCAAAACTGTATTTACTTATTTGCTTTTGTACAGAAGCTCAATTGTAGTAGAGGAACGTCCTAAGCTCGGAGTCCAAAGACCTGACTTCTTTGTGTCCATAGCAGTCTGAACCTCAGCTGCCTCACCTGTAAAATGGGAATAATAATTTCTGCTGTGCACGTGGCTGGATCGTGGTGGCCAGGGTATTTGAGGCAACACTGTGCGTTCATCCTAAGACCCAGTGGAAGGAGGCTCTGGCCTTGCTAAGAAAGTAGAGTCACTTGGTGGGTCATTTTGGACAGAGCTCCCTACTTGTTTCCTGGTCAAAGTGATCTTGTTAATTAGAAGACTGGGTCCTCTTCACACCAGAAAGCACGTGTGTGTGTATGTGTGTGTGTGTGTGAGTGTATGTGTTATCCACGATGAACACCCGTCCAGTCATCATCTCTGCCCTATCTAGTTTCAAGAGAGAATAGGAAACAATATGAAAAAAAAAAAATACTTTGACTATTCTTTGCCCTCTTGTCTCTGTTGCTTGAGATTATCAAGAAATTGTATTTCCCTCATGTATTTTATAAATAATTAAAGTTAATAAATACAAATAAAGGAAAGGGACAAAGTGCCCCCCTCCCGTTTCTATTCTACACTTTTCCCGCTAATGATGGGGACTTGGTTTTCGGGTGACTGACGCCTCCTGTTCACCCCACTTTCCACCAGGTCGGTGGCCACACGATGTTACCCATTCGCTGGATGCCTCCAGAGAGCATCATGTACAGGAAGTTCACCACAGAAAGTGATGTCTGGAGCCTGGGAGTTGTGTTGTGGGAGATCTTCACATACGGCAAACAGCCCTGGTACCAGCTGTCGAACAACGAGGTGCGCAGTGGGCTGGGCGAGACCCCCGAGGGCCGATGTTGAGAGGCATCCCTCGGCTGGAGGCCAGGAGATGATGTTGTGTGGCCTTGTTGGGAGTGTCACCTCCCACATGGCCTGCTCTGTACCTAAATGTCACGGCCAAAGTATCGTCACTCTCTGAATTTAAGAGTTCTAGAGAAAGCAAAGCAGTGTTTGCTAACACAGCTAGATTTTTGGTAGTATTCCACTAAGGATTCAGGGCTCTTTTTTTTTTTTTTTTTTTTTTTTTTTAACATTTCACTAGAACGTTGTAGTGTTTTGTTTCCCTATTTTAATTATTTTGTAGATATGTCTGTATGTGAGGCATAGCTTCTTGGTCAGGCACCTTGCGTCTTCTTCAAGCCCCCACATCTGTCTCTTATCCCAGCTCTGAAATCCAGAATAACCACTCATTTCTAAGGCTTGAAGTTCCCTTATCAGTCGGCGCCCTGACACGAAAGTTCCAGGTTCCATCTCAGGCCAGTAAGACTAAAACACGTTGCAATTCCAGGGTGAGGTCTAGAAGCACCCCACAGAGATAAAGCATTTCTCTGCCAGTGTGGTGACGTCAGTGTGGCATGAAAAAGGGACAGAAACCAATCAAATTAACCACGATTTACCAGCCCGTGGTAATTGCTCTCTTGCCTCCAAAACAAGTGAACGCCGAGTGGGTTTCTTTAAAGCAGCCCTCTCCTGGCACTGACATCTGTTTCACTGCACTGTTTTTCTTCTTGTCTGATTCTGTCTTTGGTCTCTGTCCCGTCCAGGTGATAGAATGCATCACTCAGGGCCGAGTCTTGCAGCGACCTAGAACATGCCCCCAGGAGGTGTATGAGTTGATGCTGGGGTGCTGGCAGCGAGAGCCCCACATGAGGAAGAACATCAAGGGCATCCACACCCTCCTTCAGAACTTGGCCAAGGCATCTCCGGTCTACCTGGATATTCTGGGCTAGGGCCCTTTCCCCCAGACCGATCCTTCCCAAAGCACCTCCTCAGATGGGCCGAGAGGATGAACGTCTTTTAACTGCCGCTGGATGCCATCAATCTGCTGTTCTGCACTCCGACAGTATTAACAACAAAGACACCGAGAGGCTTTCAGAGGGAAGCCATGTGCACTTCTCCATCCGCAGACACAGTATGGACTTCTTTTTGGCATTATCTCTTTCTCTCTTTCCATCTCCCTTGGTTTCTTCCCTAGTTTTTCTTTTCTTTTTTCCTTTTTCTTTTGTCTCTCCCTTTTTTTGTTTTTTGGGTTGGTTTTTTTTTTTTTTTTTTTTTTTTTTGGTCTTCCTTGCTTTACAGTCCTTACTCTTTGTTTTGAATCAATCTGGCTTCTGCATTACTATTAACTCTGCATAGACAAAGGCCTTAACAAACCTAATTTGTTATATCAGCTGACACTCCAGTTTGCCCACCACAACTAACAATGCCTTGTTGTATTCCTGCCTTTGATGTGGATGAAAAAAAGGGAAAACAAATATTTGACTTAAACTTTGTCACTTCTGCTGTACAGACATCGAGAGTTTCTATGGATTCACTTCTATTTATTTATTATTATTACTGTTCTTATTGTTTTTGGATGGCTTAAGCCTGTGTATGAAACAGGAAAACTTGTGTTTAATCTGGGAAGCCTTTATCTATGGGAGATTAAAACCAGAGAGAAAGAAGATTTATTATAAACCACAGTATGGGAGGAACAAAGACAACCATTTGGATCAGCTGGCGTCAGTCCCTACTTAGGAAAAACCCAGCCACTGTTAGCTGGGAGGAATGTATTCGGCACCTTCCCCTGAGGAGCTTTCTGAGGAGTAAAAAGACTGTTGAACTCTGTGCCATGGACTATTCTTTTCCCATCACCAGAAACACTAGGGTGTAGTTGAGAGAAAAGATGGCTTCCATGGGACGCAAGATGGCGCATCACACGCTCCGACAGTCTTGTCTTTGCAGGTCACGGTGATAGCACTGGTTTGTTTTTCCAAGTGTTGTCCACTGAACCTTTGTCAAGTTTAGCTGAAAATGGGTGCATTCTTGTCCAGAGATCATTTCAGGGTCAGGTGGGAAAGCCAAAGACTTGGAAAAGATAGGACAAGCTATAAGTTCGGAGGCATTATATTGAACTTTTCAGATAGCACTTCCTCCGACTCCTACCCTCCACCCCACCCGTCCTTTCAACTGTGCAAGCAAAATTGTGCATGGTCTTCGTCGATTAATACCTTGTGTGCAGAAACTACCGCTCCAGACGTCGTGCCCCTGATATGTAGAGCAGATCCATAAAAGGTATAACTTATATACTTAGGGGAAGCTAATGGAGTTCATTAGCTAAGTATAAATGTCTTTGGGTTGTATGGTGGTGATGGGTTTTAACGAATACGGACCCCGAAGCCACGTCGAACCAACTGTGGGACTGTGGGAAGGGAACACTCAGTTCCTAAGGGAAAAGAAACCTCACCCTGGGGGCATCACATGCATTGATGTTCAGTGTGCACAGGCCAAGACCTTGCTCTGGGTTCTGGTTGGGAGAGTGGTTTCATTCCAAGAGTACTCCATTGTCAGTATGCTGTTTGGGTTTGTTTTTTGTTTTGTTTTGTTTTGTTTTTTCATTCCATTAAAAGAAGTAAAAATTCAGGCACAGCATGCCATTGGGAAGCTGTGCCCAGACCGAGCTTCGGAGGTGTGCTTTTGGGTATAGTCATGGTGTTTGCAAAAAAAGGTTGTAAATTTACATAGAAATTTACAGTTGTTTGGATGATCAGTTTTACCAAGGAAGAAAACTATTTCTGTTCCTCAAGAAAACTTGCTACCCTCTGTGAGGGGAATTTTTGCTAACTTGACATCTTTATAACACAAGCCAGATTGAAAGTGAGTGATTCTAATTCATCTTAGGACATTTTATTTCATATTTGTTTCTGAAGGTGCAATTGCTCTGTTTAGATTTTGCTTGCGCCCTTAAATCCTGGAGCACCTTGTTTTCCACGATAGGCTTCGAAAGCCAGTTTTCAAAAAATCAAAAGTGTCGATTAACAGAGAACAAAAAGAATTGCAGTAGCATCTCCGGTCAAGTGAAGGGGGTTGGACGAGATGAACCCTTACAGTCCCTTCAAGTTCTGCGCTGGCCTATGAGACACGGGAGTTGAGTTGATTGTTCTCTTTGTCGGTGAAAAAAAAATACCCTCCAGAATACACATAATAATATAACGAAAGCCATATCTCCATGATATATACCTGCACGTATATATCCTATTAAGGACCCATGGTACTGTTAAAACACTGTGGCACTCTGGGAAGCAGTAAAGAAGGGGCAGATTTGTACAAAACCTCTCTAGATTCCATCAGTGATGACCTGAAAACCTGCACACGCTTGTCATTCTGCGTGACTGGCCAGCTGCGTGGGGCAGGGAGGGGCACGGGGTGGGGTGGGGGAGAAGCTGCAAGTTATTTGTTTTATTTTAACAGAGAGCGAAGGAGACAAATATGCTAAGGGATCAAATTCAAGAAGGGCTGTGCAGTTTTAAAGCAAGGATTTGTTCAAGGCAAATGAGAAGATGGCAGCATTCTATTCCATTCCGATGTTGTGTTTTCCTCCGAAAGTAAAAAGCAAAAAAAAAAAAAAAAAAAAAAAAAAAAAATTTCTTACCTTCTGACAAGTCCCTCAAGGTCTTGAAATGAAAGGTTCTATGCAAGTGCAAAGTTTTATAGTTATTTATATTGCTGATCATTATTCTTATTTTTTTCTCTGTTGTCTCAAGAGTATGTACTGATTTCAGAGACATCTCTCATTGAAAGAATACCAGATCGAATGAACCACCGAATAGCTTAACTCATACATCACCGTTCTTCCACCATCCCCTCTTCTCATGCTCTTTTAATTTTGAGAAAAGGAACATCCTCGTCCTGTGTAATGATCACAGAATATGGCCTGCTATCAAATTTGTGAAAAATCCCAACAGTAGTAGGGGCAAACCTAATTCTCTAGCCCAGACTCAGTCCGACAATCGTTTCCATTTGCAAATTGTTCAATAGTTTTCCAGACACTTTTCACATCTGGTAGCCAATTATCCCCATTCTTTATGAGCGCGGGAATTGGGACTCGGAGAAGTTAAGTGGCGTACTAGAAACCTCCAGGTTAGCTTCTGGCACCAATGGGACGTAATCTGAGTGTTCTAACTCTGAAGTCCGTGGTTCTGTCCACTGGAGACTCCAGGATACAAACAATCCAAGAAAGCAAGTGCACCGATCAATTCGTGAAGCAGGACATGAAGTTGGAAAAGCAAAATGGAAAACGTGAGATGACCAGCAGCTGAAATATCGTGATATATAATCATGCTTATAGCTTCGGCTACATCCTCGTACACTGAACCAACATTGTAATCAGGCTTACTTAGAAAACATTTTGAACTATGCTAGAAAAGATTATATCAGAATTCATATTATACATATGCGTCCCCATCAGCGCTACCTGTGGCATTTTCATGTATTTATATGTGTGTTATAAATACTTGATTTATACATATACAAACACACATACATAGTGTGTTTGTGTGCTTATGTATAAATGTATAGGCACACAGTAATAGAGATAATTATGAGTAGGGTGCAGTATGAATAATTTGCTTAAAGTCTGCTAAATAACCAAAACTTTGTAATGTCCTATTGCGGTTAATGCTTCCATTCTCCATGTGGGTAGGACTCCATCGCACTTTTCAACTCTGCAGTACTGCATGGGTGGAAGACATATTTAAGCTAATGTGCTTCCCCAAACAACTGAATCAAAGCCATCCCACTACACTGAGTCCTTTCTCTGGCTCCTTGCAAAGGAAAACGCAGACTGAAATAGATCTCCTTATGTAAAGATCCGGGAAAGGAAACTGATTTTTTTTTCATCCTTTTGTACATTTGTATAATGCTCACCTTGTCCCACTGTGACCCCTGTACACTCGTGTTCAGAGTACAAGCATTCCAAAAGAGAGCCGGAATGTTGGGAGCCCGGTGTCTCAAAGGCCAGTGGTGAGAAGTCTAAGACCCCGTAGCAAGACGAGTGACTCTTAGGAATTCCCATATCTGAGTGGGAATGGAAGCAACAACCTTATAAAATGCTGTCCTTTGCAAAGAGCCACGACAAAGGGATCCCCTGGTCAGGAACAGACTTTTCTTTTGAACCTTTCTTTTTTTGCAAATTAGATCTTCTATAATGCCAATAGTATTAAATTGTATGTCTGATTAAATAAATGACTCCATACACACACACCCTCAATTCTCTTGTTCTTGTCCTCTCTCTCTCTCTCTCTCTCTTCTACTAGTTGAGGATTTTTATTTCCAATGTTGAGTTTGGGTTGGCCCATTACAGAAAATCTCACGAGGGGAATGGCCCCTGACCCAACTCCTCAGATGGCTAAACGGAAGTTAAAGCACTTCCTTCACAGTGCATAATTGTGGAATGCAGAGACTCCGAGGTTGTGAAAGCAAATGGTATTCTAAAGAATTAAGGGGTGGGAGGGATTTGTAGTTAAATATAACAGCACACGAAAGGGTATTTTCTTGTTGTCAAGGCTGGAGTGAATCACTGCTGATCAAGTCAAAAGTTCTTGAATATCCTTAGTTTTGTATTGTCCCTCCTTTCCTTTTACCTTTATTTATTTATTTATGTATTTATGTATGTATGTATGTATTTATCTATTTATATATTTTGACTCCATTCGTCACAAACACAAAGCAAAGCAAAAAATTATATATATATATGTATGTATATATATATATATATATGTATGTGTGTGTGTGCGCGTGTGTGTGTGTGTATGTGTGTCGCAGGCAAAACACTGTGAACTTCACAACAGCAAACAAGCAACTCTTTTGCCATCTTCACATACGTCTCAGGAGACGAAATGGGAACACATGGGGATGTCATTTTTTTTAGTCTATGCATTCTAGGCCAGGTCTGTGTTTGTTTGTTTGTTTGTTTGTTTTCCTTTGGTCTGTGCATTCATGAAAATGATCTTGAGTGAAGGTTGGCTGAACGTTCAACATATGGAGCAAGCGTAATAAAAGCTGCTAATAGCCACATGTGTGGACTGGAAAAAAATTGGCGAAAATGAAATGAAATGAAATGTATAAAGGCCTACCTCTTGCAGCTTGTATATCTTACTATTGCTTTAATAATGTATAAAACAACTGGGAATGTTTTAAATACAAGGTCTTTGAATTAAATGTGGATTTTAAATATGTAATCCCTTGACAAATGACCAAATTAGGTGAAATATTGCTCCCTGAATCCCTTGATCATTACCTATCACTTACAAATCTGCCTAGAGATGTGGACACTGTCTGCATTTGCTTCTGTACATGGGGAGATGTTTGTATATATCCAGGCCATACACACACACACATTTCAATATCTCTCTGAAGATATATTGCCCCTTAAATTGTGACCTGGTATTTGAAACTCTCTTTTTCTTTGCTTTATTTTCCTTTTAATGTGACGTCTCTGTGCTGACACTTACTGGTTCTTGTTTTGCAATCTGTTTTGAGGTCCGTTGCTTTAATAAGACCCACTGCATCTTGGCTGATTTCAAAGTGACACCAGAATATCAGTGTTTAAAAAAAAAAAAAAAAAGTTTTGTTTGTAAATCATGTGACCAGCTTCTCTCAACCTGACACGGAAAGTCTCTTGTACTACAGTGTATTTAATAAAAATGATGTCTTACAATAAATAACATCCTCCAAAAGAGACACTAAAAGTTACATGATGATTACTTTAAAAATGTATAGAATTTTCACAAGGCACGTGTGCTCTTTTTTTCTGTCTGTCTGTCTTTTTTCTGTCTGTATTTTAGATGTGGTCACTGCAGCTGCCTGCAGTATTCATTCATTGAAAGCAACAAGGGTGTGTGGCCTTAGGAACAAGTTCCCTGGCTGACCCCTATATAACCTGGCACTTTCACCTTCTGTCCTGGATAACTACAACATCACCGTCCACCAAAATTTTCCGCGATGACATAAATGTTCTATCTGCACTGTCTGATGTGCCTAATTGGCACTTCAAATGTGGCCAGTGTGACTAAAGGACTGAACGTTAAATTTGACCTAGTTTCGATTAGTCCACACGTAAAGAGCCACATGTGGCTCGTGGCTACCATGTTACACAGCACGGAGTAAGGAGATCAAATCACTGTGATTTCTAGCAGGTCAGACCTAAGCAACCTGCCAAGACACAAGTTGTGTGCCATGGCATCCCTGGGTTGGGCCATCTTTGAGGATCACAATGACCCAGGAGCAGTAGCCAAAATGTCACACTCTCTTGCCTTCATGGTTAACCAGTAATTCCTAAATGGAAAAGGTGAAGGAGAACAATATAGGGGGTATTTGTCAGGGGTCTCGCAGCCTGTCTCTGCCTGGCTGGCAGGTAGCCTGCCTCCACTTCTACTGCTCAGTATTTTCCAGTGTCTGACCTCTTCCCCTCCATCTCCTCTGAGAAGAAAGGAGACATCTGGGTAACATTCCTAGTGGAGGCTTCAGAAACCTAGAGTTTGGCAGTGGATCGTCCCCAAATCCAACTCCTGGGGAACCTCATGAAAGCCCCTCTTACTGGTGCAGATAGTTTTCCTTGAGTGAAAAAAAGATATGACCAGCCTCACGCTCAGCAGAGACTTGGGGAATTCAAAGCTGTGTAAGGAGGGAAACAGCTTGTCCAAAAATCCAAATAGGATCATGTGTCCCTGTGGGATAGAGAGTATATCCCACTCCAGAAAACTGAATTGAAGGAGGAAGGTTAAACTACAGGCACTTGGCCAGCCAGAATCCAATTTGGACTATTAACGATCCACACTTCCACCAGAACATAATTCTGATAGTCCTACTGTTGAGACCATTACAATGGTATCAGTTTAAATTCCAAACCCAAGGTCAAGGTTTCCAGTGCCCTCGTCTGCTGCTTCTTCAAACACAATCCTGCAGTTCACCCTTAAAGATGCATTTAAGGCCCAACCTGCATAATCAGGATAAGTTCCTTCTCTCAAGAGCCTTACACCTTCTCCTTTACAAGGTCATGGCCAAGGTTCCGGGGATTACACAGTGGGCATATGTTTTTGGATACCACCATTCAACTACAGTGTTTTATCCTACACTTAAATCAACCCTGGGAGGCAGGTACTGTTATTATCCCCAGTTTACAGATGAGAAACTGAGGCACTAAAAATTAAGCAACTTGCCAGGAACTTTGACAAAAATAAATTGGTAAATATAGTGCTTACTATTTGCCATGGAGATAGTCATTTCATGCTTAGGGGCTCCTGCTGCAGGCAACTGTCAGAAATGCAGGCACCTGGAGGCATGGGGAAGCCCTACAGGTGGGACTTGGGCTGGCCACTTGACTTGGTGTTTAGGGTCTAATAGAAAGCAACTCAGCATTTCCTTCTGACGCCAAGAAGGCAGCCTTGCAGGAATGAGGTTATCAGTGGGAGCTAATGCCAAGATTCAAGGTTCAAGGAGACTAGAGAGTTTCTAAGAAGTTAAACCTGGAGGATGAAGTCTTTGGTCACTAGGCACAAGGTGAGCATTTTGTCACTAAGCCAAAGCCCAGAGTAAAGTGAGAACCCCCAGCAAGGTCTCTGGAGTGCTTTCCTAGTGATCCTAATCCTCACTCTCAACCACTCATCAGTCTGGAGAAGGGTGAGCCTGCAGGTGGAGGGAGCCACCACACAATGGGGTTCTGAGGCTTGGGGTGATGTTAGAACCTCTTTGGCAATTAGTTCCCTGCATATTTAGCCACTTCCTTAACATCAGGTTCTGTGGTGGTCTCCCATGATGAGGGCTGTATAAGAGCTAATGACCCTGCCCACCCTGCCATCAACAGGTGGTGTTTTACAATGAATGTAGGGTTCAAACCCAACTCATCTAAACAAGCAATGATATATTATCAAGACTACAAGCCTGCTATGTAGGCCAGGAAACTTACCCTCCCTGTCCTTGCATGGAAATCATACTCAAAGGCAGATGCAATGATATACTAATGCCAGGACCAGCCTGGCCCATGTCTAGATCAGGTGACAGGGAAGGACAACACAAGACCCAGGGAACTCTGGTCACTGTAAGCTGCCTTCCTGGCATGAGAAAGCTGGCCTTGCCAGATTCTTTTGCCTCTTTCATGCAGGAAGGATGGCACTTGTACAATGCCTGTAATAAATTCTCAATCTTCAGAACCAGTCATTTCCTATATATACAAAACCCTCTAATGTCCCGTGTGCCAATTAACAAACCCTCTTGCTTATATAACAATATTTTAAATCCCAATTAACTACTCAAGTCATTTCTCACATAGGCACTGCATCCATATGTCACCCATAGGGTATCTATACGTCATATACTAGATAGACATATTAGATATGTCACAATATCTAATCACTTCTATTATAGAGGCTGGACTTAACCTGCACATACACATGACATCTATACACAGACTTTAAAGTTAATTGCCACACAGACAGTGTAAACACATCCTTATGGAGAATCACAACCTTTTATCTTACGATAGATACGGGGATCTGTAGATTCCAACCAAAGTGTAGGAAATGCTACTTTCATCTTTTCCTTTAAATCAAGTTATATTTGACTCAAGTTCACATCCCACAAAGGAAAAATCAATCTCAACAATTACTCAACAAAGAAGGGTATGCCCCCTTTCCTAGGGTAACCCAGGCATCTCAAGACTCATTGATATCCAGGAAATATCCAAATTTACTGCTTGTTACAACCCAGTGGTGTTGGTGCCAGAGCAGAGGGCTCTGCATCTAGGACAGGTGCATCAGACACACCAGAGCCATCCCCCAATGCTTCCCTGATGCCCTATCCACCAGGTACTGTGACTACCTACTCTCAAGATGGATCAGAAGGCTTTACCTCCAAGACTTTAGTTTTCAGTTTAGTTTGACTTGGGGTGATTTTTTTTTTCTTTTTTTCCCATGCTGTTATAGTTTATCAAGCATATGCACATGTGCAGAACAAGATGGGAGGCTTTGTGCACCTGTTGCGTCTTCCATCTTCCTTGGAAATCTCAAAGTTATCTTTCTTAATTTGAGATGAGAGTTCTCCTCACATAGTTTTATTGTCCTGGCAAGATGAATATTAGAACACTCAGCTTTTGTTGTGGGCCAGAGTCACTTAGATAACTTTGAACAATGTAGAAACCAAAGCCTCACCCTGAAAAAATTAGTTTCTATTAGTCCGATTTGGGGTCAAGAAGTAGGCATTTTCCCCCAAATTCTCTAGGTGCTTCTAATGTGCAGCTGGGTTGAGAAATATTGTAGGGGATGACAATGTTCAGCCCGCAAATTTTAACCATCCAAACAAAAAACACCTAGTGACAGACCTAGGCTTTAACTCAGCAGAGAATGGGCCAGACTGAGAAGTGTCTAGAACTTTAGCTCAAGGATGCTGGATGGAGCACTAGATAGATTTGAAGCAGATCATCAGTATCCAAGAAGTTGAATAGTGGGTTATATGTTCTTTCAGAAAACAGGTTTCCTGCAAAGCTCCGTGGAAACAAATTATGGCCCAGTGCTTAAGGCAATCAATCAACCAGTCCTGATAAGCAAAAAGACTGGGACTCCAGCTCCCCATTATGCCAGAAGAACAGCTGATGGCTCTCCAGCCATAGATTCTGATGAGGATCATCCTACTACCAGCTTGCTAGAATTGCAGAGCAACCACAAGGCTTGGACCCAGCCGGTGACCAAGAGAGCTGAGCTGGCAGTGTACGATGGAGCTGAAGTTTTGCCATATTGGTATCATACACTGGCCCCAGATCACTGCAGGGGAGGGACCAGCACTTCCTTAATCATACAGCTTAAAGATTTCACAACCCCAAGGTCAAGATCACCTTCAAGAGTCTAAATTCAGTCCTACCAGACCGCTGTGTTCAATCCCAGAGAATAATGGGCAACTGAATTGGGAACACACATATCAGCTACTGATTTTGTCTCCACGATTCCTCTCCCAGATCGTAATATTCTAATAGTTCTACTATATGCACTATCTAGCCATTTATGAAAATATTGTAATTTCTATTTATCCTTGTTGTTGTTGTCATTGGCCATTTCCTACAACTAGAATGAACTAGAATAATTCTGTGGCAGCTTTAGGATGATGAGCATTTTTGTTCAATTCAGCCTGACCACAGGACTTTTCTATAGTAGACTTTCAAAAAGCATTTGCAAAGTTATGTAATACTTTTTTTAGTTTGGAGAGAGAACTTTTTGGAGACAAATCATGGCCTTTCCGGCTTTAGGACAGAGGGATAAATATGGATCAGAATGGTTGTCCCAGATCTCTTATAGCATCATGGATTCAAAGGGTTGGAGGGGTTGCAGAGGGCAATCCTTTGGACATCTTTGCCAGGGGGTCCAGCTCTAGTGAGAGGGAATTTATTTGAACACATCCTCCTGCCCCCCTTTGCCAATCCCCCCACCAAAGTCCATTTGCATTTTACAAAGCTTCCTTAGCAAGCACTTCCTGGTGCTGAACCAACATCTGCCTCCCATGGGCTCAGATCTCCTGGGAGTGCACAGAATAACTCTTATTCATTATTACTTGGCATCCCTTTATGACTCCCTTGTGCTCTTCCTCCCACATCCATCCCCCTACAGAAAACTCTAGAATGCTTGCCAAATACCCAGGAGAAAGGGCAACGAACCCAGCTCTGCCTGGTAAGACTTATGCCCAGTCCACAATTCCCTGGTTACTCTTTCTTCATATCAGCTCACTTTCCCCTACCTGTTCTTCAGGCTTCAACTCTTCTTGACACAAGCAGAAAGTAACTTTTTAAGGGATCAGAGAGATTAAAAGTGAGATGTGTCTCTTCTCCTCTGATAAAATAATTTATCAGTGGTATCAAGACAACTCATAGAGATCCACAGCCCTTATATCCAAGGGCCATCTAAAATTTCCCTGGATGCTGTTAAGAACAAGGAGAGTGAGGGGCGCCTGGGTAGCTCAGTCGGTTGAGCATCCAGCTCTTGATTTCAGCTCAGGTCGTGATCTCACAGTCGTGGACTCAAGCCCTGTGTCAGGCTCTGCGCTGAGCATGGAGGCTGCTGAAGATTCTCTCTGTCTCCCTCCTTCTGCCCCTCTCCCCTGCTCATGCTGTCTCTCTTAAAAAAAAAAAAAAAGAAAAAAAAAAAAAGAACAAGGAGAGTAAGGGATTCTGGATATTCCATGGGACAGTGAGATTCGCCATCTCTAATGAGAGAGAAAAAAGGGTGAAAGGCATTGCTTATTTGCCTGCTCAGCCAAGGGTGGGGGTGTTTGCTAACCTAAAGATAGCCTTAATTTTATTTGTTTTTCCTAAGGAACATCTGCTTGCACAATGATTAGACACTGGCATTCATTAACACAGGAAGTGAAGTGTCTGAGGTTTGTGTCACTGGGAGTGTTCGAGAACAAAATAAGACAGACACTCGTGGGAGTGATTTGAGAGCATTTTTCACACTGCGCAAAGGTTCAGCCCAAGAGAATGTCTAGTATTCAGGGGGCACGGGCTGTTGAGAATTCAGTTATCTGTAGTAATTGGGAGTCACTCTCCCTGGAACTGTGGGACAGGGTGGACGATGGATGACTTTGACCATGTGTACATGCCATGTGAATGAATACCTAACGAGGGCCTGGTGGCAGCAGCATCTCAGAAAATGCTTGCTGAATAAATGAATACATTTCTTAGGCACGCAGTGAAAAGAATGCAGAACATTCTGTACACTCTTTCTACATTCCAAAGTACATTTACATATATTATGGCATTTTGCTTCCTAACATTCCTGTGAGGCTGGAGCACAGGCTTTCCCTCCCCCGCCCCCCGTTTTGCAGATAAGGGTCTGGTCATGGTCTCAAGAGTTGGGACAGAGTCAGAACTAGAGGGCGAGTTTCCTAATTCTTCATAGGATTTTAGAACACCCAATCATCTGGGCAGTGACTTTAAGGAAGGTTTCCCAGAGTCTTAGATCAGGATATGGCAACAGTATATCCTAAACCCCCTGGCCTCCTTCGACCCCCCTCCCTTGGTTCAAAAAATAAAAAGTGATGCCAGTAAAAATTCAATTGTTGAACATGTGAAGTATTGTATGAAAGCATAACCCAAAGGAAAAATAATAAATTTAAAAGTCAGCTACTTCACCTATATATCTACCATTCAAGACTTCCAGCAATAGGCGGTTGAATAGACATTTGACAAAACGCAAAATGGGTCAGATTTTCCCCATTCATTAGAGGGGAGAATTGAAGACCTCCACAGAGAAATGATAGGACATCATCCCGTGGCTATGGGGAGAAGGGGGGACGAGATGTCGACTCAGTAAAGTTGGAGATTTGGAGCATATTTTGGGGATATACCAGCTTATCTCTGTCAAGTTACAGATGAGGACAACTAAGGCACAGAAGGGTCAGGAAGAGTCATGTAGCCATTAGGGGCAGTGCTGAGTCTCATCCTCAGGTTTCCTAACTTCCGAACACCCTACAGCTATGGGCCTTAATATCCTATTTCAAATGCTTCTTTGAAGCATTTGCATCACCATCTTCATCACTGCGACCTGTGTGCACGGGTGCATGTGTGCATGGGTGTGTGTCCACAGCAGGACTCTTTCTTTCTTCACTCCCTTCCTCCCAAAACAGGGTTCGACACCTATGGTTGCACAATAAAGGGTCTGTATTTACAGTTTAAGTATCTACAAAATAAATTTAAAATATTCCCTCCGGTCTTACTAAATCTCAATAAAAAGAACAAAAAAACAAACAACACTACTCCCTAAATTTTAGTTGTCCCCATCAATGTCCAGATTCCACCCAGGAGATCAGTCCCAAATAAAATGGCTGAGGATGAGAAGAATCCGGGAAAGCTGTAAACAGCTCCCCATTTCTATCCCCCATGGGGGGCTTCCTCTCCCCACCAGTTTCAGCCCTAGCTCTTGGAACCCACTGCCCTCTTGGGACAGAGTCCGCCCTACATCATCCTACCTACTGGCTGTGCATCCCTCTCACATCTTTTTAAAGAGATATTTTGGGAAGCAGCACACGCACATCCAGAGACCAATTACTCAATCTCCCAGCAAGTATGGAGATGATGGAAGTATAGCCCTTCCGTCTCCTAGCAACGGCGTGGGGGAGGGGGGAGGCTGGAAAGTGAGCTGGTTGCCCAGCACCACCCTGCGTAGAAGGCATTTGCGCATTTCGCTTTTGTTGTCTTTGATGGCCATTTCTAAAACGGGCTCTGTATTCTTGGGGGGATTTTAGGCACTTAAGTTATTCTTTTAAAAGATCTCTGCTGACATCCTCAGGTCCTATAATTAACATCTCAAGCCTTCGCAGGCCGGAAGTGTTCCGTCACCCCTAAAAATACAGAGCCCCACCTTGGTCTTCCTCCTGTGGCTTAGTAGGATTTTGGCCAGTCTCCTACTTCCTCACGCTATCGCTCGCCTTTACACATATTCGCCCCAGATGTGGACATTCAAGCACTCCGTTCTTTTTTTTTTTTCTTTGTCTTTTTTTTTTCTTTCTGAATTGTGAACTCTGCCCTCTAGAAAAATCAAGATTACAGTCACTGGACATCTTAGTTTGCTTTTTCACCTAAAACGACCAACCAAAGCAGATTTCCCCATCTGTTGTCCCAGTGCCTCCATGATCTCCAGGTCTTCTCCACCCTCCCCTACCACAAATGTGTCCTTGACAAGGTAAATATTTGACAAACTGGAGTAAGAATTGATTAAATGAGGGAGGAAAGCATGAGCTAGCATGATAGCTGACTCCCCTGACTGGAAATACTCAGGATCCCAAGAGAGAAGGCTGTTGAGTGGAAAGGCAATTGTTTCTGTTGTTTACGGGAGAGGGATATCTGGGGAAAGAGACATAGAGGTAGGATCAGAGAGAGAAGAGAGATTTCCATTATCAATCAAAGAAAACTGAAAGGGTGAGAGAGTTGAGGAAAGCTGGGTCTGCTCTAAATTCAGACCCTGCATCTGTTATTTCTGACCCAGGGGCCCCTCAACTTTGCAAACCTCAGAAAAGGTCAAGCCTTCTGGCTAAGGCTTGGGGATAAGTGAGGGCCAATGGGAACGCCAAGGATTGGAATGCTTTTGGGGGCCAGGAGGGGGGGGGGGGCCGGGCACCAAGGATCAGGAGGTGAGACACAGAGTGCTTTGTTGCAGGAGCATTGATTGAAAGAACAGGAGGTGGCACTAAAGCCTGCCCTGCCATGCTAAGTTTGCAATGACCTCTCAGATATTGGCTGAGGAAATGATGGATAAGATGAGAAGCTGTGGTTTCTAGATAATCTTACAAATTTTATTTCAGCCAAGCAAGAGGTTGTTTCTCTAATAGGGAAATGCCTTCCCTTCTCTGCCTGCCTGTGCCCCAGTTTGTTCCTCCTGGAGTCAGGAAATTTGCACAGATGATACCATTTCCATCGGCCTCCCCTCTGGGGCCCATGGCTTACCATAGAGAGCCTTGTCAGGCTGTCCATTTTTAGTCCTTCTGAACCAACTCCTGAGAGGTTGCAACTATCTTGCTTCTAGATGGGATTCAAACCTGAACAATTTGGCTCATGGAGCCATGAGCAATGGCTAAAATTTTAGTAGAAAAGGAAGTCTCACACTGGCTCTGAATCCTGGGACAAGTCCCATGGAGGGGTCCACAGCTACTCATGGGCACATGAGATCCTTTCCACTCTCGGGCCCTGCCTAGGTGCTAAACCAAGCCTGGGCAGATAGGCCGAGAGATTCTGAGAAGGCGGTGGAGGGTTCAGGGAGAGATGAAGAAGGCAGAGCAGACCTGGTCACTGTTTGGGTTTATCAGTTATTCCCTAGATGTGAGAAATGGGGTACACATGATGAGACTTTTGTGTCTAAGTGAAATCCAAAGGAAAATCTTTCATGGAGAGGAATTTTGTTCTAGCGGCTTCCTTCTGGTGTCCTCTGGTGTAGAGCTGGACTATTAAAAAGTGAGCGTAGTTTAGGCGCCCACTACCTACAGGAACATTGTAATCTGCTATGTCTACAGAGAAGGGTGAATCGATCAGGACTCTTCCCTGTCTCCCCTTCACATCAGCGTCAAGAGGAACATGAGGGTGGAACTCTCAGGCCTTCAAGAGCATCCAAGTGCATAGGTGGGAAACAGAATTCCAGTATGGGGAAGCCCCTCAACTAGTTAGTGCATCTCAGACCTGTAGACTCAAGGCCAATCCTCTAAAACCACCCTGACTCTCTGAAGGCTCGACACCAGCTGGTACTT
The DNA here is from genome assembly GCF_014898765.1 of Herpailurus yagouaroundi. Taxonomy (NCBI): domain Eukaryota; kingdom Metazoa; phylum Chordata; class Mammalia; order Carnivora; family Felidae; genus Herpailurus; species Herpailurus yagouaroundi. The sequence continues at coordinate 5,505,514 of NW_024412432.1, read as the reverse complement.
TCCTAACACTGGGGGCTCGACCCAGAAGTCAAAACAGATACTGACAGGGAAGCTAAGAGACTGTGAAAATAGACTTTCTTCCACCATTTTGCTCAGGACCAGTTCGCTGTCCAGTAAATCTGGGCTGTCTTTCAGGACTTCCCAACTTTATGGACAAATATAGCCAGGAGCAAAGCACAATCCTCCAAATTGTTAGTTCTGAGCCTGCTGAGGTTATTTCATCACTTATGTGAAGTTCTGCATGTTCAAGTTCTGTTCTGACACAGGCCTTTGTCAGGAGCCCAGTTACCATGGCAGTGCCTCCAAAATAGAACAAGTCCAACACATATCAATAGACGGTACAATAAATAGAATAAGTACTCCTTACAATACATTATTCCTTTCTAAGGGTAGTAATTACAGAGAGTTGAAAATAACTACACCTCCCCCCTTCATTTAATTAAAGGAAAACAATTCCACAAATCGGAAATGCACAGTGTTTATATCAGAACGGAACTGAGTGGCCGTGTGATTAAGAGGCCAGGATAACAGTTGAATTTGCTAGGGAAAACTTAATGCACTAAAGCTAGAGCCTTTCAGAGAATCATTCCGAAGCACTCTGTCTCAAACTGAACCTATAATGTGGTTGGTTGGAGGCACCAGCTAAGTATGAACTAAGAGCATCACCTAAGAAGCATAATATGCTTTTTCAATGGTGGGGTGAGCATTCCTCTCTGTTTTCCCATGGCTACCCTGGTTTGTTGCTGATGTCCCATGACTCTCTCAAGTGTCGTGCTTCAGATGGAAACTTACATAAGCACCCTTATTATAGGTAACCACAGGGTTTAGGAGGCTGGGGACAGACCCTTTGAAAAAATTTCTAAGGCTGTGAGAAAAAAGATACCCATCTTTATGGTAGATATTTTAATGAATATTGCATCATTTGAGCTGTTTGTAGGCAAATGCATGTCTGAAGGGCTCCAATATCTTGTGCTTTCCGTGGATGACTCCCCATCTTAGAGTAAGCAACCTGACAGAGAAGAAAAATGCACTGCCTTTGGAACCAGACAGGCCTGAGTTCCAGAACCAATGTTGTTTCTTACCTTGAGAAAGTCTTAGCCTCACTTTTACAGATGTGTAAAAGTGGGGCTAACACTCTGTGCTTTATGTGGGTTGCTGTGAAAATTGAATGATGCGTAGGTACAAGTTCCCAGCACAATGTCTGGTCTATGGTAGGAAATGATTCTTAGTGTCTTGTTCAGTCACTACAGTCACTACAGTGGCTGTAGCTAACACGGTAGACTTTCTAGACACAGCCTTTGGAGCCGGTTGGACCTAAAAGTGACAGAATCCTGGGAAAGTTAATGAACCTCTGAGGCTCCCCGCCCCGACTCTTAAAGGTAGCCACCACTGAGAACATGTCAGTGTGTTGAGAAGAATAACAGAGGTGACAAACGTTAAGTCATCTGGCACAGATCCTGACACTAAACAGACATTGTCCCAGGTTGTGTTCCCTGGGAAGCAAATGCTGGGATGGAGGTCAGCATGTAAGGAGCGCCACTGGGGCGAGCAGTTGTGGAAGAGACGGAAGGGAAGCAGGACTGGGAACGTGAAAAAGCTCTGATGTAGTCCATTTGACAACTTGACAGCAAATGACCACTTGGCCTCCTTGAGACGTGGTGCCATGTCAAGGACTCATTGACCCCCATAATGGGCAGATTAGACATTTAGCAGTGGTGATAGCTGAATCAGCTTGGGTGAATTCAAGTACATGCTGATGGCCCGTGCATAACCTTCGTCCTTAACACCATGACCCTCACTCATGTGCCTTTTGTGCCTTTACTGGAATGGCTGATGACAGAGGCTGAGGTGAGTGGACCCAAGCATTTTGTCTATTTGGTTTGTGCCTCTTTCAGGGGTGAGTACTCTGAGGGACATTAAAATGTTGTGCCACTTAGTTTCAGCCTCTCTGCTTGAAATCCATTCTTTTTTTAAATCGCTGATTTTTAGAGCAGTTTCAGATTTACAGAAAGACTGTGAAGACACCCAACTTCCCCTATTATTAACATTCCACGTTTGTAGAGTACATTTGTCACAATTAATGAACCAATGTTGATTGATCACGAACATCAGATTGTCTCCGTTTTCTCTGAGTGCCCTCGTCTATCCCAGGATCCCATCCAAGACCCCGCATTCTATTTAATAGTCCTGTCTCCTTGGGCTCCTCTTGGCTGTGACAATTTCTTAGACTTCCCTGGTTTTTCTGATTTTTGACAGTTTTGAGGTCATTCATTATATAGAATATTCCCCAGCTGGGACTTGTCTTGAGGTTTTTATTGTGTAGGAACGTGCTTTTGGAAGGAAGACCACAGAGCCATGGACCATCCTTATCACACCATTTAAAGAGTGCATGCTATCAGTGTGACATCACTGATGTCACTGGTTGTTGCTAACCCTGATCACCTGGCTCGAGATGATGTTACCTTTTCTTCCCCTTCATTTTCTATGTTCTATCACCGTGGGGGTGGAAGAACAGCTACATAAATCATTTACAGTTCTTTGGTGTGGGGGATTTGTCTATTCTACCCCACTTACTCATTTGTTCAATCGTTTATCTATCTCAGTACGGACTCATAGGTATTCAATAACAATCCAAAACTACCTTATTTATTTCGTGGCTGATATCACTCCAGCTCTGGCCATTTGGGAGTCTTTTAGTTGCCATCTGCCTTCTGTTGACATAACCCCATTACTGTGGTATGTTTTTGTTTTTGAGCACTTTCTCTCTTTCAGGCACCATAGATACACCGACCTCATCTCATATATTTTCTGCCACAGTCTTGGAATTAGCCACCTCTCCAAGGGACCTTCATTCCTTTTATTAGTGAATAGTATCAGAAACCAAGATCTGTTTTCTAGGTGCACTTGTTGCCTTAGGGTATCATTGCTTCCAGGCTTTCCCTCTCAGCTGATGGATAAAGGGGATATATGTGTGTATATTAACCAGTGTCTATATGCATATCTATAAGTATTTCTTTATGTAACCATGTATGTCTATATTGGGCCACAAATGGGTTTATACTGATGTCTCCAATTGTGATCTGTTACCGCATAGAACATTCCAGTCTCCTCCCCTTGCTTAGCTGCAATCTCTTACTCCAAAGTAGATTACCCATCTACTTAATTCAAGCAAATCAATCCAAGTTTACATGTATAGTGGTTTCAGAATTGTTAACCCATACCTTCATGGAAAAAAGCCCATCAACTCGAGTACAGTGCTTACGTACAGTTCCTTTTGTCTTTAGTCTTACAGACCCCACCCATTTCCAGAGTGACTTAGGCCAATGCTTTATTTTTCTAAATCCATTGTTTATCCTCCATTGATAGTGAAGGTGAACCCTATATACATTTTCTTTTTGTCAACTGGCGTAATTAATCTTTGTTATCAGAGGGACACTGGAGGAACATGAAAAGAGGAAAGGGCTTCTCTTCCTGGTTCTGTGTGCTCTTCCCTGTTTGCTCCTATGACAGAGGAGCAGCCAGCAGCAGGCAGGACCTCCATGACACTCACTTTTCCAGCAAGTTCTGCCAGCAGGACTCGCTTCATGGAAGTATAACCAGTGTAGTGTCTCAAGACCCCCCCTCTCATAAGGAGCTACACATTTGGTTTAATGCTCTGTTGATACAATCTTGAAATTCTTAACGATTTTGTCTTTGAACTTACGGGGAAGTCCAGTGGGACAAAAGGGCATGCACGTGTCCAGGGGAGATAACGAGGTGACAGTGTCCACGCACATGGGGTCAGGTCCACAGGCACAGCAGGCAGTGCTCAGGATGCACATGAGCGTGAGCGTGAGCAGCTGGCCTGGCTACCTGGTGCACACAGCATACGGAGGGGTGGGGGGGGGGCAGGTCAGGGCCCTGAAGACCCCAAAGGGTAGCCTGGCTGGGATGACACAACAGCAGCAACAGCAGTTGCTACCACAGCCCTGAAAGAAAGAAGAGACACCTCCTGAGTTCAATGCTGGGACCTGTGGGGAAAGGCCAGCTCTCCCATCTGTCCCTGGAGCCTGTCCCTGTGGCCACCTCACCAACACGAACTCTCCATCCTGAGCACCAGGGTGGGAACTACCTGTGCAGCCAGTAGATGTTTCAGTAAGTTATTGCAAAATGAAGTTGTAATATTGTGATTTATAATATGAAATATGTGTGTGTATAGATATAGATATAGATATATGTATGTATATATTGTATACATACATATGTATGTATAAAAATATGTATAAATATATATATATACGTGTGTGTGTGTGTGTGTGTGTGTATATATATATATTTGGTCTTCATCCTTATTTCAGTCACAGAGCTCCAAAGTCCCTTGGAATTTCCTAAGTGAGGAGAGCAATAAACATCAATAAATATCAATGACAGCAAGAAACATCAACCAACTTTGGAAAGTACCTAAGGGTGAGGGCTGGTGGCCAGAAGAACCAACCCTGTGATCCAAGGGTTAAAATTTCCCTACTACCTACCTGACCTCTAGGTAGGTTGAATCAACACCAATGGCCAGTGACTTGATCAATCAGGTCTATGTAATGAAGCCTCCATAAACACCCAAAAACAGTGTGGGCAGAATGGTTCAGAGAGTTTACCATTGACACAAATATGGAAGTTTGGGGAGAATGGCACACTTGGAGGGGGTATGGACGTTCTGCACCCTTTCCCCTCACACCTTGTCTTATGCATCCTTCCGTCTGGCTGTTCCTGAGATGTATCTTTTTATAATAGATCGGTTACCTAGTAAATAAAATGTTTCTCAGCATCTGTGAGCCATTCTAGCAAATTAATGGCTACCAAAGAGGGGGTCATTGGACCCTCCAGCCTATAGCCAGTCACCAGAAGCATGAGTAATGACCAAGACTTTCAAGTGGCATCTGAAGACATTATCTACCTGGAGATAGTGTCAGAACTGAGTTGAATTGTGGGACACCCAGCTGGTGTCCCAGAACTGCTTGAATGTGTGGGGAAACTACTCCCTCCCCCACCATTACTACACACACATTGAAATTGGGATCAGAACTCAGAAAGCATACACAATAGACATTGCAATAAAACATATCAGGGAGTTACTAGAATTCTTCAAAGAATTTAGAATCTCTGGCTTTGAAACTTGCTGCAAGATTGGAAAGCAAATTTAGAAATAGAAATTGTAGTTAAAAATTGTTGCATCCATTCAAAAGAAACAGTAGTTTCCTATGAATTTTTCAATGAACAAATTCCTACTAACAACAAAGGCAATTTTTAAATTAATGTTTTCTTGTCATTGAATATATAGCAACAGACTACATAATGGGCGTTTTAAATTATATAAAAATCACAAAGTCCCTCTTGGTTTCTTGTACAAACTCCACAAGTTACAGGAAATATCAGAGGAAGCATTAAAATGCCACTGTATAAATTTATGCTTAAAATTAAACTCAGACTTAAACAAAAATGATTTATATAAAGGGTTAAGTCTTTTCAGAAAAAAAGATTTAGAATCATACTCTAGATGTACTAAAAACTTACTTTGAAGTAATTTATCAGAAATTTGTCCTCCTGTTGTTGCAACCTGTAAAACACTCAACTCCAATTACGGTTGCATCAGCTGAAAGAGACTTCTCAAAATTAGAAATTACTGTGGTTCTTACATTTGCCAAGAGCTACTGACATTGCTTTCAACTCATTGAAAATGAACTTGCCACATTTTGATGAATTTGTAGGAAATTGGGCCAGAAAAATCATATGACCAATCAAGATAGCACATTCATAAAGCATTATTATTTACTGTATTATATAAAATTATGATTCTGATACCTAAAATATTAATTAATTAATTAATTAATTAGTAAGTTAAATCCACATGGCCTTTCTTCTCAGCACTTTACCTCTAATACCCTATTACCATAGGGGGTCCCAGACTCTATGGTCCAAACAGCAGTGCTGTTTGCACTGACCACAGACCGGCTGCAAAGCCCTTTCCTGTTATGGATACTGAAAGCTGGCAGCCTTTCATATCACCCAGTGGGGGAAATAGACCCTAAGGTGTCCCATATTCATGCTCTGTATGCAATCTCTTTTCCTCGAGTGTAGGCAAGACCTGCGACTTGCTTTTAACCAATAGATGATGGCAAATGTGATGGGATGTCACTTCTGATCATCCATCCTTGACATTCTTAATATTACAAATTGAGGATATCCTTGTTAGCCACCCATCTGTTTTATCCCATGAACATGCTGTGTTCCATTCACCGTATCCATAACTATCCAGTGTATGAGTTGGGAGTTGACCTGGCTTGGAGCTGGGCTACTCTGGAGAATAATTCCTGGACCTGGTTCTCAGATCTTTCTGTCCTTCCCCTGCGGACGTGAGAATCGCTTTGTAAAAGACCAGAAGTCCACATCCAGAATTACTGTGACACCAGCTAATCACAGGTCATTTCTTACCTAATAGCTTGCAAATAAGGTTTCCTTTGAAGATGCGGACACTGTGTAGCTTCAGAGGAGATGAGGACACGTTGGGTCACTTTATAAAAATTTGCCCTAGTTCCCACAAGTCAGTTTGTAGGTTTTGTGTGCTCTGCTTTAATCTGATAAAGATTTGTGTTTTTAATTAACCAGTTAGGTCCCTATGATGGGAAGTGGACCTAGAGGGACGGAGATTTAGGAATGTGGCAGCCTGATGGTTTGAATTCCAGTTGTCTGTCTAAAATTCTATTATTTGGGGCAGTTGCTCAGCCTCTGAGAGGCAGAAGCCTGATTTTAGAGAGAAGGCGGTCCCCCCAAATTTTATCCCCCCTGTACTCCTTCCCCCAGAGTGGGGAAGTATGAAAATACTTGTCACCATGAAAAGTCAGAACAGCCAAGACTAAAGGACAGATGGAGAAACACAGGAAGAACGAGGACAGCAAGAGGTACGAGGAGGCTATATTCCCTTTTCCTGTGTCCTCCTTTTATAAATTTTAACATTTCACACTTAAACTTTTCCTAGGGTTCGTATTTCTGTGGCTAGCTCTTTGTTATTACAGTTTACCCATAGATATGATAAATGAATATAGTGAATGATTGCTGAAGGTCGACCAGATGGCTTGATGACTTCATTTACTCTTTTTCTTTGGGAAAACAATTGAAAAAATTCTAACTACTCATTCTCCTGCAGGCAGGGGTGTGCAGTGGTCACTTTTGAAAATGGAAAGATAAACGCGGTTCTTGTGTGCCTGAAAGCTCTGGGGATCCTGGAGATACTTTCTGCTCCACGATTTTATTCAAGAACATCAGGAATTAATTGTACACCTTGCTGTGAGAAAAAGGCACATTGTATATTCCAAACACCAAGATCTTTCTTTTAGGATTAGAAATGTAGTTGACACAGAGAAAATACTTTCAAGATGTCGGGGGGGGGGGGGGGCCGGGGGCAAGTCTCCAGCTCTTTAGAAGTCAATATTATTCAGCACCTGTATAGTTTCATATCTCTGTGGGTTAGGGGTATCTAGTGTTTCTCAGAGACCATAACCCAGCCATCCATAATCAAACATGAGTCCTCTCAAAAGATACAAAAAAGAAGAAGGGAGTAGACATAAGAACTCTTCCCCAGAGTTTCAAAATATTTCCAGATATGAGAGCTTTGAAGAACAATTTCCTCTTCGGGGATTTCCAGCCTTCTCAATCTGAAAGGCAGGCACAAAGCTTTATATTTCCTGTTCACACTGGATTCCAGGGTGAGTCTAGCCTGCACGCTGGCTTTCAGACAAACAGTGGGGAAGGACCAAATAGAAGAATAGACGGGGCATTTGCAGTCGCACTTGGGTTCTGATCCATTCTGGACTCCTAGTTATGTGCCCTTTCCGTGGCTCAGTTTACTCATTTGTAAAACACAGTTGCCAACAGCTACTTCCAATGGCTTTTGCAGTAAAGACGTGAGAATAATAGGCGATGGATTCCCTGTACAAAGGAGACCGTCACTAAACATGTGCCTGGTTAGTTCCACGAAGGCAGGTCTCTCGAGCCCCAGCACTTCCTCATGCCTGGTGCACAGTAGGTACTCAAGATTTGTCAAACGAATGAGTCATATTCATTATTTTCCATTTCTTATCACTGTCGCCCTATAAACTGGACAAGATGTTCACCTGTATGCAGGGAGGACTACATTGCCTTATCAGGAGAACCCAGCAGGACCTGATGTTATACACATGCACTCCGATATCTTCCTAGTGGGAATGTAACTGGACACGACCACTTTAGAGAAGAATTCGGGAAAGTGGACTACTGAAGCTGAACATGCATGCACCTTGACTAGCGTTCCATTCCTAGGTGTATACCTCTAAGAATATAGCTTTTCATACAAGACCACACATACCAAAACATTAATGTTTGTAATACAAACAAGGGAAAGCAATTTAAATGCTGAACAGCTGAGTAATCAATACATGTATTCAATATATTCTTTTAAAAAATGTTTATGTTTACTTATTTTTGAGAGAGAGAGAGAGAGAGAATGAGCAGGGGAGTGGCACAGAGAGGGAGATACAGAACCTGAAGCAGGCTCCAGGCTCTGAGCTGTCAGCACAGGGCCCGACACGGGGTCAAGCCCACAAACTGTGAGATCATGACCTGAGCCGAAGTCGGGCGCTTAACCGACTGAGCCACCCAGGCACCCCTCAATATATTCTTAACATGCTATTTTACAACAAAGAAAATTAGCAAAATTCTGCCAGCATATACGACCCTCAAATACAGAATTTCAAACAAATAATTCCATCTGCAAAAGAATAGACTAGATTATGGTTATATACATCTAGTTTAAAAGATGCATAACAGCAACATATATTGCTTACCGGTACAAACATGTATCATTAAAGTATAAAAAATGCAAAGAATAATAAACACTATATTTAGAAGAGCCAGTCCCTCTGCGAAGGGAGAGGAGGGTTTAAATCAGAAAAGACGATGCAGAGAAATTTGATACAGAGGAATATCAGTGATTTTTGATGTTTTAGAAAGGTGTCCACCAGCTAAAAATGAAAACGTACGTTTAAAAAGGATCTTAACATGTGAGAGCTGGCGGAATCCTCTAGCACTAACCCCGCCTCTCCATTCTAAAGGTAAGCAACCTCAGGCCCAGAGAAGTGAAGTAATTTGCTTCAGGGTGCACAGTCAGGTAGCAGCAAAGCTGTGATTAGATTCCAGATTTTCAGGTCCCACGCCAAAAGTTTTACAGTGCTCTTTTTAATTGCGTTTGGTCTGGTTCCTTTTTCCCTCTTGCAGGGAGGAAACTGAACATACACGTGAGCAGCACCGTCATTAGATGCACCACAGTTGAGCCCCGCAGAGAATGTATGGAGAAAAGGCTTCTGATTGAGTCCAGGCAGACAGGATGTTCTTGACGCACGGCCGGCCAGCGTAAGCAGTATTTCTAAGGCTTTTGTTTTCCTGCCCTAGAGAGATTGTGGGGCATTCATATGCAAGGTCATCCAAACTTGCCCACATGTTTACTCCCAGTCCCCAGAAAAGTCAGACCAGCCTTGGCAAATCTGGGTTTTGCTATCAAGACATCCAGACTTGTAAGGAATTTTAAAGTTTCAAGTCCTTGAGATTTTCAAAGTAGGAGAACACAGTTCCAGATCACAGGATTCAGGGACGCCTGGGGGGCTTAGTCAGTTACATGTTCGACTCCTGATTTTTGACTCAGGTCACGATCTCATGGTCATGGGATCAAGCCCTGTGCCGAGCTCTGCACTGAGTATGGAGCCCTCTTAGGATTCTCTCTCTCTCTCTCTCTCTCTCTCTCTCAAAATAAATAAACATTAAAAAAAGAAAAGATTGCAGATTGCAGGATTCCATGGAACTGGCAAGATTATGGCAACAAGTTTTTGAACACACAGATGAAACCTCCATGTGTATTATTTCATGTACACAAAACAAGACAAAAATGGTACCTGAATAAAGGCATTTTCGACACCATTCTACATATATCACATCAATACTCATGCATACTGTACAGTGAATTTCTACCTAAGCTTTTTGTTCTCCCTCCCATTAAGTTTCAAAGCGGATCTGGAAAGTTCAGTTTGCTTTTTTACTGATGATAATTCATAGAGGTATTAATGCCTCTTATTTTTTATGTTCTGGTGACTTTCTGGTCTCTTAACCCAAAGTTTTTTGTTTTTAGTTTTTTTTTTTTGAGACAGAGAGAGACAGAGCATAAGCAGGGGAGGGGCAGAGAGAGAAGGAGACACAGAATCCGAAGCAGGCTCCAGGCTCTGAGCTGTCAGCACAGAGCCTGATCCAGGGCTTGAACTCACGGACTGTGAGATCATGACCTGAGCTGAAGTCGGACACTTAACCAACTGAGCCACCCAGGCACCCCTCTTAACCCAAAGTTTTTGATGCATATCTTTCTGTCCCATGTGTACCCTAGAGACACAAAGTAACTTGGCTCCTGGATGGAAAAAGTTGGGGTACCAATCCCTCATCTATCTTAGGGATTTCCTCGCCTCTCCTTCCCTAATCCATGATGTATGTAGCTGTGGCTCTGGCATATGGCAATGGCCTGTCACCACACCTCAGAACAGGGCACCATCTCCTACCAGCTCCATACCCATCTTCATTCCCCCAACTATAGTGAACATTCAACCCACGGCCAAGGAACAACTGAGTTCGTCTTCCCTTACCTGTCCTCGTACTTTTTTTTTTCAAGTTTATTCACTTATTTTGAGAGAAAGAGAAAGTGTGAGTGAGGGAAGGGCAGAGAGAGAGGGAGAAAGAGAGGATCTCAAGCAGACTCATCACTGTCAACACAGAACCTGATGTCAGGCTCAAACCCACAAACTGTGAGATCATGACCTGAGCCCAAGCCAGACACTCAATGGACTGAGGCATCCCTCTCATGCTCTTTTGTTGAAAAATCCCTACATTGTTTGGACATGGTCTTCCTCCTTATCTCTGTTCCATTTTCCCCTTTAATAAATATTTCCAAGTGAATGGATGTCCATATTGGAATTTCATCAGAAAACTTCACTAGAAAAGATTCATTTCTATTAGAATTTTGCTCAAGGAAATTTCATGGGTAGGGTACAGTTATTGGGTCTATTTATTAATCTACAAACATTCCTATCAACCCACCAAAATGTTACCATGTCTTTCTTCAAGGATGACCCCAGACCTGTATCTGATGAAGCCATAGATGGGGGAGTGCTGGAGGTTGTTTTTCAAACTTAGGTAATATTTATACCTCCCCATTTTGTTTTTGGGGTTTTATTTATTTTTTATTTTTTTCAGGCTAGGGCCCCAAGCCAATTGTACGATCTTTCCATGCCAGGGTGAGTCTATGTGTCTTGCTTCCCTTTGCCATTTTGTATAGAGTCTTGAGGAGAAGAGCATGTGTGGTCTAAAAGAAAATGAGTAGAATCTGCAGAGAGCTTGAGTGAGGCCCATGGGCTCCACAGCAGGAGGCCAGAATGGGGCAGGTTCTCTTGTGCCATGGGCACGATTTGTGGTCCAGCCATGTCAAAGCCATTTCATGAAGGAAAAGCAAGCTGAGTAGAAGGCAGAAGTCTTTTCTCTTGGCCATTGCCCTGTGCACAAAACTGGCCCCACTGGCAAAGCAAGACGAAGCTACCCAGGTGCAAGGCTTAGATGGGGGGACCAGAAGGCCATTTGGATGATGTTTCATGACCCCAAGGCACAGCAAATGAAATTATACTAAGAGTCTCAAAAAAGCAAAGAAAGAAATAAAAGGAGATACCCATCATACAATTCCGATTGTAGGTCTCATTCCCAGACCTCTTTTCTGTTATCACGATAAATTAATATTTTGGTAAATTCTGTAAAGTTTTTGTGAATAGTGTAATGATTCCATCATTGTCACAGCAAAACATTTATTTATTGAATGGCATGTGTAAAATAGACTTCAGTTTTTACAACCTTGTTTAATATTTACTCACTTTTAAATACACCTCAAAAATACATAGTTTATGTGTGTTAAATATACCTAAGTTGTATTGCAATACGTTTGTAATTCAAAAACATGTTTTGGCAAAATGGTGCCCTGGTTTCTTAGCTGTAAGGATCACCAAATGTGCAGAAGCCGAGATGAAAGGTAAGTTGATATCTTTGGTTTTTACTTTTAGCTCTGAATTTTCTTTCAAAGGGGTTTGAAACGTAAAATTGCAAAACTCACAAAAAGGAGGGCAGCAGAGCGATTCCTTGGTCTTCTGAACATCATCACATTTACTTCTTTTGTTTTCCAACAAAGAAAGGAGCTACGCCATACACCCCATAAGTATATGGCCTGGGCCTCGCTGACAGAGAACACAGACCTAAAGGGAAATCGTCCATCACAAGTAAGAAAACACCAAGGACTCAAACAGTGACATTGGGAAAAACAGAGAGAGAGAGAGAAAAGAAAAAACAAAACAAAACAAAACAAAAAACGAGATAGGAGAAATCTCAGATTTTTTTTTCACGAGTATTTGGGGCTTTGAACTTCATGTTTGGAGAATAACTGGTGACAAATTCCTTTCTTGTTGATGCAAGTTGGTAACTGGAAATTCTACTCCGATGAAACCACAGATACATTCTCAGACAACACACTAACCAGAGATTCCCCACCTCCCGAAGGCGCATGCAGACATGCAGACTAGCTGGTGAATTCCAAGAGATCAGGCCCTGTCTGAGGGTCCTTGACATCCTTGGGGAATGCTGGGTTGTGACAAAGACAAGCCAACTTCCACCAAAACCCTGCATTGTGTCGTGACCCACCCCCTGGGGGGGCAAACTTTCTGCCACTTCCTCAGTGAAGCCACTCTCAGCCTGCCTGGCCTGCTCTCCTAGGCCCTCAAGTTGTGGCCATGTTAACGCTCAGAGCGCTATGCTAATCAGGGGTGACTGGCATTTTGTGCAATTTTTTTTTTTTGGATGGGGGTGCCCAAGACTAAATCAGACTAATGATGAAACAAACACCATTTTTCTAGCTCTGTTCTCACCTCATATTCCCAACAGTGACTTCTAGAAGTTTCCCTGATAGCGTCTCACATGAGTTCCACAGACCAGCTCTGCCCGATGCAGGTCGGCGTGCCCCCGCTCCCTGTCCCTGGGATGTACCAAGCTGCCGATGCACAGACGACGAAGCCAACGGTGAGGGCACACACCGCTGAATCCTCAACAGCACGGCCGCTGATTTCCTCCAAGGAGCTGTTCTCGGTGGCCCCTGTCACATAACCTCTCCCAAATCTGTGTGTTTATGGTTTCAAAGCCACTGTCCCTATTTCCTTTTATCACTGACCATGCTGGTATTGTTGGCGTTGCTGAGATCTTGCAATATTAAGATCGTGCTGAGATTCTGATCAAACAGCTGCCCAGTTCTGGGCTCCCTCTTCCTTGCATACCCCTCCACGTGGACATCAAGTGACAGAACTGTGCTGTAATCACCCCAACTCTCTAGCTCATGCTCCAAATCTGTATGCCTGAAAACTCATCCCAGAAGGCTCCTTGGGGTGTATTGCAAATTACTCCAGCTTCTTCGAAGACATCAGCACACACACCCTCACCCCCCCGACCCCCGCCACACCCACCTGCACCCTGCTATGGACATTCCCACAGGATCCACGCTATGGGGGTGCCCCACACATCATGTAGGTATCTAAGAAAGGTTTGTGAAAGGAACAATCAGTCACTTTCACTGAAAGCAGGCAGCCCTGGCAATGTGTTGCTTATTGTTGGCGCAAAGGGGGTGTTTGCAGCCTCTCTTTGGGGGTGCGGGGTGGGACAGATAAGGTCATAAGCCTCAATCTCAGAGTCTCTCCCTCAAGCTTGCCTCCACAGGAGGACTTCTTGTCAAGAGGTCACTGTGACTGCCATCCATGCTGGATGTGGTTCTCAGTGTCCACGGTGCGTAAGGACCAGCCGGGTCCCCACCCAGGACAATCGGTGTCAGTTCTCTGGGGTTTTTTCCGTCCCCCAGTGATCGTCCTGCACCTCAGAGCTCCAAGTACTGTGCAGAGCAAACCCATAAACACACAGACACGTAAACCTCTGAAGATTCAAGCAGCTTATTTTATCGTTGTCATTCTTGTAACGCTTGTCCAACGTATCAAGATCTTGAGTTTGAAGGGAACAGTGTTTGGGGAGCCTGGGTGGCTCAGTTGGTTAAGGGTCAGACCTCAGCTCAGGTCATGATCTCTCGGTTTGTGAGGTTCAAGCCCTGTGTCAGGCTCTCTGCTCTCAGCGCGGAGCCTGCTTCAGATCCTCTGTCTCTCTCTCTCTCTCTCTCTCTCTCTCACTCAAAAATAAATAAATATTTTTTAAAAAATTAAAAATGAAAGTAACAATGTTCATTTTAGCCGTTCCCACAACAAAGATGTGCAGAACAATTACTGTTCTGGATGCTAAGCCCACCCTACTCGGCCCCCGACACAGGAAAAATGTTGATAATGTGGTGCTTATTCTCTCAGACCTTGCTGTATATTCATGAAAACGATACGTCCACAGATACACAAGCTGTTGGCTAATTCATTTGGGAAAATAATGTCTTTCTTTTTTGCATTGCCTTGAGCACAACCAATCTCCTTTTCCGTTAGAAGCATCCCTTTGCTAACATCCCTTCTAACAGGGAAAGAATTATGTTCCCTACAGAAAGAACTGGAAGAGCCAGACGAGTGTTCTGTTATGACATACAAAAAGGAGGATCTCTGAACCTACAGAAAGACAATAGTCTTTGGCAAGAGAGAAACATCTTCCTAAACAGTTAAGCAGGGCTTGCGGCTTTTCACTTACTGACTCAACGTTACCACTCAGCACTTGGAAGCTCTTCTTTGCTTTATAGAAAGAGAGCCAGGAAATAACATTCTTCACAGATCCTTTTTGTATATGGTTCTGGGTCTAGGTCTTCTGGAAGAGGAAAATTTCTGTGTAGGCCCCCAAGGAGATGTGACATACCGAAAGGCCTGTGGGCTAGCACAGGCCTGGGACTGGGCAGGTAGGGCACCATGGCTGGGGCCTCAATGGCAACAGTGTGGCTCAGGGCCAGAAGGAGAGGAGGAACCAATTATAGTCATTAGTTCATTCAAGAAGGGATTCTCATGCACCAGTTGTGTGCCTGACGCAGCTCTGGGTCTTGGAGAGGGAACCATGAGACAAATAGACCCAAATCCCTGCCATCATGGAGCTTCCCTTCAAGCAGGAACTTCAGCAGAGAACAAGCTTGTGTCCAGTAACAAGTGGGGCAAAACTTGTCAGCCAGAGCACCGTGGAGAAGGACCCGGATGGGCTACCTGTGCTCAGTGTCCCTTGTGAGCCAGAGCCTCCAGGGAAAACCTCACCAGGCACCATCTTGGAAGGAGATGGGGAGGAGGACAGACTCAATTCACAGTCTAGTTACTCCCAAAGAGACCATGCTAAATTAGGGTGGGGGTGTTTATACACCGGAGAGACTGGATATCAAAATAGTCCACTGACTGGAAAGTTTTCAGTTTTCTACCCTCCACATTTAGAGATTCCAAAGGATGATTCAGTTAAATACAGAAATAAGCACATCTAAGTAACTACTTACAAGTTCACCATTATTTCACACATAGGTGAATACTGATTTTGGGTGTTGCTTTGTGAAAATGAGATCCTGTCCATGCACTTCCCTCCCTACCTTGTCATTCCTTGTTCTCCATGCCACCCTGGAAATTCTGCCCAGCAACCAGTTCCCGTTACATCACTACAGGAGTTTACATCATTTGCAGGAGTAAGTGGGTGAGAAAGAAATCCAGCCTCACTGGCAGAAGGGGTCCCAGGCTCCTTTAAAATGAGTAAGAGGCAGGGCGCCTGGGTAGCTCAGGTCATGATCTCGCCACCGTTTATGAGTTCGAGCCCCTTGTCGGGCTCTGTGCTGACAGCTCAGGGCCTGGAGCCTGCTTCGGATTCTGTGTCTCCCTCTCTCTTTCTCTGCACCTCCCCTGCTTGTGCTCTGTCTCTGTCTCTCAAAAATGAATAAATGTAAAAAAAAAATTTTTTTTTTAATGAGTAAGAGGTTTCCAGAATGAGGAAATCACTAGAGATTTCAGTTCTTATTGCAAGGATCCCAGTGGTTAGAGATTTATGTATTGAGTGACGGCACGGAGCAGTTGCACGGTGAGCTGACCTGCTTTGTTTCTGAGAGGAGCCGCCCAATTCAGAATTGAGCCTGGGAATCCCCCAAAACTTTTTGGCTTCAGGTTGTTTATAGTGAAGCACAGAACTAATGGGCTGACCAGAAGGGGGAAGTCTCAGAAGGTCACCGCAAAGTAGTAAGAATCTGGATTAGGGAGGTCATGAAAGGAACGGAATTTTGTGACACTCAAATCTACAAATTTACTAGATAGAAACTATTTACGTGAAGATTTGATGATCCTGCTTATAGAGAGAGTGTGAGGAATAAATGAGGGAGGGAGACTCACTGGATTTCTCAGGGTGATAGAAGCATACCCCTCGTATGCTTATTTAAGGTTATTTAAGGTTATTTAAGATGATTTAAGGTTAGAAAGGGCAGAGTGTGCTAAATGATACAAAATCACATAGCAAATTCCATTTGCAAATCCCTAAAGGAGAGAATGATAGTATCAGAATATGAATATCAGAATATAATAGATAACATTCTGATTCCCTAAAGGAGGAAGACCCAATGCAGGATTATTATTTGATCAACACTGTGCAGCCCTAGCCAGTCTCAGGCGGAGAGCCTCTGCAGCCAGTATTAGCCAGAACTTGGTAGCTTGTACTGTCTCCTTTGAGTTAATGTTGACTGGTAGCTTTTACTTATGGACTGAGTCTTGTTTTCTATTTATCTGGGGATACAAATTTCCTTTTAGAGATATATTCATGTATGTGAAAAGGAGAGAGGAGGTATAAAGAAAAATATTTTTTTTTTAATTTTTTTTTCAACTTTTTTTAATTTATTTTTGGGATAGAGAGAGACAGAGCATGAACAGGGGAGGGGCAGAGAGAGAGGGAGACACAGAATCGGAAACAGGCTCCAGGCTCCGAGCCATCAGCCCAGAGCCTGACGCGGGGCTCGAACTCACGGACCGCGAGATCGTGACCTGGCTGAAGTCGGACGCTTAACCGACTGCGCCACCCAGGCGCCCCTAAAGAAAAATATTAATAAAGCAGTATATGTGGTTCAAGATCTGGCAAAACTTTGAGTATCTTAATTTGAATGATACCTGCCTGAGAAGCACTGTGTTTAACACCTAAACGATGCATTATACCATGGTTCTTTAAATATTTGTTCCTTAAAGTAGGTCAAACAGGTCCCTTGTTTACACTATTACTGGCTTAGCATATTAGCTCTTCATAGATGCTTTTTAAAAAGTCATTTCTCCATTTCTCCCAATGCAGGAACATTACGACACTTTCCCAGTGGCTTGAGCCAAATTTAATGAGATTTTATTGTACAAGAAACCTAACGTGGAGTATTAGTCCCCCAAAGAGTAACGTTCCCCCAGGAAATTAGGAAATTGTTTTATGATGAACAAATTTAGATGAGGGTACTTGTCTGAAAAACCCCTGGTATCGTTGAATATTTAGTGCAGTTGATAGAGAATAAAGACCATCATGTGCACATTCCAACCCTCTCCAATCAATTTTCCTTTTTCTATGGTTATTTCTGCCATTGCGAAATAGGAACGACGGAGGGGAAAATGTGGCCTACTGTTGAGGTGATACGGGGAAGGCGTTTGAGAAGTAAGTGGGGAGGCTGAAACAAATGGAAAAGAAAAAAATAAAACTTGGTAGAAGCTTGGTGGAAAAAGGATTATATAGACAATCCTTTCCAGGAGATTGCAAAAAGCCATATCCTTTGGAAGCCAGCAGATGTGAGCTAAGTTGCTGGTTTCACAACTTGCCAGCCATAAGCTTGAATTTCCCATCGGTGTAATGGGGTAATTCATCTGGAGAAAAGGTGTGAGTGGGGAGGAAAAAGGCAGGCAATATGTCGGAAAAGGCTCTGGCGGTTGATGGAGACAATATTTCCCTCACTCAAAGACTTTGAAAGTCATTGTTTTCAATCAGAGCAATTAGGGCCTATAGAATGTTCTCATGGACATCAATCACATTATATCTGTTGTCAGAGAGACATATTTTCAGAGCACAGAGGGCAACATAAATGGTTTTCATTAAGAAAGCACAGGTGATACTTTTCAGGTCCATCAGATGCTAAATTGAGGTCTCATATCATAACCATCTTTGCTTATGATGATGTGGATGTCAGTTTCTCTTACAGTGTGGGGACTTTAGGCCCCTTTCTAAGCATCTACGTATTTTAGAACCAAGGCTCTGGGCGCTGCTCTCAGTCAGCGGAGAGGGGGCAGAAGAGGTTGGTCCACTCTTAGAGCCAGGAGTCCTATTTGCAACATAAAATGTGTTCTCCTACGACACATGATTAGCTCTTATCCCCCTTAATTTCTTACAGATCACGGCCCCTTGGATAGAAGCTAATTCACACGTCTGTCATAAGGGGCTGGCATGATGCTGAAGATCTGGTCCCAGCATGTTAGGAAATGCAATCTAAACCATGCCGTCTTCACACAGTGGGGACAGTCCCCTGAGTCTGAAGGCCAGTGATGAAGAATAAATGCAGGAGCAGGGAAAGCCGAAGATTTTGGTCTTGCTGGCGTCAGGGAGATTTGCTTGGGGTCTGGAAAATGTGACAGACAGTGGTATGATTAAGGCAGTGGAGAAAAGTGCAGACAGAGCCCAGACTTGGCAGAATGGGGTTCCTGCTCCCATTCCTAAGATTTAAGTAAGAGAGGGCTGGGGAATTAAGATAAGGCTAGGCTGTCAAATGCAATCACTAATCAAGGAAGCCAGGCGAACTTCCCTGTCCAAAGCAGGAATTGGCTAAGTCAACCTTTTCTGACCACCTGGTGTGAGACAGGCCACAGCCCTGGGCAACTTTTCCTTGCTTCATTGAAATACCAGAATCAGCTCATGGCCGTGTACTAAGGAAGCTGTTTTGGGGGCCAGGAATTCTAGCCTCAGGCATCAAGAAAATTGGCTCATCCTGAAGATTCTTAGAGCTTACAAGTTTCTTAGCTCACTGCCACACTAATTCCAGAGTCTTAGAACAGGATGTATTTTGAGGTCACCAAGTTAGTAAGAATAATATATTAGAAAGCATGTTGTAACTGGAAAGCTTTATGCAACTGCAAAGCAGGCTTGTTAATAGATGATCCAGTCCTGGGGGTATTGGATGATGTCCCAGGAATTCCAGGTGGGGGATGCATCAGGGAAGGAGCAGGGAAAGTAAAGGACCTTCTGAGACGCTGAGGCCCATTCCTGACTCAGCCAGAGAACTCTCATTTTAACTGATGTTTGTATGGGGGTCCTAAGTCTGATTCTTTTAAAATCAGGGTCACTTCTGAGGGCTAACATCACCAAAAAAAAAACCATATGTGATCCAGTCTCCCCATTTTCATTATGGAAACATTCAACAAGGTTGCGTGCAGTTACTGTGTCCTGTGTGGGTATACAGTAGAAATCAGGATGCAGACAGTCTAGCTTTCTTGGAAGTCACAATCCACTGGGGTGGAATTGAAAGACATGCAGCCATTAAAGGCAGCATTACTAAATTATACAATAGGTTGAGCTCTAGAAAAGCTTAAAATGCTCCAGAATGCTCGGATAGACTTTTTAGAACGTTAACTCTTCATTAGTCTCCATTAGGGTTCCAGAGATCCCCTTAGATTTACAGATGCCCTGGAGCTGTCCTCCGATGGGGGCTGGGGAGTAGTTCAAATGCAGGTGTCTTGGAATTGCCACTCATATGGAGGCTGGTAGGTAGGCTTGCTGCTCTCCCAGTGGTCTTTCCAGTCTGTCCATTTGCCAGATGCCTCCTAGCAGCAGATCCACTCTCAGAGAGCTGGTCAGGATCACATCCCACACATGGAGGGCACATGGAGTCCTCAGGCCCAGAATCTTCTCCTTCGTATCACAAATCTGCCCCCGCCCCAGCTGTCCTAACTTCCCCGCCTCAGCCTCAATGTTTTAGCTCAAAGCCCCTGTGTCTCTTCCAATAGAACTTGGCCCATAAGGAAAAGGTTGGGTCCCTATTAGACCTGCTCCCAAACCATTTCCAACAGAAAACATGGTTCGCCTATGTCAAGGGTAGGATGCTCTTGGTCTTTGGAAAGATTTGCCTGGTCTGCATGCAGTGGAGAGAAAGTAGAGGGAAGGAGGTACATTTTCATCGTGACCTGGAAAGAGTCACCCCTGCATCAAGGATGGGTAAAAAGACACTTTTTTGCAACAAACGCACACAAAAAAGAAGAAAAGAAAAAAATATTTCAACATATCAGCATTACATTGGATATTCAAGCACTTAAGATACTGCTACAATTTCTATTCTGGTAACTGGTTTGATAGAGAAATACGAAGTGAAGTGAAAACTTGTAACAGGACATCCTGACCCAGCCCAGTGGTGTGAGGATGTCATCTCTAAGAGGGCAAGGAGGAAAAAAGAGTGTTCTCAGCAGAGGAAATGGCATGTAAAAAGGCCCTGGGGCAGATAGGGCCTGGCGGAGTCAAGAAACTGAAGGAAAGCCATTGCAGGTGGATAAGAGACACAAGAGAACGAAGGAGAGAAGAACTGGAATGAGCTTAGAGAGGTGAATGGTCACATAAGTCGTTCAGGGCCTTGTAAGCCATGTCCAGACTGGCTTCATTCTAAGGGAGCAGTAGGCTGATGAACAGGTATGAATTTGTATTTATCAAAATTAGAGAAAGGTAAGACTGATGTGGGTAGGTGAGTTAGGAAACTATCAAGCCATTCAGGGGAGAAATAATGGCATCTCACATTAGCTGTTGGCAAAGGACATGGGGAGTTGTGAATGAATCCAAGGGATTTAGATGGTAACCTCACTGGGGCTGGATTGGCTTGAATCAGAAGAGAAGAGAAGAGAAGGGGAGGGGAGGGGAGGGGAGGG